>NC_035449.2:168820792-169420792 GCF_002127325.2 Helianthus annuus | reverse complement strand
CTATCTGGCTCAGAAAAAAGACTAATAATATTTCTGGCAATATTTTATGTTCCGGGTATAGTCCGGTTGTTCGGTTGGATAGTAATCCGTTAAAGTGTTTAAGTAATCCTTTAAGCGTCGTAAATAATATTTTTAGCGACAAAATTTATTCTGCAAAGTGTCAGGAATATTTCCCCATGTTTTGGCACTTTATTAATTAGCTAGAAGCTAGTGTGTTGATAAAAGTGCTGTGTTTTGTGCTTAGAGTACGTTTTAGGCACATCCAATCTCTGTATCTTATTCCTAGAGACGCAATTATACAACCCTTGTATCCCTACACACTCTATGGGTGTAGTAGAATATCTCTAGCTCATTCAGGCCTTTAGAGGCAGTGTTTGCCTGATGCTGGCTATATCAGCATGTTCAATAGGTTATCCGTTCAAATGCTACTGTGCTTTTGTGCATCATGTTTGTCACTAAAGTTCAGTAAATAAGTAATGTAGTGACGGAAAAATCAAAGTATGATGCAGATATGTACAAGTATCAACAATCAAGTAGCAGTTTATCAGAAATCTCAGTTAAGCACAGTAATTAGGCAACAATTAATAGTTAATTAAGTCGTACGGATACCTGGTTTTGTGAGGGTTGTCACATTCTCCCCCCGTTAAATAAATTTCGTCCCGAAATTTTAAATTCTGCTTGTAGAAGCAGGGTTCTCAGGAAATAAGTGGGGGTATTTCTCTTTCATTCGGTCTTCACGCTCCCAGGTGAACTCAGGACCATGTCTAGCATTCCAGCGAACTTTGACGAGCTTGACACTGCTCCGGCGGGTCTTGTTAACTTTCCAATCCGTGACCTCGACAGGTTCTTCAACGAAGTGGAGCGTGTCATCAATATGAATTTCGTCGGTAGGAATGGCAACGTTAACTTGAGTTGGACTTCTCTTCAGATTGGATACATGAAATGTATCGTGAACATTATTCAGTTCGGCAGGTAGATCCAACTTGTATGCTACGGTCCCAATTCTTTCCAAAACCTTGAAAGGACCAATGTAGCGTGGATTCAACTTCCCACGTTTCCCAAATCGTGCCACACCCTTCCAGGGTGATACCTTCAACAAAACCATATCCCCAACCTCAAACTCCTGAGGTTTCCTTTTCAGATCTGCGTAGGTCTTCTGACGGTCACGAGCCGCACTAATGCGATCTCGGATTTGCGCGATCTTATCTGTAGTTTCCTGAACTACATCGGGACCTACCAATTGTCTATCACCTGCGTCAGACCAACAGAGCGGCGACCTGCACTTGCGCCCATATAACGCTTCGAATGGCGCGGCACCAATACTGGTGTGGTAGCTGTTGTTGTATGAAAATTCAACCAGGGGTAAATGCTTATCCCAGCTACCGCCTAAATCCATCACACATGCTCTCAGCATGTCCTCCAACGTCTGAATCGTCCGCTCACTTTGGCCGTCGGTCTGCGGGTGAAAAGCTGTGCTCATATTCAGCTTTGAGCCAAAAGCTTCCTGAAAGGATTGCCATATCCTCGATATGAACCTCCCGTCTCTATCAGAAATAATCGAGAGAGGTACTCCATGGCGTGTAACAATCTCTCTCATGTAGATTTCGGCCAATTTGCTTGTGTGATCCTTCTCGCGGATAGGCAAGAAGTGTGCTGACTTCGTTAAGCGATCCACTATCACCCAGATAGTGTCATGGCCTTTTGGCGTTCTTGGCAACTTCGTAATAAAATCCATGGAGATTTCTTCCCACTTCCACTGGGGAATTTTTGGTTGCTGCAGAAGTCCCGAAGGCTTCTGGTATTCCGCCTTAACTTTGGCGCAAGTTAAACATTTGCTCACGTAAATAGCAACATCGCCCTTCATCTTAGGCCACCAGTAATAATCCTTAAGATCCTGGTACATCTTATCCGCTCCAGGGTGGATAGATTACCGCGACTTGTGAGCTTCATCAAAGATAATCTCTCTTAAACCACCAAACAGAGGAACCCAAATCCTTTTCTCAAAACACAACGTTCCTTCCCTGTTTGGCACCAAAATCTTCTCCATCCCACGGAGATATTCTTCCTCAAGGTTTCCCTCCTTGAGAGCTTCCTTCTGTGCTGCACGAACGCGCGAGGAAAGGTCGGTTTGAATTATCATTTCCATAGCCCTAACCCTTATGGGCTTGATCCTTTCCTTACGACTTAGGGCATCGGCGACCACATTCGCCTTCCTTGGATGATACTTGATCTCGCAGTCGTAGTCGTTCAACAACTCGACCCATCGTCTTTGCCTCATGTTCAACTCCTTCTGGTTGAATATATGCTGGTGGCTCTTGTGATCTGTAAAGATCGTACACTTTGTACCGTAAAGGTAGTGTCTCCAGATCTTCAAGGCAAAAACCACTGCGCCTAGCTCCAAATCATGAGTGGTATAGTTCTTTTCATGCACCTTCAGTTGGCGTGATGCGTAGGCGATAACCTTTTGACGTTGCATCAACACACAACCCAATCCTTGACGCGATGCGTCACAGTATACCACAAAATCGTCGGTACCTTCCGGTAGAGCTAGGATCGGCGCGTTACAAAGCTTATCCTTCAATATCTGAAACGCCTCATCCTGTTTGATTCCCCAATCAAACTTCTTATCCTTTTGCGTGAGGAGCGTTAACGGTTGAGCGATCTTAGAAAAGTTCTCGATGAACCTTCGATAATAGCCAGCCAAACCCAAGAATTGCCGAATCTCGGTTGGCGTTTTTGGCGTTTCCCAGTCTTTGATCGCCTCGATCTTGGTGGGATCCACGTGGATTCCATCTCCATTCACCACGTGCCCAAGGAATTGCACCTCACGTAGCCAAAACTCACACTTAGAGAACTTGGCGTACAATTGTTCCTTCTTTAGTAGCTCCAGAATGGCTCTAAGATGCTGCTCATGCTCAGCCTTTGTCTTCGAATAAATCAGGATGTCATCGATGAATACGATCACGAACTTATCCAGGTATGGCTTACAAACTCGGTTCATCAAATCCATGAACACTGCAGGTGCGTTTGTCAAACCAAACAGCATAACCAGAAACTCGTAGTGTCCATATCGAGTTCTGAAAGCTGTCTTCGGATTACTCTCTTCCTGTATCCGTAGCTGATGGTATCCAGATCGAAGATCGATCTTTGAATAGAAGCTTGAACCTTGAAGCTGGTCGAACAGATCATCGATTCTTGGCAGGGGATACCTATTCTTGATCGTCAGCTTGTTCAACTCTCTGTAGTCAATGCACATACGGAAACTGCCGTCTTTCTTCTTCACAAACAAAACTGGAGCTCCCCAAGGCGAGAAGCTTGGTCGGATAAAGCCCTTGTCTAACAACTCTTGAAGTTGTGTCGACAGTTCTTGCATCTCAGACGGAGCAAGTCTATAAGGTGTCTTAGCCACAGGCGCAGCGCCTGGAACTAAGTCGATGCGAAACTCCACTTGCCTTTGAGGTGGCAAGCCAGGCAAGTCTTCTGGAAAGACTTCTGGGTATTCCCTCACGACAGGGATGTCTTTGATCTACGGCTCAGCAGCCTTCTTATCCAAAATGTGTGCTAGAAAAGCAACACATCCTTTCTTCAAACACTTCCTTGCTTTCAGGCAGCTAATCATCCTTAACGGCGTCTCACGCTTCTCCCCATGAACAACAATGGTCTCACCATCATCGGTCGGGATACGAATAATCTTCTCGTGACAAACTATCTCTGAGGTTATACCTTATGGTCACTTAGGTTTGATTAGTCGCATGATAGGTAGTTTATATGCCTTTGGTAAATTACCAAAATACCCTTTTCATACATAATTGGTAATTAAGCATATGTAACCTAAACTTTTGACACATAACTGATTATGTAACATAATTAAACATGTATGGGCATATAATACTTGTCATAGGACTAGTTAGACGTCTTGAACGCGCTTTTGAGCACACGACGCGTTAAAGTAGCGTAAGCTACCTTAATGGGTCGCGATGGGGCGAAAGCACTTAGGTTCGGTTTTAATTTAGGATGTAAGCTTTGTTAAACCATATCACATGAGTTCCAACACTCACTTGGTTTACGAGACTTCATTCTATCCGATCGTCCGATTTAGGCGTCTATTGTTTGACTAGTGGTTCGATTACTAGGTGCTACTTGATTCCTTTGCAACGCTTGAGGTTGTTTAGAGTTCTATTGATTGAGGATACTTTGCACTACATGTGAGTACATAGTTCCCCTATTTTACTGTTTTCAATTGTTTTTGAGTGATTCATATGTACGAAATGGTTTCAAAGTTTAAACGATGGTTTTTCAAAAACAATTAAAGATGGTTTATACAAAACTAATAACGATTTCAATACAGTGAACAAACTTGTTGGTTGTAGTTACATAACAAATGACATTCATTAGCATTGATCAAGCCGACCAGTATTAGGTTATGGTACCATAGGATCTGACAAATCCTGTTATTTTACTACACCCATGGTTATGTGTGGGGGTAGTGGGTAACGACTGAATATGATGTTAGTTAATTTACTCTTTGGTGGTTTGTTAATGCGAGAAGCGAGACGCGAGGTGGTCGATTCACAAAGGTTTGAATGTTTTTAGCGAGACAACCATAAATAAGTTTTCACAATTAAAACGAGGATGATTTTAAACGATTTAAACGAGTTAACGATTTGAAAACGATTTGAAGAAGTTAAATGAATTGGATAAACGATTGGTTTTTGGTTAGTGTATAGATAGCGGGACGGGTGTAATGTGATAAAAGCATGGTGGATACGCCGCTGGTACTTCCTATATATAAGTGTTTTCATCATATTACATGTCGTGGCGTTATTTAGTTCACTTGGGTAAACGATTTTGAAACGATGTCACACAAACGATGTTTTCTAAAGGATATAAACCATACGAGTTTTTAACGAGTTTTACAAGATGTTTTACAAATTGGTTTACTATTCACAAATTGGTTTACTAAAACAAATGTTTTTGGGGTTATGAATCATGGCTACGAGATTTTATAAACTGTAACCATCTTGATTTGAGTTGGTTAATTATGTTGCAATACACTTTTCAAAACAAAGTTTGTATTTTGACTCTTGTAGTCTAATTAAGTACTGCAACATATAAACGAAACCATGACTCCAATACCCTTATAAACCCTATGTACTCGCCAGCATTTCTTTGCTGACTTTGTTTTTACATATGTTTCAGGTGTGTTTGCTTGATTGATTTCTAGGATGCATGCATCACGTAGGATCTGGACAAGGCCTTAGTGACATAATAACAATGATAGTCGATATTTAACTTGTTTGTTTTGTGTCAAGACAATGTAATGTTTAATATTATCAATAAAATGAAACTATTTTTGTATCCATGGATGTGAAACAATAGCTTCTGTTACAACACTCCCCGATGTTTCCGCCACGTCTTGTTGTCCTACGTGGTCGGGGTGTGACAGAAGAAGTTGTTATCACAGCCAATGGTTATAGGGAATTAGGTTATTAGTAATGCTTTGACCTAGACTATAACTTTAGGACCCTAATACAAGTTTACTTGTGTTTAGATTTTTAAAACAATATCATCACCTATCCTTAGGTGATAACCACAATGAGAACTCTAAGTTCGAATCCGCTTTGAAAACTAATCATCTGTTCTAGGATGATTGATTACTAGGTTTTGAGCCCTCTGTTATAAGGTTTTTAACCCTTCCTGTTTGACTCATGCTTGGCATGGTGCCTTCTGGGTTTTCAAAGTCTCGTCGAAGTTTGGGCCAAAATAATGTGAACACGTGCAAACTGGAAGAGTGAGTGCCTGTACTCTAAGTTTTCTGTCTAAGGCTAGAGTGTTCATACAAATCCACATAATCGAACCAGTCACTCTTACCTGGGAACTCTTGGGGTGAGTGTTCACTTATAGGCGAGCATGTCTTCGCGATACATTAGTTTGACCCATTTACTTTGATTAGTTACTGCGTGTCGTTTGTTTGTTCGAGGTAACGAACAAATGATCGCCATCCTTGTGTTTTGTTGATGTTTTCAATACCTCTTTTGTTTATCCGAATGTGAACGCGAATGTAAATCCCGCCCGTGGACGAGCGTTCAATCGGAATACAAACGAGGCTCGAGCTGACAACCTCGTTGTCAATGGTACCTTTGTTGTCAATGGTACGTTTCTTGTTAACAAGCGACCTGCATCTATTCTTTTTGATTCTGGTGCAGATAGAAGCTTTGTTCATTGTCTTTTGAACCATTGCTTACGATACCTAGAACTAAATTGACGAAACCCTTATCGGTTGAAGTTGCTACTGGTAAACCCCTTATTCTCGATACTGTTATTCGTGGTTGTCAGTTGAACCTTGATAACCATCTTTTTCCTATTGACCTCACGCCAATGCAACTTGGGAGCTTCGACATTATCGTTGGAATGGATTGGTTAACCAAACATCATGCAGAGGTGGTTTGCTTTGATAAGATTGTTCGTATTCCTTTGTCTTCTGGCGATGTTCTGGAAGTTCGTGGCGAGAAACCTTCAGGTGGATTGAAGCTTATGTCATGTATAGAAGCCCAAAGATATTTACGGAAAGGATATGTTTCTTTTTTAGCACATGTCACCGAGGAGAAAGACAAGGGCAAGAGTATTGAGGATATTCCGATTGTTCGAGATTATCCAGAGGTGTTTCTTGATGAACTGCCTGGTTTGCCACCAGTTCGTCAAATTGAATTTCATATTGACCTTGTACCCAATGCCAACCCAATTGCAAAAGCGCCTTATCGACTTGCACCGTCTGAGATGCAAGAATTATCGAAGCAGCTTCAAGAGTTATCTGATAAAGGATTCATTCGACCGAGCTTTTCACCCTGGGGAGCTCCTGTCCTCTTCGTGAAAAAGAAAGATGGGTCTTTTCGAATGTGTATTGATTATCGTGAGCTTAATAAGCTTACCATCAAGAATCGATATCCCCTACCTCGAATTGATGATCTCTTCGACCAGCTGCAAGGCGCTTCATGCTTTTCAAAGATCGATCTGCGTTCTGGGTATCATCAACTTAGTGTTCTCGAAGAAGATATTCCCAAAACTGCTTTCCGCACAAGATATGGGCATTATGAGTTCATTGTCATGCCTTTTGGTTTGATGAATGCTCCAGCTATCTTTATGGACTTAATGAATAGGGTCTGTAAACCTTATTTAGACAAGTTCATCATTGTGTTTATCGACGATATTATTTTATATTCAAAGTCTCGAGCCAAGCATGAGCAACACCTTCGCTTAACATTGGAACTCCTTAAGAAGGAACAACTTTTTGCTAAATTCTCCAAGTGTTAATTCTGGATTAAAGAAGTCCAATTCTTGGGTCATATAGTCAATGAGCAGGTATTCATGTGGATCCATCCAAGATTGTTGCTATTAGAGACTGGAATACACCAACAACACCTACAGAAGTTCGATCTTTTCTTGGTCTTGCTGGTTATTATTGTCGATTCATCTCAAACTTCTTAAAGATCGTGGTTCCACTCACTGCTTTGACTCAGAAGAATAAGCCTTTTGAGTGGGGACCCAACCAACAAGAAGCGTTTCAAACGCTGAAACAAAAGCTTTGTGATGCTCCTGTTTTATCTCTGCCCGAAGGAGTTGATGATTTCGTTGTCTATTGTGACGCGTCGAATCTAGGACATGGTTACGTTCTTATGCAACGAGGTAAAGTCATAGCTTATGCGTCTAGACAACTGAAAATTCATGAGAAGAACTACACAACTCATGATCTTGAGTTAAGAGCTGTGGTTTTCGCACTTAAAATCTGGAGACACTACCTCTACGGAACGAAGTGTGTGGTTTTCACAGACCATAAAAGTCTTCAGCATATTCTTAATCAGAAAGAGCTGAACATGAGGCAACGACGTTGGGTTGAACTCTTGAGCGATTACGATTGCGAGATTCGTTACCATCCTGGTAAGGCGAATGTCAAAGCCGATGCGCTTAGTAGAAAAGAGCGAGTCAAGCTTCATTCTATTCAAACACTATCTGATCTTCAAACTCGTGTTCTTCAAGCTCAGCAATTTTGTGTTTCACAAAATTTGATAGGTGAGGAAATGCCGCATCAGCTTGAGCTTAAGCTCGAAAGAAAGGACGATGGATTGCTCTACTTCAAGGATCGTTTGTGGATTCCAAAACAACACGATCTTCGCACCTTGGTAATGGACGAATCTCATAAGTCTCGATATTCTATCCATCCTGGTGCTGATAAAATGTACAAGGATCTTCGTACTAAGTTCTGGTGGCCTGGTATGAAGAAGGATGTTGCCTTGTATGTATCAAAATGCCTGACTTGTCTCAAGGTCAAGGCTGAACATCAACGACCTTCTGCTTTGCTTGTACAACCAGAGATACCGGTTTGGAAGTTGGAGAACATTGCAATGGATCTCATCACTAAGTTACCGCGTACATCTAAAGGTCATGATGCTATTTGGGTTGTTATTGATCGATTAACGAAATCAGCTCATTTTATTCCAATTCGCGAGGATCTATCTGCTGATAAACTTGCAAAGATTTATGTTGATGAGATTGTCTCATGACATGGTGTTCCCTTGGATATCATTTCTGATCGTGATGCTCGAATTTTCCTCTTATTTTTGGAAGACCATGCAATCTGCTTTGGGAACCCAACAAAATCTAAGCACTGCTTATCATCCCCAAACAGATGGTCAATCTGAGCGAACAATTCAAACTTTGGAGGATATGCTTAGAGCATGCATGATAGACTTTGGTGGAAATTGGGATTCTAATCTGCCACTGATCGAGTTCTCTTACAACAATAGCTATCATGCTAGTATTAATATGGCACCTTTCGAAGCTCTCTACGGTCGAAAATGTCGTTCACCTGTCTGTTGGAACGAGACCAGTGAAGCTCAGCTTACTGGACCTGAGCTCATTCTGGAAACAACAGACAAAATCAAGAAAATCCGCATTAATCTTGTGACAGCTCGAAGCCGTCAAAAGAGTTAGGTGGATATGCGACGCAAGCCCTTAGAATTTCAAGTCGGAGACCGTGTCCTACTCAAGGTTTCACCTTGGAAAGGAGTCGTGAGATTTGGAAAGAAAGGAAAACTTGCACCTCGATATGTGGTACCATTCAAGATTGTGGAAGGAATTGGGAAAGTTGCCTATCGACTAGAGCTACCTCCAGAACTTGGGAATATTCATCCTACTTTTCACGTGTCGAATTTGCGAAAGTGTTTAGCTGACGCTGATCTTCACATTCCTCTCGATGAAATCCAAATTGACGAAACGATGCACTTTGTCGAGAAACCTGTGGAGATAGTGGACCGTACTTTAAAAAAGTTGAAGAACAAACAGATTAAATTGGTCAAAATTCATTGGGAATCCAAACGTGGCCTAGAGTTTACTTGGGAACGAGAGGACCAGATGAAGGAAAAATATCCGCATTTATTTTCACAAGCTTCCTCTAAATAAAATTTCGGGACGAAATTTCCTGAAGTAGGGGAGACTGTGACAACTGTGTTCTATTAATCGTCCTACAATGTAAAACAATGTTGGTTATCAATAAAACAATGTGCTTTGGTGTTATTATATGTGTTTTGATGTTATTATGTGTGTATTTATGTTTGGTGATTTTACAATTTTATTCTATTCCGATTTCAAGCTTTAAATCGCATTCTGGAAGGTTATACGCAAACAGGTACGTAAACGCAGTCAGTATAACGTGACAAACACTCCGGAATAGTGACATAGGCTTAACATACCTTAAATAACCTCCACATAACTTAGAAATAAGTTTTGAATGGTTTGGTGTGTTGAAATCAAGTTTGTTCAATTGCAGGGACTATTTGAGTCAAACTGCGAAACTATACCGATTTGTATAGTAACGAACATTCCGGAAATTGATCATAAGTTAAACATACTCTAAATAACCTTTACATAGCTTAGAAATAGGCTTTGACGGGTTCGGTATGCTAAAATAAACTTTATTGATCAATAGGGACTAAAAGCGTCAAAAAGTGCACAAGTTTGCATTTTCGCGCATATCTTACGTTCTGAATATATATCCAGACATCCAAAAATTCATGTAATCATTAAAATATTATGTTTTGGTGATTGTCTTGATAAAAATCCATTCGTCGCTTGATTTGGATCGTTTTGCGTTCGCTACGACCTCCGTCGTAATTAAGCGAATAACGCGACCGTACTACCAAACGAACCAACATCCGAGATATTTTTGAGCATGTTTTGAGTTCCCTGTACTTTAAATTTATTTTAGAGCCTTGAAATTGGGTTAACGGGGCTTAAAAGTGCAAAAAAAAATCAAGTTTTACAAGTGCAGGGACCATTTTTGAAATTTCTGATCAGATTCAATGAACCTAGTCCAATTTGAAGTGTTGATGGTTTTAACCCATGGTTTTGCAAAACCATGGGCTGGTATTCAATGAACCTAGTCCATTATGACTCATATTAGGGGCTCCCATGGTTTTAGAAAACCAAGGGCACACATATAAGGTCCAGATCAAAGCTCAGTTTTCGATGAACGATCTTAACGGTTCTTGAATTCCTATAAATACCCACCCTCACTTCCTCCCAAAGCACACTTGAATCTGATTTTGGCTCTCTAAGTTGAAGTTTATGCTTCATACCTGAGAGTAAATCAGATCAAGAGCTTGCGGGGACCTTCTGTAAATATTCTTTCATTCTTTTTATTCGTTTTTATCGTTAAAGTCAAACTGCGTTTGACTTTCTGGTTTGACCAGTTTATGGTCAATGAGAAGTTCGTTTGAACTTCATAACGTGAGCGTAATCACGATGGTTATAGTCCCTAGTGACTATACCTACTGATTACCACGTTATCTAGGCTCAGTGACGAGTCGTAGTTTCGGCCAAAATGCGTTCTCTCGCGTATTTTGTAACCAAACTACTCTAGGATATCAAAATCGTTTGTTTTGATATCAAAACCTGTTTTCTAACTTAACTAAACATGTTCTAGCATGTTTAGCTCGTCACTTTTTTTAGATTAGTGCTTGTGTGGAGCCGAAAGTCAAGCGGACTAAACACCCGCTTAAACTTTCGAACACGACCCGTTTGGTCGATCATTAGGATCTGACCAAACATGTTAAGTGACCATAGTAGCGTAGGGAATAACCTTCCGAGGTTATACCTTATGGTCACTTAGGTTTGATTAGTCGCATGATAGGTAGTTTATATGCCTTTGGTAAATTACCAAAATACCCTTTTCATACATAATTGGTAATTAAGCATATGTAACCTAAACTTTTGACACGTAGCTGATTATGTAACATAATTAAACATGTATGGGCATATAATACTTGTCATAAGACTAGTTTACGCATACGACACGTTAAAGTAGAGTAAGCTACCTTAATGGGTCGTGATGGGTCGAAAGTAGTTAGGTTAGGTTTCAATTTAGGATGTAAGCTTTTTTAAACTATATCACATGAGTTCCAACACTCATTTGGTTTACGAGACTTCATTCTATCAGATCGTCCGATTTAGGTGTCTATTGTTTGACTAGTGGTTCGATTACTAGGTGCTACTTGATTCCTTTGGTTTGCTTGAGGTTGTTTAAAGTTCTATTGATTGAGGATACTTTGCACTACATGTGAGTACATAGTTCCCCTATTTTACTGTTTGCAAATGTTTTGGGGTGATTCATATGTATGAAATGGTTTCAAAGTTTAAACGATGGTTTTTCAAAAACAATTAAAGATGGTTTATACAAAACTAATAACTATTTCAATAAAGTGAACAAACTTGTTTGTTGTAGTTACATAACAAATGACATTCATTAGCATTGATCAAGCCGACCAGTATTAGGTTATGGTACCATAGGATCTGACAAATCCCGTTATTTTACTACACCCATGGTTATGTGTGGGGGTTGTGGGTAACGACTGAATCTGATGTTAGTTAATTTACCCTTTGGTGGTTTGTTAACGCGAGATGCGAGACGCGCGGTGGTCGAGTCACAAAGGTGTGAATGTTATTAGCGAGACAACCATAAATAAGTTTTCACAATTAAAACGAGGATGATTTTAAACGATTTAAACGAGTTAACGATTTGAAAACGATTTGAACAAGTTAAACGAATTGGATAAACGATTGGTTTTTGGTTAGTGTATAGATAACAGGACTGGTGTAATGTGATAAAAGCATGGTGGATACGCCGCTGGTACTTCCTATATATAAGTCTTTTCATCATATTACATGTCGTGGCGTTATTTAGTTCACTTGGGTAAACGATTTTGAAACAATGTCACAGAAACGATGTTTTCTAAAGGATATAAACCATACGAGTTTTTAACGAGTTTTACAAGATGTTTTACAAATTGGTTTACTATTTACAAATTGGTTTACTAAAACAAATGTTTTTGGGGTTAAGAATCATGGCTACGAGATTTTATAAACTATAACCATCTTGATTTGAGTTGGTTAATTATGTTGCAATACACTTTTCAAAACAAAGTTTGTATTTTGACTCTTTTAGTCTAATTAAGTACTGCAACATGTAAACGAAGCCATGACTTCAATACCCTTATTAAACCTATGTACTCGCCAGCATTTCTTTGCTGACTTTGTTTTTACATATGTTTCAGGTGTGATTGCTTGATTGATTTCTAGGATGCATGCGTCACGCAGGATCTAGATAAGGCCTTAGTGCCATAATAACAATGATAGTCGATATTTAACTTGTTTGTTTTGTGTCAAGACAATGTAATGTTTAATATTATCAATAAAACGAAACTATTTTTGTATCCATGGTTGTGAAATAATAGCTTCTGTTACAACACTCCCCGACGTTTCCGCCACGTCTTGTTGTCCTACGTGGTCGGGGTGTGACATAACTTTTTCTTAGTAAGTTACAAGTTTAGATGATTAACGTACGTAGAACGTTTATAGTTTACGACAATCACAAGACAAGCACCGGTGGAGTTTCGACCCTGAAGACACAAATCTGTGAGTTGATGTCCCACTTTTAAACATTTTCTTGTTTTCTAAACCTTGGGGAAAATACATGTACGATGGTATGTTAGAACAAAACTAAGGAATGAAGCATAGATCATGTTACGAATAGGGTGAGACTTAAGCACCATTAATCAACTATTTACCTAGACCACGGAACAAAGGTTAGATCTAATGGGTTTCAGGCAGCCACACTCTTGGCCACTTTTTACCAAGAGTGCTTTTGTGTCTCGAGTCATAAATCGATGGAAAAATGCCTATGGTTTGGATGCTTCCTATGTCGTTACACATGTTAATGGCCTTGTAAACCATTATCGATATCGATTTCCTTACATTTACAGAATACATTTTTCAAGAAAATTATACAATGACATACCATGATTCTTACAACTATTACTCATATGTTTTACACAAACTGCATGAATTCACAGAAACTTTTGTTGACGATTTCAAAACTTACATGTATTTCAGGAAACTAAGTGGATGCGCGCGACCTCTTTTGCTCAAGAAAGCAGTTTATGTTTCAAGATGTCATTTGTCTGTACTCCATTACCACCTTTTGATGGATTTGTTTGCTATATCCCGCCTCCTTGCGGTGACATAGGGAACAAAACCTTGATCTTTGATTGAAATGATATTCTAAACTTTTCAAGCAATTATCTTTTGTTAAGATGTAAACTCTAAATTTAATTTGTATTTTGAATGTTTAAACTTGAATGACAAATATGGAGTTGTTTTTATATCATGTACTATGTTTACTTATCGTATGCAATAAGAATCATTCATGATCACACCTCATGATTCGCCTTTGAAAGGGGTGTGACAAAACCCTTGCATTTTATATCATTTAGTCCTAATTCAATCAATTTTCATGGTTAAATTTGACCAAGTGGACTGACACGAGGGTGTTTTGGTCATTTTACCCTAACACTAAAATATATTATAAGAAAAACCCATCTTTTTACCTCAAGTCTCTCTCTCTCTCTCTCTCTCTCTCTCTTTATACAAACTCTCTCTCTATCTCGCTGTCACAACCCCCGACCCCTATCCCGGGAGCGGACGGCCGTGAACCAGTTTCGATGGTATCTTGTTTTTGTCTAATTTGGCAGCGGAATTTTTCATCAGGACCGTAGTTAGGAAATATTTTATCAGAGTAAAATACCACACTTTCATAATATTAAACACATGGGATAGAATCTAAGTTTTCCGTACACACATTGTCATAGGGATACACCCTATTTTATTTAATAAAACATCTATTTATTTTTAGGTCACTTTTCCAAGCCTTCAGTGCTGTCCAGCTGGCTTCTATTTGGCATTCACATTTGTTACCTGAAACGCGTTTTAAAAACATTTTGTCAGTGGAAAATACTGGTGAGTGAATCCCAGTTCAATCAAGTTTTAATAAAAACCATTGTACAGTATTGAGGGCGATCTCGCAATTACATTTGTTTCCAAGTTATAACAATTAACATCCATGGTATCGTCAGACCCGACTTGTGGAAATGTTACTCTTTGACCAGGTGGTAACAAATTTTGTATACAAAACCCCAACATACTCATGATAATTGTATTCTTACAAATACTCAATAACTGCTTAATATATAATTAATCGTGTGAGGTTTTGTAAAAACCCATTTTAACATTAGTAATACCCTCCCCGAGACGGCATTCCAACGACTACGTCGGGCAGAACCACGATAGCCGTTACGGAACCCTAGATCAATCAGGCAGAGTATCTAATACGTATCCAGGGGTTATGATACTTACAACGGAGCAGAACTTCGCTATTTAGGGGGGTATAATACCCGAGTATTATGCCTACACTTCAGAAATTTGAGATTAAGAATGAAAATGAATGAGCAGACAGAAGATCCGATGCCTCTATTATGGGGCTGATTTTCGACTTTCACGCGGCCCGCGTAAATGTAAGCAAAGGCTTACGCGGCCCGCGTCAACGCTGGTCAACAGCGTAGCTTGTCCGGGTCATCCAATAGGTTCAACACGCAGGTGACACGTGTCAGCACAGGGTTCTGCCGCGTTCTTGATTTCTAGCGGCCTGCGTAAGACCCTTAAGAGGTTTACGTGGCCCGTGACAAATCTGAAAACATTATTTTTAATTATTTTTATTAATATTTAGGGTATTCGGGGTCCGTTCTCGCGTATGGGGTGTTTTTAGGGACATATTGGGATATTTTAAATATTTTTAGGGTGTCGGAAAATATTACGAGGGTGTCGATTTATGTTAAAGCTGTTATATCCTCCCCACCTTGTTTTAGAGCTCGTCCTCTAGGTCTACTGGAACAAGTGTGGATATTTCCGTTGCATTTCTGATTCAAGCTCCCATGTATACTCAGATCCTCTTTTGGAGTCCCACTTTACTTTGACCAGAACTAATCTCTTGTGCTTGAGATTCTTAATTTTTCTGTCTTCAATCTATAGAGGTATTTCTGCAAATTTGAGTTGTTCATTTACCTCTATATCCTTAAGAGGTACTACGAGTGATTCCTCAGCTAGGCATTTCTTAAGATTAGATACGTGAAATACATCATATATTCCTGCCATTTCCTCTGGTAGTTGTAGCTGATAGGCTACAGGTCCTATTCTTTTAATAATCTTAAAAGGTCCAACATACCTACATACCTGGGACTTAGCTTTCCTCTTTTGATGAATCTTACTTGTAGGATCGTTTCAGACCCGAACGAGTCGAGCAAAAGAGTTTATACTCAGTTTGAAAGGCGGAAACAGACAAACTGAGGACAATTTAGCAAGAATATCACTTAAACTGCCTTTTTGATTGAAAAGATGACAAATTACAGCGAGACGACACTTCGGCAGCACTTCGTTGCACAGACCGAGAAGATTCTAGTACCTAATATCGCATCATATAGGCCTTGAATTCCGTATGAAAGAGCTTCCATGCGAAATCAGAATTCGAAGTGGAATTACTTATTCCGTGCGGAATTACAATCATGCAACTTTCATGCGGAATTAAAGGTCCAAGCGAAATTAACTTTATCTAGAACTACGTGCCCTGTTCTAACATTCTAAGACAAGACTCGATACAAGACGAAGTCGACAGACGCATGCACTAACAGACTCCCCCTCGGATGTTGACGAGTCTTCAGTGTCGAGTCTTCGCATCTTCAGCTTTTATCAGTCTTTGGGCTTTTCTTCAAAGTATCTTACACTGTAAAGCATCCTCAATCTCTATCTCTTTCTCTTACTCTTCTCGAATAAACTCTCCTCGAATGTTGATTTCTTTTCTTCACTTTCAAACAATCCCAGAATCGCAATCTGACTCTATCTTCTCTTGATCAGATCTCTTGATTCCTTAAGTTCATCAGCAGCTTGCGTGAATAACAGATTTCCAGAAACATAATCTTGCCTTACAGACTCCCCCTTTCAATCAGCTGGGATCACAGTCTGAATTTCACAAGTTCAAGATCGACATCTGGCTCTCTCTTAATCATAGAATCTACAGGTATCGGAACCTGGCTTTCCTCAAGATCGGCTAACCCAACTCTTATCCATGCCTGCACAAACTCTACCACAAATGTAAGTTTTATGACATTAAGATTTTGTAATTCCAGACACCACTTGTAGATTACACATCCGTAAATGATATACTACATTCAAACTCTGATGAAACACTTGAATGAATAGTTTAATGTTTAAAACCATTTGATGACCACTTATAGAATTGATTTCAAAACTTCTTATACAAGCTCCCCCTCAAATTATGTTCATCATGTTTAGCACTTAGAATTTTGAAAAACAGCTTTTCAAAACCAGTTGTCGAAAATATTTTTGAATTTTTCAAAAATTTATGCTAAAATACACACAAAATATTTTTAGATGTTTATAAAAGAAATGAAATGCAGTAAATAAAATATTTACAAACAATATTTTTGTGAGTTTGTGCAAGAGGATCATTTCAGTTTTTGAGACAAATCACCAACACAGTTAAGCTTCATTTCATTTTAAGTTCTAAACAATTCACTAAGATTGTCAGTATATTGGTCCTCTTAAATTTTCATACAAAGTTCATCTGTTTCAAGATACGATATTAATGTCTTAAGAACTTAAACTTATTCGAGTGTTCCACCACTTGAATATACTCCCCGTATCCAGATCCAAATATTCAGTCTTACAGGTGAGTATACCTAGATGATATCTGTTAAAGGGTTAAATGCGAAACCGTGAGAGCTCATGTCAAAACTTCCGTTCAGCAGAGAGATGACGGTTCGACTTTAGGTGTGTTCCCTTTAGAGAATCTTTTCTTCAACAGCACATGATTAGCATTTTTCAATGTTTCATCATTTTTTGTACTGAGGGCTGCACTATATTTCAAGCATTTTGCAAAGTATTATATGGGGACTAGGCCATTGCTTCCACAATATCAGAAGACCTGGGATAATACCCCAGATATCACTGAGTATAAAGACCTAGTATTTCAGAAAGACAGACCTTTCAAACAAGATTTCGGGGGTTACCCATATATCCAGGAAATGTTCCCCACGATATAAGCAAGTTTGAAATTTAGGTTTATATCTCGAATACAATCTACTAAATGTGTAAAAACATACTGGCACATCTACAGTGAGATTGTTTATCACATTTCTAACTTTCCATTTCTTTAGCATGTTGTGATAGTCCACTGATGTACTATCATTTCCTCTTTTCACAACAAAACTCGTTTTTGATTTTATCATGTTTTTGTCTTTTTCAAATTTTCTAATGTTTTTGGATTTTCTGAAATTTTTACTCCCCCTAAAATACAAACACATTTAAAAAAAATTCAAAAACAAGCTGTATAAGCAAAATGACAACTGTTGTGAATCGCTTCAATTCGCCATCCACTTGGCATAAACAATCAGAACTCCCCCTCTCAACAAACTATTTTCCCATTAAGATTTCAAAACACTTAAGTTTGTTTTAATCAAAATGGTTTTTCAGAAAATAAGTTTTGTTGATTTAAAAAAAACACACTTGTAGGTTAGGGGTTCATCATATTGTTTTTCAACAACTTGTAATGGGATTAAATCAAGTTCAAACCAATGACCTTGAATAATCACTTTGTAAGACCAAACCTCTTACCACTTGAAGAATGAAATCACCTTACGTGAATTTCCCAAGAAAAATACCACTTGTATCAAATACAGGTACAAATGAATGTCCCTGATTTACAACTTGTTGGTATGCACAATCAAGGCTGCTTATAAAGAATGATGCTGATGCGTGTGTAGTGTGTATATAATTTAGATATATAATTAAGCCCTATTTACACATTTAGCCAAGTTTTAAATTTATAAAACACGATATTTACTAACACTAAACACACATATGGGCAAGTGCACCCATCGTGGACGTAGTATAGTGTTGGTAAGATACCGAGGTCGTCCAAGGACACAAGAGCTTTTAGTACCGGTTTATCCTCAACGTCTAATCAAATCAAAAAGTTAGAAAAATGTTTTTAAACTAAGAAAATAAAAACTAACTAAATGCTGAAAAGTAAAAATAAAATAAAAACAGATAGACAAGATGAATCACTTGGAGCCGACTCGTGTATTAGTATAACCTTTGATTATTTTCGCACTTTTGCACTTGTTTAAGAGATTATCTTAGTTATTGTAGTAGGCCCCTCTTTTGGAGGTGACGTTACCCTCAACCCAGTAGCTTGAGTCAGCAAGGATACAATCCTAAAGGGTTGGATTATTGAAAGATAATGAATTAAGTTATTAATGCAAATTATGGTAGGCCCCGCTTTTGGCGGTGACGTTACCCTCGGCTAAGTAGTCTGAGTCAGCAGGGATACAATCCTAAATAGCCGGGTTATAGTATTAATAGTAGTTAACTTATGAGGGGGTCAAAGAGTTTGGATCCCCGCCATCCAATACCTATGGGCATTGAAGGAGATCCTACTAAATTTGATCCAGGTCCCTTGCAGGACCTCTAAACGCTGAACAAGGGCAAGACCCTTACCAAACCGTTCCCTTAACCCCCGACCAGGTAGCCAACATACCTCCATATAGACCGTGGAGATATGAATGGTGAAAATCTTTTATTTTATATAGACAGTAAAATAATGCCAAGACACCACGGACAAACGATAAGGAAAGATCACCTTCAACATAAGCAACTAGTTATTAAAGTCATTAATACAAAACCAAATAAAAAGTGCAAAAGATTAAAAATAAAAAGTATTATACTAAACACTTGTGTTCACCAAGTGATGTAAGAGACTTAGGCAAACATGGCCTTGATTGTCAAGAACTCTTACTATCAATCTTGGATCCCGAGACGACTCACACACTCTACGATGGACAATGGATGATGGTGGTGGATGATGGTGTTATGGTGGTGGTGGGTGGTGGATGAAGTGTGAGAGAGGTGGTGTGCCAAGGGATGGATTGGAATGAAACCAAGCACTCCTATTTATAGGCTGAACAGAAGGCTGGGCACGGCCCCGTGTCCGCTGGACACGCCCCCGTGCCCGCTGGACACGCCCCCGTGCCCGTCTGACACTCTCTCTCTTCATTAATTGTAATTCGCAATTACAATTAATGCGCCTGCTGTACTTTCGCCACGCCCCCGTGCTCACTGGACACGGCCCCGTGGTGGGCAATAGAAGCTTCTACAGGTTTGTCTTTTCTGCTGCTTCTTGGGCACGGCCCCGTGCTGGCTGAGCACGGGGCGTGTTCAGGCTTCTGTTTTCTCTTCTTTACTTGGGGAGATGCCGTTGAGGGTTCGGGCAGTCTACTTTTATTCCTTTTCTTGTATTTATGTTAGAATTAGCTGTCTTTTTGCTTTTTTTTTGTGAATTTGAGCTCATTTCATCCTGAAAATACAAAAGGAAGACAAAAACACTCTTTTTCCAACATTAGTACTTAAAAAGGGTTAGTTTTATTCCTTATTTGATGTAATTTATATGTTGCATTTTACACACATCAAATACCCCCACACTTGAACTTTTGCTTGTCCTCAAGCAAAACTCTTTAAATGTGGCTTACACTCCCAAATGGAATAGGTAGAAGAGAAGGTTTTTGGCTTGTCATAGAGTGTCGGGAATCCAAGATCTTTTTGGGTTTTATTTTTATTTATTTACAATCCTATTCGTTATGATTTATTTAGAACGTTTCGTAGGATAAATTACTTATTTGGGCATAACATGCCTTTTTAAAATTTCATTTATATACAAGTTCACATACCTTACGGGAGAAATCACTCAACACTCAGCCGAAGGTGTATTTTTTTAGTGAATCACTCGAGAGCGGCATGGAACTTATGCCTTCCATAGGCTTGCCAAGCAATCAATCCTCCTCCTTTTTAACGTTATACATTTGTAGATATCAAGAGGACTTTTTGGGTGAAGGGTTAGGCTTGGGCTAAAGGTGGGTGGTTGGGTTAGTGGTTAGTAAAAGGGCGAAAAGCGTAAAAAGCGTCGGTTTTCGTATCACATTTTTTTAGTGACTTTTTATTTTGAAGTATTTCTCCAAACAAGCTTTTGTTTGTATAGCTTTGTTTGTTTTTAACTTCATCATATATATATATATATATATATATATTTTTATCAGTCACATAAAAGAACGAGCTTGCGAAAAACCGAGCTTGTTACTAAAATAAAGGGTGAAAAATAAAAAGGGTTTTTGGTGGGTAAAAAGGGTTTAGGGTAAAGAAACGAAAGGTTTAGGCTCAAAGGGGTTAACTAGGGGGATTTTGGGTAGGTGGTAAAAAAAATGAAAAATAATGTTGTAGAAAGAAAAATGGTTAGTCCTAATGCCTCCATCATTTACTTACTTGGGTTTAAGTTGGTAAAGACCGGGAATGAATCGTCGTGGCAAGTTCTAGAGTTGTAAGAACCAAGCGGCTATTCACACAAGAAACGAAAAATGAGCATTTAGTCTAAAGATGTAAATTTGTATGCTCAATAAAGGCTCAAAACTCACTTTTGTGGGAATGGGTTTTTAATGTGATCAAGTATATATAATCAAATTTTAACTAGACTTGTCATGCCGTTTCATAATTTTCTTATGTTGGTTCTTGTTATCACGACGCTCTCGGTTGTAAATTTTATAAAAATATAACCTTATTAATCTTGTGATTCCTAACTTCAACTTTAGACAAGTAAAAAAAATGAAAATTTTTTGTAAAAAAATTTGGGGTGTTTAGCGGTTCCAATAGAGTTTTGGGTAAGGCTTGTTGTTAGGACTTGCAAAATTTCAAAGTGTTAGCTTCCCCCCACACTTAAATTACACATTGTCCTCAATGTGTCCCAAAAATAAATTTTTAGGTTGATTGGATGTGTAATGTGGTGTTAAAAAGCAAAGATTTATGTTACTGGCAGTCTGGACACGGCCCCGTGGGGACCGGACACGGCCCTGTGTTCGGGTGCCAGTAACAGATGTGACAACTTGAATTTCCAAGATTCTTATTTCGCATTTATTACACGTTCGTGTGTTGTTTAGTTGTTTAATTCAATATAACGTTTTGATACAATGAAGTGTATTGTGTGATTATGCATGGTTATGTGTTAATTGTGAAGGACTTGTCAAATATGTGAATTTGGTGGCGAAATTGTGGAATTGTTATGAGATGGTGTAATTGTGTAAAATAAAGTAATTAAGGGTGTAGAGAGCTATTAGTGAAACTTATGCTATACTTAACCCTAATCCTTTGTTCACTAATCATTTTCACAAAACCAAAGCACGTACTACAATCTCTAACTTCCTAGCAATCATCACCAAATCATTGGCAGGGCATCACAAGTTTGATTCCTCTTTTCTCTAGAATCAACACAAGGTAATTGTTAATGATTGTTGTTGATTATTGGATTGATATCAATTCTTGATTCTTGATTATGTATGCATGAAAAACCCTAGTTTCACATGTGATGTTTCTGCGTTTAAGGATTCTGATTGTTGAGAAACGAATATGAATAGTTGTATGCTCGATTAGATTGTTCTTGTAATGATTAATTGTGATCATAGGTGGATTAGTTATGATGATGCCGTCAATATGAATAAAATTAGGGTTTGTTTGTATGCGTAACTGTTGTTCATGGGACTATGCTTGCTCGATGATTGTTGATCTGAGTTTGTAACGTAATGAGGATTGTCTGACTTTCTTATGTGATGACTTGTCTGAGTTTGAATAATATGCTAGCCCGAGCTTTATCAATGTTATGTAGGTCCGAATTTTTTTATATGTGATCATGTGACCGAGGTTTAGAAAGGACATGAATAAGTCCGAGCTTTTTAACACCTGTGTTACCCGAGTTTTTCAAAGTGTTAAGGGTCCGAGGTTGGCCAAGGACAAGCATGTCCGACTTTCATTCAAACACAAGGGATCCGAGTTTCCCACAAGATCAAGGGGTCCGAGTTTGGTTAATGCACTACTGCCCGAGGTTGTTGAGTATTTTGGTCCGAGCTTTAATGCTTTGCATGGCCCGAGTTTTTGACTCCCCTTGACCGACCTTTAAGCCCTAGAAAGGGTCCGAGCTTCTTAGGCATTGTGGGTCCGAGTTTTGTTGTATCCGCATGTCGTCCGACCTTTAAATAACATCAAGTGATCCGAGTTTGTGCCCTTCTTTCCCTTGGTCCGACCTTGTGACCCCCCAACACCATGTCCGATGTTTAAACCCCCCCCCCCCCCATGTCCTGTCTGACCTTTATGTGAGTTATATCTTGTCCGAGTTATTACATGATAACCTAAACTGAGTTTCATGTGTGATGTATAGCTTGAACATTTTACTTAATGAATGACCTGACGTTGTAGATGAACTGTCTAAGTTGTAAGTTGCTTACATGACCCAGAATGTTTGTAATGATACATATTCTAACTTCTGTATATACATGAAAAGACTGTGATTATAAGATACTTCATGTTACTGAATGATACAGTATGATACGATATTGTATGTGATTGTGTGATCACCGAAGAGTTGCAAACCCTAATTTAATTTATATACTAACGTCACGTATATGCAATGTATCCTAGGTCGTGTGTAACGGACTTAGACAATTGTTATACACTAGAGCATAGCATACCGAGCAAACCAAGGTGAGTTCACACCCTTACTAAGGCATGGGATTCCCAGGGCACGGGAATTGGGATTGAAGGATTGAGATTGATTAGAACTGTACTTACACTATTACTAGACTACCATACCACCGTCCTCGGTTGTGCAGGACACATACGTGCAATCTACGTACGCATATACTTACTACTATCCTCGGTTGTGAAGGATACTTATACATATTACTATCCTCGGTTGTGAAGGATACTTATACATATTACTATCCTCGGTTGTGAAGGATACTTATACATATTACTATCCTCGGTTGTGAAGGATAATTATACATATTACTATCCTCGGTTGTGAAGGATACTTATACATATTACTATCCTCGGTTGTGAAGGATACTTATACTTAATTACTATCCTCGGATGTGAAGGATACTCACGTAAGACCTACGTGAACTAATACTTACTACTGTTCTCGGATTGTGAAGAACACATATGGTTACGAGTAGTCTAGTGGTTATACAACATGGGAAGTCCCCACCTATAGAACGTACTATCGGCCCAGTAGAGCCACATGTTACAAACGAACTTACTATTACGCATTTACTTTCTGTGAACTCGCTCAACTAGTTGTTGATCCTCTGTTACATGCCTTGCAGGTCGTTAGATACATGGAGCTTGCACAGGGAGGAGCAGGTCGTTGTGGAGCATGGATCGTGGATGCCATGTTAAAACATTTGAACATTTGAACTTATGTTACACATTGGGTTTTCATACTTATGCTTCCGCTATACTTTGAAACTATGATTATGTTTTGAACACCTATCGTATTGAATGATTGGTTTACATTTATTATATTTGATATTAATTACATGTTCGATATGATTGGTGGCTTGATCCTGGTCAGTCACGCTCCCAAGCGGTGGTACTCCGCGTGTGGATTTTGGGGGTGTGACAGATTGGTATCAGAGCCATTGGTTATAGAGAACTTGGTTTTAATATGGGAAAACGATTTTATTAAAACCAGACTATAACCAGAACAGTGCTCTCAACGATCCACAACGACGCTTCACTCCACGTGCAAGACTCAACATCCTAGGTAATAAGGTTTATGTTTATTGCCTACATGCTAGAATTTGCATTGGAATTTGCTCGTAGTATGCTTACGTTATTTTGCTCACTACTTGTTATTGCTTAAGAACACCTATGTGCTTACACACTTTTCTGTCATCGCACTACTCGCGAACCATTCATACTTATGCTAGCTTTACTGTTCGATCATGTCTGGACGTGTTAACATGACTCAAGCCCAGTTGACGGCTCTCATTAACGAACAAGTTGCTGCGGCACTTGCAGCCGCACAAGCAGGAGGTATAACCTGCTATTCCAAACCTATTCTAGGATGTTAGATCCTACTCTCGTGACCCAACTCTCGCGCTTAACCTTGAGCTATCTTTCTCGCGCAACGGGTCGGAACGCACAGCAACATGTCTGCACATTCAAGAACTTCATGGACTGTCGTCCAAGCACATTCGGTGGCACAGAAGGAGCAGTGGGACTACTCCATTGGTTTGGGAAGCTCGAGTCGGTATTCGAGATGTGTGAATGCCCTGAGGCTCGCAGGGTCAAGTACGCCACTATTACGTTGGAAGGAATCGCGCTAACCTGGTGGAACGCGTAAGTTCAGATATTAGGGCTGGCAGCTGCTAACGCCACCCCCTGGAACGAATTCAAAGAACGTATTAAAAGGGAACACTACACACGTGATGACATCCACAAGTTGGAAGTGGAGCCTTACCACTTGAAAATGACGGGGTCAGAAATTGAAGCTCATACGAAACAGTCGAACGAACTGGCCATCTTGTGTCCAACCATGGTGGACCCTCCAAGCAAGCGTATCGAATTGTACCTCAAGGGTCTAGCCTCAGAGATTCAGAGCCATGCTACATCGGCTAACCTCGACAATATCCAAGACATTCAGCGTTTTGCTCATCACCTCATGGATCAGGCAGTGGAACAGAACAGGCTGCCTAGTTGTATCAGCGATATTACTACCGCTACCACTTCTGCTACTCCCGCTACTCCTAGTGACAACAAGCGGAAATGGGATGGGTATTCCAGCAAGGGTTCGGCTACCGTTCAGTCTCAAGCACAGCAGCAGCGCAGGAATAGTGATCACCAGAGCACAGCAGAAGCTAAGGATTCAGGAGTCCACGGCCTGCAAATTGGAATCGCCAGCAGCAAAAGCAAGCAGAAATCCTATGCAGAGAAAAGATTGTTCGCATTCCTCGTTCGGGTCAAGAACCTCTCGAAGTTCAAGGCGACAAGAGTGGTGCTATGGTTGGCATCACCTCTTTCTTGAAGGCGCAGAAATGGTTATGAAAGGGTCACACCGCAATTTTGGCTCTCGTTACTGACGCATCAGTGAAAGAAAAGAAGTTGGAAGACCATCCAGTTGTACGCGACTTTCCTCAGGTGTTTCCTAAAGATTTACCTGGTCTACCGCCTCATCGTCAGGTCGAATTCCAAGTCGAGCTAGCTCCAGGAGCAGCACCTATAGCTCGCGCACCGTATCGTTTAGCTCCAACCGAACTGGAAGAACTGTCAAAGCAGCTACAAGAGCTCTTGGATAAAGGCTTCATTCGTCCAAGCTCTTCGCCTTGGGGAGCTCCAGTACTATTCGTGAAAAAGAAGGATGGCACTTTCAGAATGTGCATTGATTATCGCGAACTGAACAAGGTCACAGTGAAGAACCGCTATCCTCTTCCTCGCATTGACGACTTATTCGACCAGTTGCAAGGGTCGAGTTACTACTCCAAGATTGATCTAGGGTCAGGTTACCATCAGCTGAGAGTCCGGGATGAGGACATCTCCAAGACAGCATTCAGAACTCGCTACGGCCATTACGAGTTTCTGGTCATGCCATTCGGGCTTACGAACGCGCCTGCAGTTTTCATGGATCTTATGAACAGGGTGTGCAAACCCTACCTTGACAAGTTCGTTATTGTCTTCATCGACGACATTCTGATCTACTCCAAGAGTCAGGAGGAGCACGAGCAGCACTTACGTCTTATCTTGGAACTTCTTCGAAAGGAGCAACTGTACGCAAAGTTTTCAAAATGTGACTTCTGGCTTCATGAAGTCCACTTCTTAGGCCATGTGGTGAAAAGGGATGTGGTTCATGTCGATCCATCCAAGGTAGATTCGATCAGGAATTGGCCAGCACCGCGTACACCAACAGAAATACGCCAATTCTTGGGTTTGGCGGGATACTACAGGCGGTTTATCAAAGACTTCTCCAAGATCGCGCAGCCACTTACTATGCTGACACAGAAAGGTGTCGTTTACAGATGGGGTAATACGCAGGAAACTGCTTTTCAGTACCTGAAGGATAGACTATGCAGCGCACCTATCCTCTCACTGCCCGAGGGCACGGATGACTTTGTGGTTTATTGTGACGCATCGATACAGGGGCTTGGTTGTGTATTGATGCAGCGGGATAAAGTTATTGCCTACGCCTCTCGTCAACTCAAGGTTCATGAACGGAACTACACGACGCACGATTTAGAGCTGGGAGCTGTTGTTTTTGCGCTTAAGATATGGCGACACTACCTGTACGGTACCAAGTGCACTATTTACACCGATCACAGGAGTCTCGAGCATATCTTCAAGCAGAAGGAATTGAATATGCGTCAACGACGATGGGTCGAACTGCTTAATGATTACGAATGCGCTATCAAGTATCATCCAGGCAAGGCCAACGTTGTGGCCGACGCCCTTAGTCGGAAAGACACCTTACCTAAGCGCGTGCGAGCGCTACAGCTTACGATTCAGTCCAGTCTTCCTGCACAGATACGAGCTGCTCAGATAGAAGCATTGAAACCCGAAAACGTCATGGCTGAAGCCTTACGCGGTTCAAGGCAACGAATGGAACAAAAGGAAGACGGTGCATACTATGTAACAGGGCGTATTTGGGTCCCACTTTATGGCGGTTTACGAGAACTTGTGATGGACGAAGCACACAAGTCTCGCTACTCGGTACATCCAGGGTCGGACAAAATGTACCACGACATCAGAACTACTTATTGGTGGCCTAGCATGAAGGCCCACATAGCCACCTATGTTGGCAAGTGCTTGACCTGTGTGAGAGTCAAGGTTGAATATCAGAAACCCGTAGGTCTACTGCAACCACCCAAAATACCACAGTGGAAATGGGAAGAAATTTCCATGGATTTCGTTACGGGCTTACCTAGATCCCAGCGTGGGAATGATACCATATGGGTGATCGTGGATCGACTCACCAAGTCTGCACACTTCCTGGCTATTAAGGAAACGGATAAGTTCTCCACCCTCGCAGACATCTATCTTAAAGAAGTTGTTTCAAGGCACGGGGTGCCCACCTCCATCATCTCGGATCGGGATGCACGATTCACGTCAGAACTATGGCAAGCGATGCACAAGGCGTTTGGCTCTCGTTTAGACATGAGCACAGCATATCATCCTCAGACGGATGGGCAGTCTGAGCGCACGATTCAAACTCTTGAAGACATGCTTCGAGCATGTGTTATCGATTTCGGCAACGGCTGGGAAAAGCACCTCCCTCTGGTGGAGTTCTCATACAATAACAGTTATCATACCAGCATACAAGCCGCTCCATTTGAGGCATTGTACGGACGTAAATGCCGGTCACCTCTCTGTTGGGCAGAGGTGGGGGATAGTCAGATTACGGGTCCAGAGATTGTAGTGGACTCCACAGAAAAGATTGCACAGATACGACAACGCATGGCGGCAGCACGCGACCGTCAGAAAGCCTACGCGGATAAGCGTAAGAGACCATTGGAATTTCAGGTCGGGGACCGGGTTTTACTTAAAGTCTCACCCTGGAAGGGTGTGGTTCGATTTGGTAAACGAGGCAAACTCAATCCACGGTATGTTGGACCGTTCAAAATCACTGAAAGAATAGGCCCAGTAGCCTACAGACTGAACCTACCAGCTGAACTCGGTGCAGTTCACAATGTATTTCACGTGTCGAATCTGAAGAAGTGCCTGTCAGATGAGACCCTTATCATTCCTTTTAAGGAACTCACTATCGACGAGCGGTTGCAGTTCGTCGAGGAGCCAGTTGAAATCACGGACCGGGATGTTAAGGTCCTCAAACACAAGAGAATCCCTCTTGTTCGAGTTCGTTGGAACTCCCGACGTGGCCCAGAGTACACCTGGGAACGCGAAGACCAAATGAAAGAAAAGTACCCCCAATTATTCGAAACCAATGCATCCACTACTGACGCTGAAGCTACTACTACGGAATTTCGGGACGAAATTCCAAATCAACGGGGAGATGATGTGACACCCCAGGAAAACCAGTGAACAGTACAGCTTACCTAGCTTCCTCAGTGAGTGCGTACCAAATTTCGGGACGAAATTTCTTTTAAGTTGGGGATAATGTGACAACTTGAATTTCCAAGATTCTTATTTCGCATTTATTACACGTTCGTGTGTTGTTTAGTTGTTTAATTCAATATAACGTTCTGATACAATGAAGTGTATTGTGTGATTATGCATGGTTATGTGTTAATTGTGAAGGACTTGTCAAATATGTGAATTTGGTGGCGAAATTGTGGAATTGTTATGAGATGGTGTAATTGTGTAAAATAAAGTAATTAAGGGTGTAGAGAGCTATTAGTGAAACTTAAGCTATACTTAACCCTAATCCTTTGTTCACTAATCATTTTCACAAAACCAAAGCACGTACTACAATCTCTAACTTCCTAGCAATCATCACCAAATCATTGGCAAGGCATCACAAGTTTGATTCCTCTTTTCTCTAGAATCAACACAAGGTAATTGTTAATGATTGTTGTTGATTATTGGATTGATATCAATTCTTGATTCTTGATTATGTATGCATGAAAAACCCTAGTTTCACATGTGATGTTTCTGCGTTTAAGGATTCTGATTGTTGAGAAACGAATATGAATAGTTGTATGCTCGATTAGATTGTTCTTGTAATGATTAATTGTGATCATAGGTGGATTAGTTATGATGATACCGTCAATATGAATAAAATTAGGGTTTGTTTGTATGCGTAACTGTTGTTCATGGGACTATGCTTGCTCGATGATTGTTGATCTGAGTTTGTAACGTAATGAGGATTGTCTGACTTTCTTATGTGATGACTTGTCTGAGTTTGAATAATATGCTAGCCCGAGCTTTATCAATGTTATGTAGGTCCGAATTTTTTATATGTGATCATGTGATCGAGGTTTAGAAAGGACATGAATAAGTCCGAGCTTTTTAACACCTGTGTTACCCGAGTTTTTCAAAGTGTTAAGGGTCCGAGGTTGGCCAAGGACAAGCATGTCCGACTTTCATTCAAACACAAGGGATCCGAGTTTCCCACAAGATCAAGGGATCTGAGTTTGGTTAATGCACTACTGCCCGAGGTTGTTGAGTATTTTGGTCCGAGCTTTAATGCTTTGCATGGCCCGAGTTTTTGACTCCCCTTGACCGACCTTTAAGCCCTAGAAAGGGTCCGAGCTTCTTAGGCATTGTGGGTCCGAGTTTTGTTGTATCCGCATGTCGTCCGACCTTTAAATAACATCAAGTGATCCGAGTTTGTGCCCTTCTTTCCCTTGGTCCGAACTTGTGACCCCCCAACACCATGTCCGATGTTTAAACCCCCCCCATGTCCTGTCCGACCTTTATGTGAGTTATATCTTGTCCGAGTTATTACATGATAACCTAAACTGAGTTTCATGTGTGATGTATAGCTTGAACATTTTACTTAATGAATGACCTGACGTTGTAGATGAACTGTCTAAGTTGTAAGTTGCTTACATGACCCAGAATGTTTGTAATGATACATATTCTAACTTCTGTATATACATGAAAAGACTGTGATTATAAGATACTTCATGTTACTGAATGATACAGTATGATACGATATTGTATGTGATTGTGTGATCACCGAAGAGTTGCAAACCCTAATTTAATTTATATACTAACGTCACGTATATGCAATGTATCCTAGGTCGTGTGTAACGGACTTAGACAATTGTTATACACTAGAGCATAGCATACCGAGCAAACCAAGGTGAGTTCACACCCTTACTAAGGCATGGGATTCCCAGGGCACGGGAATTGGGATTGAAGGATTGAGATTGATTAGAACTGTACTTACACTATTACTAGACTACCATACCACCGTCCTCGGTTGTGCAGGACACATACGTGCAATCTACGTACGCATATACTTACTACTATCCTCGGTTGTGAAGGATACTTATACATATTACTATCCTCGGTTGTGAAGGATATTTATACATATTACTATCCTCAGTTGTGAAGGATACTTATACATATTACTATCCTCGGTTGTGAAGGATACTTATACATATTACTATCCTCGGTTGTGAAGGATACTTATACATATTACTATCCTCGGTTGTGAAGGATACTTATACTTAATTACTATCCTCAGATGTGAAGGATACTCACGTAAGACCTACGTGAACTTATACTTACTACTGTTCTCGGATTGTGAAGAACACATATGGTTACGAGTAGTCTAGTGGTTATACAACATGGGAATCCCCCACCTATAGAACGTACTATCGGCCCAGTAGAGCCACGTGTTACAAACGAACTTACTATTACGCATTTACTTTCTGTGAACTCGCTCAACTAGTTGTTGATCCTCTGTTACATGCCTTGCAGGTCGTTAGATACATGGAGCTTGCACAGGGAGGAGCAGGTCGTTGTGGAGCATGGATCGTGGATGCCATGTTAAAACATTTGAACATTTGAACTTATGTTACACATTGGGTTTTCATACTTATGCTTCCGCTATACTTTGAAACTATGATTATGTTTTGAACACCTATCGTATTGAATGATTGATTTAAATTTATTATATTTGATATTAATTACATGTTCGATATGATTGGTGGCTTGATCCTGGTCAGTCACGCTCCCAAGCGGTGGTACTCCGCGTGTGGATTTTGGGGGTGTGACAACAGAAATTAAAGAAATGAGACAGAAGCCTGGACACGGGGGCGTGTCTGGTGAACACGGCCCGTGTCCAGCTACCTGAACTGGGCGATTTTTTCTGCAGGTGGTTCAGCACGGGGCCGTGTTGGTTGAGCACGGCCCGTGTTGAGCCTTCTGTAATGGAGATTTGTGTCGGGTTGCTTCATTCTTTGTGCATGGGGCCATTTTTCTCGTTCCCCTTTTCATCCATTACCACCACGAGTGTGTTTTATTCCTGCAAATTAAAACTAAAAGATTAAACTAAACTAAGGATAGTTCCGCGGAATGCCTCTGTGGTGCGCCACGTTTATAAGGTTCCTTGGCTAGACCCAATGTGAGGTTATATATTTTCTGAGTGGGATGCTTGGCGTCCCATGTTACACCGTCGGAGAGCAGCATCCAAGCTCGAATCAATAACCTTCATGTAGTTGACCGGGTCGTCGTCCTCTATTCTCTTCCCAGCTCCGAATTTACTTCATCATCCCCATACCTCAAGGTGAGTGTTCCGTCATTCATATCTACCACCGCTTGTGCGGTGGCAAGAAATGGTCTCCCTAGTATGAGGGGGACCTCGGTGTCTTCCTCCATATCGAGTATGACAAAGTCGGCTGGATAGACGAATCTGCCTACCTTTACCAATACATTTTCAATGACACCTTGCGGGAATTTGACGGATCGATCAGCGAGTTGTATGCTCATTTTTGTAGGACTCGTGGTTCCCAGGCCGAGTCTTTTAAACATTGATGAGGGCATGAGGTTAATGCTAGCTCCAAGGTCGGCTAGGGCATTACGAACGGGGGACTCCCCTATTGAGCAGGGTGCTTCCAGGATCGATTTTCTTTTGGGGAAGTTTATTGAGTACGAGGGCAGAGCATTCTTCGCCTAAATTAACTAATTGCAAATTTTCAATTTTCTTTTTATGAGTGAGGAAGTCCCTCATGAACTTAGAGTATTTGGGCATTTGGGTTAGGACCTCAATAAAAGGAATATTGACATGCAATTGCTTTAATAGACTTTCGAACTTCGCGAATTGCTCATTGGTCTTTTGACGAATTAACCTACCGGGGTACGGAACTCGAGGAGCTTTGGTGGGTTCTGGTGACGGAGGGGAGTTCTTTTCCTGCAGAGGTGTGGGTGCCGTTTCTTCTGTTGGCGGCGGCGCTTCTGCAGGCCCTACGGTGCGGTTTCGTAGCGTGATGAGGTGAACTTGCGCTTTTGGGTTTGTTTCGGTATTGCTAGGTAATGCGCCTTGCGGTCTCTCGACAAAATTTTGAGCTATTTGATTTAATTGTTTTTCTATGTTTTGAATACTAGCTTGTTGATTTCTAAAATTTGATTCTAATTGTAGAAATCTTTCCGAGTTTTTCTTTTCAGTGTCGGAGATGAGGCGAGACACAGTATCTTCAAGCCTTTCTCGTCCACTTTGTTGTTGAGTGAAATTTTGTGACTCATTTCTTGGTTGTTGAAAGTTTGTTCGTTGTGTTTGTTGGTTACTACTATTGCCGGGTTCTCTCCAACCAAGGTTTGGGTGGTTTCGCCATCCTTGGTTGTAAGTTCCCGTTGGGGGACCCGACGGCCTAGGTCTATTATCAATGTAGTTTACCATTTCTTGTTGATCGTCCGTTTCTTTCATACAACTCCAATTTTCATGTGACCCACCACACCCTTCACAAGCCATAACCGAGACTGTTTTTGTCATTTCCATTTTTTTTATTTTTGAAGAAAGGGCCTCGATTTGGGCTTGTAAAGAAGTGCTTTCATCGACCTTATGGGCGCCCGGGGCAATAGATTTATTGCCTCGGGGGGTGTGCCATTGAAAATTGGTTTGAGCAATTTCCTCAATTTGGTTATATATTTCATGCGGGCGTCGATTACCTAAAAGTCCCCCGGAGCTAGAATCAAGTGTCTGCCTTGTGTGTGGCAACAATCCATTATAGAAAGTGGATACTTGTTGCCATATCGCAAGGCCGTGATGTGGACACTTGCGTAATAACTCCTTGAACCTTTCCCAAGTTTCATATAAGAATTCCCCGTCCTCTGGTAAATATGTATTAATTTCAGTCATTAATTTAGCAGTTTTAGCGGGAGGGAAATACTTATATAGAAATTTTTGGGCTAGTTCATCCCAGGTGTTTACCGATCCAGCTGGGAGGGCGTTGAGCCAAGCTTTCGCTCGGTCTTTTAGTGAGAAAGGAAACATTCGGAGGCGGATGGCGTCATTTGATGCTCCGTTGATCCGAAAGGTATCACATATTTCTAAGAAATTAGTAATATGCAGATGGGGATCCTCGTCCGCAAGCCCATGGAAGGTTGCGGAGTTTTGGAGCATTTGTATCAAATGCGGCCGAAGTTCGAAGTTATTAGCTTCAACATTCGGAGCATTGATAGCGGCGCCTAGGTTACCTACGGTGGGTCGTAGATAATCCATGAGGGTACGTTGGTCCGCCATTGGAGGTGGATCACCCGAAACCTTCTCTTGGTTTTTAGCTTTTAATCTTTTTCTGAGAAAGCGTTCGGGTTCCTCTAGAGGTTCTTTTATGTCCTTATTAGAACTGGAGCTCATACACTATGTAAGATTGGCGTCGGGTTCCAAGTCCTGCAATAAGAACAGAAAAGAATGCTGGTCAGAAGGTTCACCACGGCCCCGTGTTCAGCGAACACGGCCCGTGGTCGGAGTTGTAGTGATTGTTTTTCCAGATCCCAGTTACTGGAAGTTGGACACGGCCCCGTGTTGCACCGACACGGCCCCGTGGTCAGCCTTCTGTAACTTGGAAAACTAAAAACTGCCAGTAACGATGCTGGGCACGGCCCGTGTTCGACCAGGCACGGCCCGTGCTGAGCTCTGCAGAAGCTGAAAAACTAAGAAAATCCTAAAAAATTAAAAAGAAAAATAAAAATATGATTAGGCCGTTGATTCCTAACTTTCTTAAAATCCTTGTGTCCCCGGCAACGGTGCCAAAAACTTGATGCGTGTGTAGTGTGTATATAATTTAGATATATAATTAAGCCCTTTTTACACCTTTAGCCAAGTTTTAAATTTATAAAACACGATATTTACTAACACTAAACACACATATGGGCAAGTGCACCCATCGTGGACGTAGTATAGTGTTGGTAAGATACCGAGGTCGTCCAAGGACACAAGAGCTTTTAGTACCGGTTTATCCTCAACGTCTAATCAAATCAAAAAGTTAGAAAAATGTTTTTAAACTAAGAAAATAAAAACTAACTAAATGCTGAAAAGTAAAAATAAAATAAAAACAGATAGACAAGATGAATCACTTGGAGCCGACTCGTGTATTAGTATAACCTTTGATTATTTTCGCACTTTTGCACTTGTTTAAGAGATTATCTTAGTTATTGTAGTAGGCCCCTCTTTTGGAGGCGACGTTACCCTCAACCCAGTAGTTTGAGTCAGCAAGGATACAATCCTAAAGGGTTGGATTATTGGAAGATAATGAATTAAGTTATTAATGCAAATTATGGTAGGCCCCGCTTTTGGTGGTGACGTTACCCTCGGCTAAGTAGTCTGAGTCAGCAGGGATACAGTCCTAAATAGCCGGGTTATAGTATTAATAGTAGTTAACTTATGAGGGGGTCAAAGAGTTTGGATCCCCGCCATCCAATACCTATGGGCATTGAAGGAGATCCTACTAAATTTGACCCAGGTCCCTTGCAGGACCTCTAAACGCTGAACAAGGGCAAGACCCTTACCAAACCGTTCCCTTAACCCCTGACCAGGTAGCCAACATACCTCCATATAGACCGTGGAGATATGAATGGTGAAAATCTTTTATTTTATATAGACAGTAAAATAATGCCAAGACACCACGGACAAACGATAAGGAAAGATCACCTTCAACATAAGCAACTAGTTATTAACGTCATTAATACAAAACCAAATAAAAAGTGCAAAAGATTAAAAATAAAAAGTATTATACTAAACACTTGTCTTCACCAAGTGATGTAAGAGACTTAGGCAAACATGGCCTTGATTGTCAAGAACTCTTACTATCAATCTTGGATCCCGAGACGACTCACACACTCTACGATGGACAATGGATGATGGTGGTGGATGATGGTGTTATGGTGGTGGTGGGTGGTGGATGAAGTGTGAGAGAGGTGGTGTGCCAAGGGATGGATTGGAATGAAACCAAGCACTCCTATTTATAGGCTGAACAGAAGGCTGGGCACGGCCCCGTGTCCGCTGGACACGCCCCCGTGCCCGTCTGACACTCTCTCTCTTCATTAATTGTAATTCGCAATTACAATTAATGCGCCTGCTGTACTTTCGCCACGCCCCCGTGCTCACTGGACACGGCCCCGTGGTGGGCAATAGAAGCTTCTACAAGTTTGTCTTTTCTGCTGCTTCTTGGGCACGGCCCCGTGCTGGCTGAGCACGGGGCATGTTCAGGCTTCTGTTTTCTCTTCTTTGCTTGGGGAGATGCCGTTGAGGGTTCGGGCAGTCTACTTTTATTCCTTTTCTTGTATTTATGTTAGAATTAGCTGTCTTTTCGCTCTTTTGTGAATTTGAGCTCATTTCATCCTGAAAATACAAAAGGAAGACAAAAACACTCTTTTTCCAACATTAGTTCTTAAAAAGGGTTAGTTTTATGCCTTATTTGATGTAATTTATATGTTGCATTTTACACACATCAGATGCCGATTCCTACTCCACTCTTACCAACCTGGGAAGTTCGGCAAGTCACACTTAAACACATTCAAAAACATTTTAAGAAAGATGCTGATTCATGTTCCACGATTACCAACTTGGGAACTCCGGCAAGTCAGGTTTTCCTATTCAAAAAATATATCCACCCAAGCCTGACCAGCCTTGTGTCACGGCCCCAACCCCGGTTTGACCCAGTCAGGAGCAGCGTGACAGGAACCTGTGGTATTTAATTGATGCGACAGTGAAAGATTTTAAACAAGATCTTTTAAAACATGAAATGCCCGATTATTTTATTTCATACTTTGGGATAAACTTCGTAACTTACAGTAGAGGAATTTTACCAGGAAATTCCCTGATTTTATTAAAACATGTTTATTCATTTTAACTGAGCCACCTCTTTAAACTGATTAGTGCTCCGTAGCACGTTTTCCTTGATTTACAGCAGGTCGCCTGAAACATGTTTTAAAAATATTTTTTCAGCGGGGAAATACTGAGTGATTCATTCATTTTGATAAAATGACACCTAGTTATAAATTACAGCATAAGAGCGATTACAATGGCTTCTATCTTATTTTTATCTGGCACTTTGTCACTTGCTGACGATGGTCATATCACTATTGGGTCCCTCCCCAAGTAGTGACGCACTGTTAGGGCTTATTAGCCTAACCTGTGTTAGGGCTTATTAGCTTAACCCGTGAGAAATTAGTACTGTGCACAATACCCCACTAGCCAGTGATTTAAGATAACCACGACTTAATCCCTGTAATTATAACCTTTTAAAATAATTTGGAGTCTTGTAAAACAGTTGATAAAAAGAGAATGACTCACATTGCAAGTTTATGTGGGCAGAGTTTAGCCTACTAATTAGCCTGATAACCTAATTAAAATAACAATGCACACGAACTAGGTTACTAACTAATACAACAATTACGATAACTCACGAGTTTCAACCCTCACGACAAATGACAAAATGCAATACTTAAACATCCATCGAATTAACGACGAATGACAAAGTATAAACCCTAATTTGAGCAGCACTTAAACATTCATCGGATAGTTTTAATCGATCCGACATTGAATCGTAGCAGCGATCGGGTTAATACCCGGTATTGTGGCAGCACCCCGCTATTATGAAATTATCGCTTTAAACAGTGAGAATTCGTTTATATTTGAAAGTTTTCGACAACAGAATGAAGCCCCATGCACATGCTATTTATAGCCTGAATTTGGGTTTTACGCGGCCCGCGTAAACCCATACATAAAACTTACGCAGCCCGCGAGGCCGCCTAGTCTAGGAGTAGGTCTGGTTGGTCACTTGTAGGTGTGAAAGGTGGTTGCCACATGGATTCGGAACACTTATCTGGTCAAACATAAGTTGACGCGGCCCGCGTAAGGACATGCTTAACCCTTACGCGGCCCGCCTGAAACCCAGTTTTCTTGATTTTCTTGATTTTTCATGCACAATAGGGTTTCAGGGTCCGGGTTCATATTTAGGGGTTTTTAGGGACATTTTTAAGGGTCCTTACATCCTCCCCACCTTAATTAAAATCTCGTCCTCGAGATTTATTGGAATAAGTGAGGATACTTTCGCTTCATTTCTGATTCTAGCTCCCAAGTGTACTCCGGTCCTCTCTTTGAATCCCACTTGACTTTGACCAGCACTACTCGTTTGTGTTTGAGAAACTTGACTTTTCTGTCTTCTATCTGCAGTGGCTTCTCCACAAATTTTAACTTTTCATTTACCTCTACATCTTGAAGAGGTACTACCAGGGATTCGTCAGATAGACATTTCTTGAGATTGGATACATGAAACACATCATGTACTCCAGCTAGTTCTTCTCGTAGTTGTAAACGATAAGCAACTTGTGACACCCGCAGAAAACGCACAGTCATCTTGATTAGCATCGCATTGTGTTGCGGATGGCCTATCAAATTTCAGGACGAAATTTCTTTCAAGTTGGGGATGATGTGACAACTCGAGTTTTCGACCTTCACTTTCACATTAAATGCACGTTGACTTTGACTGTTAGTATTTGATTTATTGACTTGTAACTGCACACGTTATGTTATAATGAAACGAATTGTGTTTGCTTGGTTTTGTGTTTGATTGTATATGTATAACATGTGACTTATCAGAAAACTTAGTCTTAAACTGTTAACTCTTGAACAACAACTCGACGAAACACAAGTGTGTTTCGCCAAGCACATCTCAACGAATCAGAATTGTGATTCGCCAAGAACCATTCGACGAAACAAAGCCTGTTTCGTCGGCCCAGTCTCGTCGAAGCCCAGTACGGGCCCAACACGCAACGTAATTGCATACGTACCGAACTCTCTGTTCATTCGTCACTTTTATCAAAACTACTGAAACCCTAGAACTCCCTTGCTCTGTGACGGCGATCTCGCATACCCGAAGCCCCGAACCGATCTAGTTGCTTCCTTGTTCTTTAGGGTTAGTGTTTTTCTATGTGTGAGTGTTTGTTTATATCATCCATTATTGTTCCTGTTTGTAACCATGAAGAATCATGCTAGATTATAACCGTGTTCATGTTTTGGTTGATGATTTTGACTAGGCTATGGTCTATAGTGTTGATTTAGTGTTGCAAAACTTATTGATGTATACGGAATGAATACGCGTTACATGTTATGAATCTGTACATAGTTATACCCTGCTGATTTTGTGTTAAATGGATGGTGATGTGCGGTATTGATCGATTTCTATATGATAATGATTCCGTATGTTTCTGGGTAATGATTGATGTATGAGGATTAGATGATGATTATGTGATCAACGATTGTATGGTTGAACGTTGATAACGGCTGTTAGAATGATTAGGGTTTTCTGTGATGATTGCGTAACTGACATGTTGACGTAACTGTTGCTTGACGAATCAGAATGTTTGGCGAATTAGGATGTTTGGCGAATTAGGATGTTTGGCGTAATAGAATGTTGACGAATGTGAAGGCTTGACGGAATGGAACTCTTGACGAAACAGGAATGTGTTTCGCCAAGGAATAATCAACGAAATAGAATTTTGATTCGCCAAAGGGTGGTTGACGAAACACAAGTGTTTCGTCAAACATGTGTTTCGCCTGTTATGTGATTCGCCAACTTCTGTTTCGCCAACTTGAATACTTGCACAGTAACCTGATTTAACATTGTTAGAAGTCAACTGAGATATTTAACTGCTGTTAAGTGACACGCATGACTTATATGAATTCGAATGCGTACAATGTGCTACTTGGTGATCATCGATGCATTGTCCTTTGTGATTACACATACGTGCCAACTTTGTGAATACCAACTGATCATATACATATACGTACCGTAGGACTTGACTGATTGTTTGTGAGCACTTACTGTAACATACCGAGCAAATCAAGGTGAGTTCATTGCATTTCTCTAGCATGCGTCCCGGTGGTTTGAGACAACTGGTAAACATTTGGAAGGGAAACTTTGGGTAAACAATTAAATCGGTTTTGGTTATTGAACATGGAATCTATCATCATCAGATTGCCTGTAGGGCAATGGGGTAATTAGTTGATAGCGCTATTAGGTGGGAAACCTCACACCGGGCCGTAAGGACGGGCGTGAACTAATTATCTGGGTATCGCTATGGTTGTTAGAGGCACACTCCTCGGATACATATGGGCACACTCCCTAGGGTATCTAGCGAAGACAACATAGTATCGGTCGTTAAGGGGTACACACTCCCCGGATACATATGGGCACACTCCCTAGGGTATCTAACGTGAACGACATCGTATCACAACACAAAATCGCGTTAACATACATCTGGTAACAAAACACGTTAACAAAACCTTGAACTCACCAGCGTAGTCTGACACACTTGTTTGCATGCTTGTAGGTCGTTAACCTTGGAGTACGGACTTGCTATCTGGGAGTGCTGGAGTGGTCATGGATCAAGGCTTTCGAATTATCTTACATTTGATACATTGGTTTTAAGTGTTATTATGAAACATTTGCTAAACGATTTATTACATGCTTCCGCTACACAACATTTTGGGAATTGATATCATGTTGATATTTTATTTCAGTGTTTAATGACATGTTTTATTTAAGTATTTACCATTGGTTCAATGTGATTGGTGGCTCGAACTCTGATGCGTAACACGCCTCGCGGGGTTTCCGCAGGTGGAATTTTGGGGGTGTTACAGTTTGGTGTCAGAGCCACTGGTTATAGTGAACTAGGTTTTAAAACGTTTTGTAAAACCAGACTATAACCGAACAACCTCGAAAATCGATCATGACACTCAGCTCCAGATTGCAAGGTTCCTCTCTCTCTCACTTTATACATTGCTTGCTTATCAGTCACACACTCACAACGTATATGAACTGAAGCATTTAACACCATAGTGACTTGATAGTGTGACACTACACTTCGACCCATGTGAACTATAGACCTGTGATACCATCTGCTGTGTTGTTTGAACGGGGGAAACTTCGAGCGCAAGCTAAGAGGCACTGAGATAAGCATGCAAATTGCCTTATTATTATGGGTGCACACTTAATAATAACGCGGGGTGCATGCAAGTCCCAGTGAGGCTTATTGAGCGTGAGAAGGGTTCTGCCTTATTATGTGTGAACTTGGTAGTACATAGATATCGACATGATGCTTGATGTCCATCTCGTTTCAATTTTCTGAATCGGTTCATCTCTATATATAGAATCATGAGTGGACGAGGACACGGACGTGGCAACATCAACATGACTCAGGCTGAGTTGACTGACCCGTGTGGCTGAGGCTTTAGCAGCCTATCAAGCTGGTACGGAATGTACCAAGTACTCTTACTCTTATATCGCATACATGTCTTTTCACTCCTGTAACGTGTTTCCTTTCGTCATTTAGGTCAGCAAGCGCAACCTCAACCCAACCAGCCTGCGTGTACGTTCAAAATGTTTATGGACTGTAAGCCACAGACCTTCACCGGGACAGAAGGGGCTGTGGGACTTTTGAGGTGGTTCGAGAAAGCAGAGTCTGTGTTTTCTATCTGTAACTGTCCCGCTGGGGACAGGGTGAAATATGCTGCGGGTACCTTGGCGGATGGTGCCCTAACGTGGTGGAATGCCCAAGTGCAGTTGTTAGGCATTGAGGCAGCGAATGCCACAACCTGGGATGACTTTAAAGAACTGATCAGAGAGGAGTATTGTCCTCGGGATGAGGTCCAGAAGTTGGAAAACGAGTACTATGACTTGAAGATGGTTGGATCTGAAGTCGAAGCGTATGTGAAGCGATCGTATGAATTGGCCGACATGTGCCCGAACTTGTCTCGGCCTATGTCTCGGAGGATTGAGTTATTCATCAAAGGGTTGCCTCCGCGTGTGAAGAGTTTGGTCCCTGCAGCCCATCTCAATGATTTGACACAGATTGTTCGACTGACTCATAAGATTGTGGACCAAGAGGTAGAGAGCAATTCGTTACCCCCGCGCATTTCAGCCACTGCTGCTACCACCACTGCCACTCTATCCGCTAATGATAACAAGCGAAAGTGGAGTGATTACGATAAAGCCTCTAGTGCTGGTCAGACTCAGAAAAGGCCAGACAACAACAACAACCGCAGCATCAGCCAGTCGTCTTCTGTCAATCAAGGCCAAGGGGGTAGCCAAAGCCAAGGTCAGTACGCAGGGAAGAAGCCACGATGTAACAAGTGTGGCTATCATCATTTCGGGTCGTGTAGTCGGATATGTAACAGGTGTGGTAAGGCGGGCCATGAGGCCAGGGATTGTAGGGCCCCACAGCCCAAACACCAGCAGCAACAAAACCAGCAGTATCAGAGACAACAGGGACAACCACCCCAGCAGAACCAGGGTTTCAGGAAGGGGTGCTATCAGTGTGGTGACGAGGGTCACTTTAAGCGGGATTGCCCTCAGTTAAACCAGAACGCTAACGACAACAACCGCCCGAATAACAACAATGCTGGAAACAACAACAACAACAACGGCAACAATGGGGGAAATGGTGCTCGAGGCAGAGTGTTCCAGCTTGGAGCAGGGGATGCCAGGAATGACGGCAACGTTGTAACTGGTACGTTTCCTGTTAACAATCGTATTGCTTCTGTATTATTATTTGATTCGGGTGCCGATTGGAGTTATGTGTCCCTAGAGTTTAGTCAACGACTAGGGACAACCCCAACACCTTTAGAAGTTAAACAAGTAGTAGAACTAGCAGATGGTAAAACGATAGAAGCCTCGAATGTCCTTTTCGGGTGCAAATTAGATCTCGTGGGTCAGGTGTTTGATATTGACCTCCTTCCCGTTATGCTCGGTAGTTTCGACATAGTGGTAGGCATGGATTGGTTGTCTAAGCACCAAGCAGAAATTTTGTGCAAGGAGAAGATTGTGCCTATTCCTCTTCCTGATGGGGAGTCATTATTAGTTCAAGGGCATCGTAGTGGGACGATGGTTGGTATTATCTCGGCCATGCGTGCACAACAATATCTACAAAAGGGGTATCCTGCAATGTTAGCGTTAGTTACCAACGCTCAGTCTAAAGAAAGAAAGATCGAGGATCTACCAGTGGTGCGAGAATTCGCTGATGTGTTCCCAGAGGAGTTACAGGGTTACCTCCTCACCGTCAAGTAGAATTTCAGGTTGATCTGGCGCCAGGGGCGGCCCCAATTGCTCGAGCTCCATACCGGTTGGCCCCTGGTGAGTTGCAGGAGCTGTCTGATCAGCTACAAGAATTGTTGGATAGGGGTTTCATTCGACCCAGTTCTTCGCCTTGGGGAGCCCCAGTTCTGTTCGTAAAGAAGAAAGACGGGTCATTCCGTATGTGTATTGATTATCAAGAGCTCAACAAGGTGACCATTAAGAACCGCTATCCGTTACCACGCATCGACGACTTGTTTGACCAGCTGCAAGGGTCAAGTTTCTATTCAAAGATTGACCTAAGATCGGGTTATCACCAGGTAAGGGTTAGAGAAGAAGATGTTCCCAAGACGGCTTTTCGAACACGCTACGGACACTACGAGTTTTTGGTTATGCCGTTTGGATTGACAAATGCACCAGTGGTCTTCATGGATCTCATGAACCGCGTATGTAAGCCATATCTTGACGAGTTTGTTATAGTATTTATTGACGACATCTTGGTTTACTCAAGGAACAAGGAGGACCACGAACGTCACCTACGTCTCATCTTGGAACTTTTGAGAAGGGAACAGTTGTATGCAAAGTTTTCCAAGTGCGATTTCTGGATTCGGGAAGTGCATTTCCTTGGCCATGTCGTTAACGAAAAAGGGATACATGTAGATCCTGCGAAGGTGGATGCAGTTAAGAATTGGGCGGCACCAAAGACTCCCTTTGAGGTGCGACAATTTCTCGGTCTCGCTGGATATTATCGGAGGTTTATTAAAGATTTCTCGAAGATCGCGCAACCCCTCACCTCGCTGACACAGAAGAACACGGCATACTCTTGGGGAGCAAAGCAGGAAGAGGCCTTCCAAGTACTAAAACAGAAACTTTGCAGCGCACCAATCTTGTCATTACCAGAGGGCACTGACGATTTTGTGGTATATTGTGATGCTTCGATTCAGGGTCTCGGTTGCGTGTTGATGCAACGCGAGAAGGTGATAGCTTATGCTTCTCGTCAGTTGAAGATTCACGAGAAAAACTACACGACACACGACTTGGAGTTAGGAGCGGTGGTATTTGCGTTGAAGATCTGGAGGCACTATCTGTACGGTACCAAATGCACCATCTACACCGACCATAGGAGTCTTCAGCATATCTTCGACCAGAAAGAATTGAATATGCGGCAACGACGATGGGTTGAATTATTGAACGACTATGAATGTGCCATCAAGTATCATCCGGGCAAGGCGAACGTTGTAGCTGACGCCCTCAGCAGAAAGGATAATGCACCTAGGCGTGTGCGAGCTTTGCAACTCACGATCCAGTCCAATCTTCCTTCCCAGATACGAAACGCTCAGTTAGAAGCGTTGAAACCAGAGAACGCTCAAGTTGAAGCTTTACGCGGCTCAAGGCAACGACTAGAACAAAAGGGAGACGGTGCTTACTACGTAACTGGACGCATCTGGGTTCCACTCTATGGTGACTTACGACAACTTGTAATGGATGAGGCACATAAGTCACGTTACTCCGTACATCCTGGATCAGATAAGATGTACCACGACTTGAAAACTACATACTGGTGGCCTAGCATGAAAGCCCATATAGCAACATACGTTAGTAAATGTTTGGCTTGTGCTAAAGTCAAGGCGGAACATCAAAAGCCCTCAGGTCTATTGCAGCAACCAGAGATACCCACATGGAAGTGGGAACAGATCGCCATGGATTTCGTGACAGGACTACCAAGAACTCAGGCCGGAAACGATACCATTTGGGTGATTGTTGATCGTCTCACGAAGTCAGCACATTTCTTAGCAATCAAGGAGACAGACAAATTTTCACAACTAGCAGCGGTTTATCTTAAAGAGGTCGTCTCTAGGCATGGGGTACCAACTTTTATCATCTCAGATCGAGATCCGCGTTTCACTTCAGAGTTATGGCAGTCAATGCATAAATCGTTCAGTTCCCAACTCGACATGAGTACCGCTTATCACCCGCAGACGGATGGTCAAAGCGAGCGCACCATCCAGACACTTGAAGACATGCTGCGGGCATGTGTAATTGATTTCGGGAAGGGGTGGGAGAAACACTTGCCATTGATAGAGTTCTCCTACAACAACAGCTACCATACAAGTATTAAGGAAGCACCGTTCGAAGCACTGTACGGACGGAAATGTCATTCACCTCTCTGTTGGCTTGAGGTGGGCGATAGTCAGATCACAGGCCCTGAGTTTGTGCTTGAAGCGTCAGAAAGCATTGTGCAGATCCGAAACCGTATGGCCGCAGCTCGCGACCGCCAGAAAAGCTACGCCGACAAGCGTAGTAAACCGTTGGAATTTTAAGTTAATGATCGCGTTATGCTAAAGGTCTCACCCTGGAAGGGTGTGGTGCGTTTTGGGAAACGTGGCAAACTAAACCCCCGTTACGTAGGACCTTTCAAAATTCTGGAACGAATTGGAAAGGTAGCTTACAGATTGGAATTACCTGCTGAGTTGGGTAATGTTCACGATGTATTTCACGTGTCGCAGTTAAAAAAGTGTTTGGTTGACGAAACACTAGTTGTACCATTTCAAGAGCTGAAAATAGATGACAAGTTACAGTTTGTCGAAGAACCTATTGAGATTATGGATCGGGAAGTTAAAGTTCATAAGCATAGTCGTATACCCATTGTGAGAGTTCGTTGGAACTCAAGACGTGGTCCGGAGTTCACGTGGGAACGCGAGGACCAGATGGAACGCAAGTATCCACACTTATTTCCCAAAGACAAGACCAAGCCAAGCAATTCTGCATCTCATGTAACTAGTGAATTTCGGGACGAAATTCCCATTCAAGTTGGGGATGATGTGACACCCGCGGAAAACGCACAGTCATCTTGATTAGCATCGCATTGTGTTGCGGATGGCCTATCAAATTTCGGGACGCAATTTCTTTCAAGTTGGGGATGATGTGACAACTCGAGTTTTCGACCTTCACTTTCACATTAAATGCACGTTGACTTTGACTGTTAGTATTTGATTTATTGACTTGTAACTGCACACGTTATGTTATAATGAAACGAATTGTGTTTGCTTGGTTTTGTGTTTGATTGTATATGTATAACATGTGACTTATCAGAAAACTTAGTCTTAAACTGTTAACTCTTGAACAACAACTCGACGAAACACAAGTGTGTTTCGCCAAGCACATCTCAACGAATCAGAATTGTGATTCGCCAAGAACCATACGACGAAACAAAGCCTGTTTCATCGGCCCAGTCTCATCGAAGCCCAGTACGGGCCCAACACGTTACGTAATTGCATACGTACCGAACTCTCTGTTCATTCATCACTTTTATCAAAACTACTGAAACCCTAGAACTCCCTTGCTCTGTGACGGCGATCTCGCATACCCGAAGCCCCGAACCGATCTAGTTGCTTCCTTGTTCTTTACGGTTAGTGTTTTTCTATGTGTGAGTGTTTGTTTATATCATCCATTACTGTTCTTGTTTGTAACCATGAAGAATCATGCTAGATTATAACCGTGTTCATGTTTTGGTTGATGATTTTGACTAGGCTATGGTCTATAGTGTTGATTTAGTGTTGCAAAACTTATTGATGTATACGGAATGAATACGCGTTACATGTTATGAATCTGTACATAGTTATACCCTGCTGATTTTGTGTTAAATGGATGATGATGTGCGGTATTGATCGATTTCTATATGATAATGATTCCGTATGTTTCTGGGTAATGATTGCTGTATGAGGATTAGATGATGATTATGTGATCAACGATTGTATGGTTGAACGTTGATAACGGCTGTTAGAATGATTAGGGTTTTCTGTGATGATTGCGTAACTGATATGTTGACGTAACTGCTGCTTGACGAATCAGAATGTTTGGCGAATTAGGATGTTTGGCGAATTAGGATGTTTGGCGTAATAGAATGTTGACGAATGTGAAGGCTTGACGGAATGGAACTCTTGACGAAACAGGAATGTGTTTCGCCAAGGAATAATCAACGAAATAGAATTTTTATTCGCCAAAGGGTGGTTGACGAAACACAAGTGTTTCGTCAAACATGTGTTTCGCCAGTTATGTGATTCGCCAACTTTTGTTTCGCCAACTTGAATACTTGCACAGTAACCTGATTTAACATTGTTAGAAGTCAACTGAGATATTTAACTGCTGTTAAGTGACACGCATGACTTATATGAATTCGAATGCGTACAATGTGCTACTTGGTGATCATCGATGCATTGTCCTTTGTGATTACACATACGTGCCAACTTTGTGAATACCAACTGTTCATATACATATACGTACCGTAGGACTTGACTGATTGTTTGTGAGCACTTACTGTAACATACCGAGCAAATCAAGGTGAGTTCATTGCATTTCTCTAGCATGCGTCCCGGTGGTTTGGGACAACTGGTAAACATTTGGAAGGGAAACTTTGGGTAAACAATTAAATCGGTTTTGGTTATTGAACATGGAATCTATCATCATCAGATTGCCTGTAGGGCAATGGGGTAATTAGTTGATAGCGCTATTAGGTGGGAAACCTCACACCGAGTCGTAAGGACGGGCGTGAACTAATTATCTGGGTATCGCTATGGTTGTTAGAGGCACACTCCTCGGATACATATGGGCACACTCCCTAGGGTATCTAGCGAAGACAACATAGTATCGGTCGTTAAGGGGTACACACTCCCCGGATACATTTGGGCACACTCCCTAGGGTATCTAACGTGAACGACATCGTATCACAACACTAAATCGCGTTAACATACATCTGGTAACAAAACACGTTAACAAAACCTTGAACTCACCAGCGTAGTCTGACACACTTGTTTGCATGCTTGTAGGTCGTTAACCTTGGAGTACGGACTTGCTATCTGGGAGTGCTGGAGTGGTCATGGATCGAGGCTTTCGAATTATCTTACATTTGATACATTGGTTTTAAGTGTTATTATGAAACATTTGCTAAACGATTTATTACATGCTTCCGCTACACAACATTTTGGGAATTGATATCATGTTGATATTTTATTTCAGTATTTAATGACATGTTTTATTTAAGTATTTACCATTGGTTCAATGTGATTGGTGGCTCGAACTTTGATGCGTAACACGCCTCGCGGGGTTTCCGCAGGTGGAATTTTGGGGGTGTTACACAACTGGTCCTATTCGTTGGATCACTGGAAATGGTCCTACGTATCTTGGACTCAGTTTTCCTTTCTTACCAAACCGTACTACTCCTTTCCAAGGAGAAATTTTCAAAAGTACTTTATCTCCGACTTCAAATTCCAGTGGCTTGCGTCGATTGTCGGCGTAACTCCTCTGGCGATCTCGAGCCGTTTTCAGTCTTTTCTTAATTTGAGTGATTTTATCAGTGGTTTCTTGCACAATCTCTGGTCCTGACAATTGACTTTCTCCTATTTCTACCCAACAAACTGGAGTTCTACACTTTCGTCCATATAGTGCTTCAAATGGGGCAGCTTCGATGCTTGAATGATAACTATTGTTATAGGAGAATTCGATTAAAGGTAGGTAATCATCCCAGTTTCCACCGAAATCTATTACACACGCCCGGAGCATGTCTTCCAAAGTTTGTATCATTCTTTCACTTTGTCCGTCTGTTTGTGGATGATATGCAGTACTTAAATTTAGTCGGGTTCCCATTGCTTCCTCGAAACTAGTCCAGAAATGGGAAGTAAAACGACTATCCCTATCTGATACAATGGAGAGTGGAACTCCAGTAAGGATACTACTTCGTCTACATACAACTTGGCTAACCTTTCCATGCTAAAGGTTTCCTCCATAAGTAGAAAATGGGCTGATTTGGTTAATCGATCCACAATTACCCAAATCGCATCATTTCCTTTTCTTGTTTTGGGTAACTTAGTAACAAAGTCCATTGTTATGAGTTCCTATTTCCATACAGGCATTTCTAATTGTTGTAGTAGTCCCGAAGGTTTCTGATGTTCTGCTTCTACTTGTGAACAAGTTAGACACTTAGATACGTATCTAGCTATGTCCTTTTTCATACCTATCCACCAAAAGTTATTTCTTAAATCTTGGTACATCTTATTGTTACCGGGATGAATAGTATACCTAGATTTATGGGCTTCTTCTAAAATCTTTTCTCTTAATTCTCCTTGCTTAGGTACCCAAATTCTTTTCTGGTGAAATCTCCAAATTCCATCCTTTCCTTGCTCTAATTTCTTTATATATCCTTTCATTCCTTCAGCATCGTCCTTGATTGCTGTTTCTTGAACTTTCTTCAATTGTTCCATTAAATCTAATTGCAAATTTAATCTAAGCATGCAAACTCATCGTTGCTTCTCATGATACTTACGACTTAAGGCATCTGCAACTACGTTCGCCTTTCCTTCGTGATAGTGAATATCATAGTCGTAGTCACTTAGGATTTCCATCCATCTTCTTTGCCTCATGTTCAATTCTTTTTGCCCAAATATGTACCTTAAGCTTTTGTGATCCGCATAGACAGTAAACTTACTTCCGTACAGATAATGTCTCCAGATTTTAAGGGCAAAAATTATTGATCCTAATTCTAGGTCATGAGTTGTATAGTTTTCCTCGTGCTTCTTCAATTGTCTTGATGCATACGTAATTACCTTTTTGCGTTGCATTAATACACATCCTAATCCTAGCTTAAAGGCATCGCAGTATACCTCAAAATCTTCTGTCCCTTCTGGCAAGGCCAGAATTGGAGCGTTGGTTAACTTTTGCTTTAAAATCTTCAAAGCCTCTTCTTGCCTGGGTCCCCATTCAAACTTAACTGCTTTACAGGTTAGCTTAGTTAATGGCACAACTATTTTAGAAAAATCCTTAATAAAGCGCCTATAGTATCCAGCTAATCCAAGAAAGCTTCTAATTTCTATGGCTGATTGCGGGACCTTCCATTTGGTGATTACTTCTATTTTAGCAGGATCTACGTGAATACCTTCGTGATTCACCATGTGACCTAAAAATTGCACTTCTTGCAGCCAAAATTCACACTTTGAGAATTTGGCGTAAAGCTTTTCCTTTCTTAACAAAGTTAAGAGTGCATGCAGGTGCTCACAATGCTTGTCCAGGCTTTTGGAATAAATAATTATATCCTCAATGAAAACAATTATGAATTTATCCAAGTACGGTTTACAAATTCTATTCATCATGTCCATGAATGTCGCAGGTGCATTCGTTAGTCCGAAGGGCATAACTGTAAACTCGTAATGACCATACCTAGTTCTGAAAGCAGTTTTAGGTATGCCTTCTTCTTGTACCTTCAATTGGTGATATTCGGAGCGTAAGTATATTTTAGAGAAATATCTAGCTCCTTGAAGCTGATCAAAAAGATCATCGATCCTAGGTAATGGGTATCGATTCTTAATTGTAACCTTATTCAGTTCTCTATAATCGATGCACATTCGCATCGATCCATCTTTCTTTTTTCACAAACAACACTGGTGCTCCCCACAGGGACGAACTAGGTTGTATGAAACCTTTGCTAAGTAATTCATCTAACTGCTTTTTCAATTCTAGCATTTCTGTGGGTGCTAACCGATAAGCTGTGTTGGCTATCGGTGTAGTTCTAGGAATTAGATGAATCCTAAGGTGGTAATCCAGGTAATTCTTCTGGGAATACATCGGGATATTCTGAGACTACTGGGATTTCCTTGAGTTCCTTACTCTTAGTATTAATGATTACGGAAATCATATACACTATTCCTTCTTTTCTTGAATAACTAGCCAACTTCATTACTGAAATGAATTTCATTGGCTTTCGAGGTTTATTTCCTGTAATTAAAAATTACTTCTCCTGTAGGGGTATGAATTTCTACGGAATTCTTATCACAAAGGATTCGAGCATGGTTGGCTACTAACCAATCCATTCCGAACACGACATCGAATCTGGTTAATTTCATAGGTAACAGGTTTGCAAAAAATTTAGGGCCTAATAGGTCTATCTGTTAATGCATTATCTGTCTATCGCCTCCGTCAATCTAGTCTGTAGCAGAAACCGAAGAAAACGGGAGTTATATTGTTATTTTAGTGATGTTTAGTCAAAAAGGCAAGGTGGCATAATTGTAATTAATGAGATTCCTCATTAAACTCCTTGGCCTATAAATAGAACCTTTAGGGTTCTCATTTAGAACTTTTGTCATTGTTACATCTTGGAGAGCTAGGTGCTTAGAGAGAGAAGCTAGAGAGAGAAAGTTCGTGTTTGTGATTCAGGTGCTGTACATTTTCAGATTCATCTAATAGAATCACGCTTATATTACGTCTCGTGTGTTCGGTCGCGTTCGTGTACGGATTCCGCACGTTATACGTACGTTTTGCAATCGTTTCGGAGTCAAACCGGTCCTAACAAGTGGTATCAGAGCAGGAGCTCGATTGCACTGATCTTTCACACGATTTCGCACAGGATTACATCAGATTCAGATCCAATTTCATCTTCTTCTTCATCTTTTTCATATTTTTCACGGTTTTTACTGTTTTTCGTCGAATCGAACAGGTTTTCACGGTCCGTTTCAGCTGAATTTTGGATATGTGGTGCGTAAATTAGGAGAAATTCGAATTTTTTTGATCCGATTCCGTGTGTACTATGACACCTGTGTCACCATGACCATCAAACAAATACCAAACCAATGAAATATTGTATTTCATATTTGAGATTTGTATAAATATGTGTATCGTTTGCACATATTGATTCTTGTTCGATTTCGGGCCTTAAATCGCTTTCTGGAAGGTTATACGCGATCTGATGCGTAAATATAACCAGTTTAATGCAACAAACACTCCGGAATAGTGAAATAGGCTTAACATACCTTAAATAACCCTTACATAACTTAGAAATAAGTTTTGGATGGTTTGGTATGCCGAAATCAAGTTTATTCGCTTATAGGGACTAAATTCGTCAAACTACGAAAGTATGTCAATTTGTACTGTAACAAACCTTCTGGAACTTGATCATAAGTTAAATATGCCCTAAATATCCTTTACATAGCTTAGAAATAGGCTTTGAGGTGTTTGGTCCGCAAAAATAAACTTTATGCTCATTCAGGGACTAAAAGCGTCAAAAAGTGCATAAGTTTGCATTTTCGCGCATATTTTACGTTCTGAATACTTCCGGACTTCCAAAAATTTTTGTAAGCATTAAAATATTTTATTTTAGTGTTTGGCATAAGAAAAATCCATTCGTCGCGCAATTTGGGCCGTTTTTGCGTCAGTTACGACTTCCGTCGTAATTAACCGAACAACGCAACCGTACGACCAAACGAGCCAACATCCGGGATAGTTTTGAGAACATTTTAAGTTCCCTATACTTTAACTTCATTTTAGATCCTTAAAATGGGGTTAACGGGGCTTAAACGTGCCAAAACGCATCAAAAACCAAGTTCGGAGTCACAGGGGCCAGTTCTGCCAATTTTGCAAAGTTGCTGCCAGCACCTAGGGTCCTTACGGAACGTATGGGACCTCTTACAGTCCGTAAAGGAGTCCCAGACCAGCAGACTTGCAGAAACATTGAACCTGGCCTCTATATCATGCTCCAATGGTTTTTAACCCCTGATTTTAATTCTATGGGCTGGTATTTGGGTACCCCTTGTATGGCAAAACCATGTGCCCACTTGTATGGCCAAGATTGAAGCTCGATTATCGAGAAACGATCCTAACGGTTGTGCCTTTCCTATAAATACCCACCTTGTCTTGCTCATTTCCTCACATTTGATTTGAGTTTTTCTCTAAGTGGTTGTGTTTTACACTTCCTACCTGAGGTTACTTGGAATCAAACCTTGCGGGGACCTTCTGTAAGTATTCTTTCGCGTTTTTCGTTCGATTTAGCGTTTAAGTCAAACTGCGTTTGACTTTCTGCATTGACCAGTTTATGGTCAACGCGAAGTTCATTTGAACTTCATAACGTGAGCGTAATCACGATGGTTATAGTCCCTAGTGACTATACCTACTGATTACCACATTATCTAGGCTCAGTGACGAGTCGTAGTTTCGTCCAAAATGCGTTTCCTCGCGTATTTTGTAACCAAACTACTCTAGGGTATTAAAACCGTTTGTTCAAGACTATTAGTACATGATTTCATTGTGTTTTTGCTATGTATGTTTACTTAGCATACTTAGTACATCGCTTTACATGACATTTCATGCTATGTATGTTCATCATACTTAGTACATTTTACATCACATGCTATGTATGCCCATTATGTGCATATTTAGTACATCGTTTTACAAGACATTTTATGCTTTGTATCATGCTATATATGATCATCCGTCGCATACTTAGTACATTGTTTGTGCATTCTTACCTATGGTTTGGTGATTACATATTTCACTTGCCATGCATGACATTTTGTTTACACATTACTTGATTGACATTTGACAACGGTTTAGACATGAGCAATTTACATTGGTGGTTTATGTGGGTAAGTGATTTGAGTAACGAGACGTGTGTAATGTGATACAAGCATGGTGGATACGCCGCTGGTACTTCCTGTATATAAGTGCTTGTATTATATTACATGGCGTAGCGTTATTTGAACCATTCATTTGGATTTATACATTTTTACACAAATAACATATTTTTCACAAGACATTGTTTTACAAGACAGTTTGTTTTATACAAACTCATTTTTACTTGGTTATTCATTTAACCTTACACCATTCTTTTAACTATACATATCTATCATCGATTTTCAAACATTTTATAAAAGCAAACACTTAAACTGGATTCATGACAAGTTTTTGTTAAACATTTTCTAAAACCTAGGTCATGAATCCTATTTTTCATAAAACCTATGTACTCGCCGGCATTTTTATGCTGATGTATTTTCACATGTGTTTCAGGTGCTATAGTTGATGATGTTTGATGATGATATTGATGCATGCTCACATAGGAATGGACGAGGCCTTAGTGACATTAAAAGATGCAAGACTAGTTATTTATGTTATGTTTCTTTGTTGTTAAGACATTGTAACTCATTTAATTCAATAAAACGAAATTTGTTTAATCCATGGTTGTGAAACAATGATTCTGTTACAACACTCCCCGACGTTTCCGCCACGTTTTGTTGTTTTACGTGGTCGGGGTGTGACAGAAAAGTTGGTATCAGAGCCAATGGTTATAGAGAATTAGGTTATTAGTAAATGCTTTGACCTAGACTATAACCTTCCTAGGACCCTAACGCAAGTTTACTTGCGTTTAGTCATAAAACAATACCATCGCTTATCCTTAGGTGACAACCACAACAAGAACATAAATTTGATCTGCTTTGAAAACTAATCATCTGTTCTAGGATGATTGATTACTAGGTTTTGAACCCTTAGTTATAAGGTTTCGAACCCTTTAAGTTTTCAAAATTCCGTCAAAGTTTGGGTCTAAATAATGTGAACACGTGCAAACTGAAGGGTGGGTGCCTGTACCCTGAGTTTTCTGTCTAAGGCTAGAGTGTTCGTACAAATCCGCAGTATCGGACCAGTCACTCTTACCTGGGAACTCTTGGGGTGAGTGTCCACTTATAGGCGAGCATGTCTTCGCGATACATTATGGGGACCTATTTACTTTGATTCAGCCTTTGTGTGTCGTTTGTTTGCTTCGTGGTTCAAACAAAGGACCATCACCCATGCTTTTGGTCGGTAATTTCCTATTCTTACCCAATGCCATTTCACTTGTTTCTCTCTCTTATTTCCCTTTTAGAATGCCTCCGCGACGCGAGAATCAAATACCTATTGAAGATCTGGCAGCTCTCATTACGCAGCAAATGACTGCTGCAATCCCGAACATCGTTGCTCAATGCAACCAAGCTCTCAACAACAATAATGCCCCTTGCAACTTCAAGACGTTCAACTCAGCTAAGCCATCAAAGTTTTCTGGGTCTCAAGGAGCGACTGCACTTCTACAATGGTTCGAGAGTCTGGAGAGCACCTTCAGACATGTTCAATGCCCAAACGAGCGAAAGGTAGATTTCGCATCTAGTGTCTTCGAAAAGCGGTCTCTAACATGGTGGAATGGTGTAATGAGAGATAGGGGTGCCGATGTGGCACTAGCTCAAACATGGGAAGAGCTTCGAGCTCTGATGATGACGGAATTTTGTCCTCGTCATGAGATCAGGGCCCTGGAAAGGGAATTCGACGATCTTAAGCAAGACAGCGGTGAACATCGAGCCTTCACTGATCGATATGAGGAGCTGAGCCTGTTGTGTCCTTCCATGGTTACGCCTTTGGATAAGGCAATCGAGAAATACATTGATGGTCTCCCTGACTCAGTTTAGGACATTGTTACTGGTAGTAACCCTACCACAGTTAGACAGGCCATTGAATTATCTGCTACCCTAACTGAATCTTAGATCAGGAAACGTAAGCTTTTCCGAAAGGGTGACAAGAAACCGGTCGAGGAATCGAAACCAATCGAGGAGTCAAAGACCATGGATGAACAGACTGGATCCCCTAAGAAGTCAAAGAAGCGAAAGGCTTCTCAGAACTTCGCCATGGTTACTCACAATGATCAAGCCGTCCCTAACCAACCAGCTCAACCCCCTGCTAGGAAGCCATACAATGGAAATTCACCCATGTGTAACCAATGTAACCTTCATCATCATGCTAGGGTGAAGTGCCGCGAATGCCAAATTTGTGGACTTAAAGGTCACACAGCAAAGGTTTGCCGAGCTGCAGTTGCACCAAATCAAGCTGACAACAATCCTGCTCAAGCTCGCTTTCCACCAGGTTCTTGCTACAATTGTGGCGAGATGGGTCATTTCCGAAGAAATTGCCCAAAGCTTGCTAATGCTAATCCAGCACAGTGATGAGCATCTGACCGACTAGAAGACAACACCCTTTAGAAATAATCATGTCTTGTGTATTATTTTCTTTTGTTGTCAAGGTCCATGAAACAACTGTTATCATTGTTTATAAATAAATCTTTTTATTCTACATTGCAATGTGCAAATATGATGGCATGTATAAACAATGTATCCCCTTCAATACCGACAATCAAGGAGCCGTATTCCTTGAAAAACATACTACCCCCAAAATCCTTCCATTTTATGATCTATTGCGTTTTCTTGAAAACGAAATCGAATATTTGGTAGATCATTCTATCTTTATAGATAGATTCTTGAAAATGATTAAAGTGCCAAATGAAATCCATGGATTGGATTCCTGGTGTGCTTTTAGTATCCGCGTCCAAAGATAACAAATTAATAACCAAGTTAAACAACTATGTGATTATGTGCTTATGTGTTCCCTTTTATGTTTTTGTGATCCAATTTTTTATTATCCAAATCCTCGTAGAATCTTCCATATCTTCGTATAAGGGATTCATAGTAGGATGTCCAAAGGTACTATATTAAATCCTCAATGGGCTTTTACGTGATAGTAAGGACCCTTGAATTATATTGCACTATTCCATAATTAGACCCCCTGAGTGGTCTAGTTAAACAAATTGATCCAAAAATCTAGTTAGGAATATCATGTGATGATATAGCTGAAAGGACTCCATAGGTGGTCTAATTAAAGAGATCATTTATTGATCTAATTAAAAGGACCCTATGGTAGTCTAGTCACCCTCATCACAAGTTTGATATTCTTCCCCAAAACATTACAAAACAAATTGTGCGGACTGTGCAAGGAATTACGTAATTATGGATGCATACATAATTATGGAATTTAGTGCATAGAAACCACAGCAAGTTTTGTCGTGTATCTAGAGTTAACCCTGTTCATTTTCGTATCTGAAGAAATTGTGGAAAATGACTCATTCCGTTCATTTTCGTATCTGAAGAAATTGTGGAAAATGACTCATTCTGTTCATTTTCGTATCTGAAGAAATTGTGGAAAATGACTCATTCCGTTTATTTTCGTTTCTGAAGAAATTATGGAAAATGACTCATTCCGTTCATTTTCGTATCTGAAGAAATTGTGGAAAATGACTCATTCCGTTCATTTTCGTATCTGAAGAAATTGTGGAAAATGACTCATTCCGTTCATTTTCGTTTCTGGAGAAATTGTGGAAAATGACTCATTCCGTTCATTTTCGTATCTGAAGAAATTGTGGAAAATGACTCATTCCGTTCATTTTCGTATCTGAAGAAATTGTGGAAAATGACTCATTCCGTTCATTTTCGTTTCTGAAGAAATTGTGGAAAATGACTCATTCCGTGCATTTTTGTTTCTAGAGAATACCCTTTAAGGAAAATGACTCATTCCGTGCATTTTCGTTTCTAAAGGATACCCATCAAGGAAAATGACTCATTCTGTGCATTTTCGTTTCTGAAAATTTTCCATCGAAGGGAAATGAATATCCCTGATTTTTTTCCTTCATTTCCATTTCTGAAGAGTCTCTGTTAAGGAAATGACAAGATATTGCCTTGCATATCTTTGGTAGCTATTTGACACAAAGTCACAAAATAGACTCCTACGAATAAATTTCGGGACGAAATTTCCTAAAGTAGGGGAGACTGTGACACCTGTGTCACCACGACCATCAAACAAATACCAAACCAATGAAATATTGTATTTCATATTTGAGATTTGTATAAATATGTGTATCGTTTGCACATATTGATTCTTGTTCGATTTCGGGCCTTAAATCGCTTTCTGGAAGGTTATATGCGATCTGATGCGTAAATATAACCAGTTTAATGCAACAAACACTCCGGAATAGTGAAATAGGCTTAACATATCTTAAATAACCCTTACATAACTTAGAAATAAGTTTTGGATGGTTTGGTATGCCGAAATCAAGTTTATTCGCTTACAGGGACTAAATTCGACAAACTGCGAACGTATGTCAATTTGTACTGTAACAGACCTTCCGGAACTTGATCATAAGTTAAATATGCCCTAAATATCCTTTACATAGCTTAGAAATAGGCTTTGAGGTGTTTGGTCCGCAAAAATAAACTTTATGCTCATTCAGGGTCTAAAAGCGTCAAAAAGTGCATCAGTTTGCATTTTCGCGCATATTTTACGTTCTGAATACTTTCGGAGTTCCAAAAATTTATGTAAGCATTAAAATATTTTATTTTAGTGTTTGGCATAAGAAAAATCCATTCGTCGCGCAATTTGGACCGTTTTTGCGTCCGTTACGACTTCCGTCGTAATTAACCGAACAACGCAACCGTACGACCAAACGAGCCGACATCCGGGATATTTTTGAGCACATTTTAAGTTCCCTATACTTTAACTTCATTTTAGATCCTTAAAATGGGGTTAACGGGGCTTAAACGTGCCAAAACGCATCAAAAACCAAGTTCGGAGTCACAGGGGCCAGTTCTGCCAATTTTGCAAAGTTGCTGCCAGCACCTAGGGTCCTTACGGAACGTATGGGACCTCTTACGGTCCGTAAAGGAGTCCCAGACTAGCAGACTTGCAGAAACATTGAACCTGGCCTCTATATCATGCTCCAATGGTTTTTAACCCCTGATTTTAATTCTATGGGCTGGTATTTGGGTACCCCTTGTATGGCAAAACCATGTGCCCACTTGTATGGCCAAGATTGAAGCTCGATTATCGAGAAACGATCCTAACAGTTGTGCCTTTCCTATAAATACCCACCTTGTCTTGCTCATTTCCTCACATTTGATCTGAGTTTTTCTCTAAGTGGTTGTGTTTTACACTTCCTACCTGAGATTACTTGGAATCAAACTTTGTGGGGACCTTCTATTAGTATTCTTTCGCGTTTTTCGTTCGATTTAGCGTTTAAGTCAAACTGCGTTTGACTTTCTGCATTGACCAGTTTATGGTCAACGCGAAGTTCGTTTGAACTTCATAACGTGAGCGTAATCACGATGGTTATAGTCCCTAGTGACTATACCTACTGATTACCACATTATCTAGGCTCAGTGACGAGTCGTAGTTTCGGCCAAAATGCGTTTCCTCGCGTATTTTGTAACCAAACTACTCTAGGGTATTAACCGTTTGTTTTAATACCAAACCTGTTTTCTAACTTTACTAAACATGTTCTAGCATGTTTAGCTCGTCGCTCTTAGAATTATGCTTGTTTAGGGTCGTAAAGGTAAGCGATCTAATCAATCGCTTATACTTTCGAACCCGACCCATTTGGTCGATCATTAGGATCCAACCAAACACTTTAGGTGACCATAGTTGTATAGGGAATAACCTTCCGAGGTTATACCTTATGGTCACGTGGTTTAAATAGTGGTATGATAGGTAGTTTATATGCCTTAGGTAAATTACCAAAATGCCCTTTTTACGCATAAATTCATTTTAAGCATATGTAACTTAATTTTTGACATCTAAACTGATTTAGCAACAATATTAGACATGTTAAGGCATATAATACTTGTCATAGGACTAGTTAGGCTTTCCGAACGCGTTTTACGCGAACGACGCGTTAAAGTAGCGTAAGCTACCTAAACGGGTCGTAATGGGTCGTAAGCACTTAGGTTAGGTTTCATTTTAGTATGTAGGCTTTGTTAGACCATAACATATGAGTTCCAATACTCATTTGGTTTACAAAACCTCGTACTATCCGATCCCCCGATTTAGGTCCGGTTATTAATGTAGTTACCTATATTAGGTGCCGTTTGATTCCGTGATCTTCTAGCATTGCTTGGTGGTTATCCTAGGACTTCTAAGCAATCTCAAGTGAGTACATAGTCCCCTCTTTTACTGTTTTCCAAACATTTTGGGGTGAAACACATGTGCCTACTTGTGACTTTCATGATTTCATGCTTTTATATCATATACTTGCTATGTTCATTAGTACACTATTAGTACATGATTTCATTGTGTTTTTGCTATGTATGTTTACTTAGCATAGATAGTACATCGTTTTACATGACATTTCATGCTATGTATGTTCATCATACTTAGTACATTTTACATCACATGCTATGTATGCCCATTATGTGCATATTTAGTACATCGTTTTACAAGACATTTTATGCTTTGTATCATGCTATGTATGACCATCCGTCGCATACTTAGTACATTGTTTGTGCATTCTTACCTATGGTTTGGTGATTACATATTTCACTTGCCATACATGACATTTTGTTTACACATTACTTGATTGACATTTGACAACGGTTTAGACATGAGCAATTTACATTGGTGGTTTATGTGTGTAAGTGATTTGAGTAACGAGACGTGTGTAATGTGATACAAGCATGGTGGATACGCCGCTGGTACTTCCTATATATAAGTGCTTGTATTATATTACATGGCGTAGCATTATTTGAATCATTCATTTGGATTTATACATTTTTACACAAATAACATATTTTTTCACAAGACATTGTTTTACAAGACAGTTTATTTTATACAAACTCATTTTTACTTGGTTATTCATTTAACCTTACATCATTCTTTTAACTATACATATCTATCATCGATTTTCAAACATTTTATAAAAGCAAACACTTAAACTGGATTCATGACAAGTTTTTGTTAAACATTTTCTAAAACCTAGGTCATGAATCCTATTTTTCATAAAACCTATGTACTCGCCGGCATTTTTATGCTGATGTATTTTCACATGTGTTTCAGGTGCTATAGTTGATGATGTTTGATGATGATATTGATGCATGCTCACAATAGGAATAGACGAGGCCTTAGTGACATTAAAAGATGCAAGACTAGTTATTTATGTTATGTTTCTTTGTTGTTAAGACATTGTAACTCATTTAATTCAATAAAACGAAATTTGTTTAATCCATGGTTGTGAAACAATGATTCTGTTACAACACTCCCCGACGTTTCCGCCATGTTTTGTTGTTTTACGTGGTCGGGGTGTGACATGTACATCGAGTGACCGTTTGAAATCTAGGTTCCGTTTGAACTATCGTTTGAAACAAGCACCATACCGTTTGAAAGGTTACTTCCGTTTGAACTGTCGTATGAAGTGGATACCTTCCGTTTGAAATTGGCCTATATCGTTTGAAATTAGACAGCTTCCGTTTGAATGACCTCTGTCGTTTGAATTGATCGTTTGAAAGCAGCTATATAGTTTGAAACATGACTATTGTTTAAAGCAGTCCGTTTGAAAGGAGTTCGTTTGAAAGCAGTCTGGTTGAAAGTAGTCCGTTTGAAAACTTGTATTCCGTTTGAAAATGGTGATCGTTTGAACCTGATGTCCGTTTGAACGTGAAACAGTTTGAATTTGACTGACCGTTTGAATTAACCTACCGTTTGAAAGGGTTCCGTTTCAAAGGGAAAATCCGCTTATTTGACCAATCTGATTTCGCTCATACGTTCAATCTGATTTCCTCCAAGTGTCAAGATCATTTCACGATAATTGAGTATTAGTGTATTTCAAAATTACTTGATATTGTTTTTAACTGATAAGTATTTGTTTGTCTGTTTATTCAGGTATTTCAAGAATTTCAAGACATGGCAAAAGATGATCATGATACCTGGTGGAGAAGAGACAGTGCAAGATGGGAGATTGGCAAGCTGTATGAACCATTTCAAGAAGCACAGAGAGCCAAGAGATGGAATGAAGAGTTGGAGTGTTACTTGGATCCACAGGGTAATCCAGTGGTAGATCCGTCAAAAGTTGATTTTGATGCTGTAACCAATGTGTTTCCAAGTGAGCGTACTTTCAACACAAAAAGGCTTTCTGATAAAAGCTATCTGCCAGAGTTGATGAACAAGTTGAGAGAAGTCTTTGAAGCAAGTCTACCGAAGGTGGTAGAGATGAAGAAGAGAAAAGAAGAAGAGTTGAAGAAGATGATTGAAGAAGTAAAGACTATTGTAAAGCTTGCTGGTGAAGAGAATCAAAAAGCCGAGGAAGAACAGAAGCCGAAAGAGATGGAAGAAAAAGTTGAGAAGATACAGGAGACAAAGGCAGCTGAGCACGCCGAGGTGTCAATCACTGAGGTAATAAAATCTTCTGAATTATCAAATGTTAAATTGGTTGTAGAAAAGGGAAACAAGTGCAGGAATTGCATTGAAAAGTGCAAAGCCTGTACTGAAAAAGAAGAAATAATAAAAACAAAAGATAATGAAATGAATAAACTTGAAAATTCTTTAAAATTGAAATGTAAAGAAAGGATTGACACAGAGCAAAGTTTAAAATTAAAACTTGAGAAATTAACACAGAAATGTCATGATTTTGAAAAAGAAAATAAGGTTTTGAAAGAAAAATGTGACACAAAATGTGTTGATTGCATTGAGAAAGAATCTAAGTTTCTAGAGTTACAAAAACAGTATGATTCTTTAAAATGGTCAAGTCAGAGAGTACAAGAAGCTTATGATACTTTGAAGAGCCAAGTCAAAAGTTTTGATCAAAGATTGTCTGAATCTTTAACAACCAAAGAAATGTATGAAAGACAGTTTAAAGAAAAGCAAATTGAATTAAACAAGCGTGTTGATGAAATTGCTAATCTTAAACAAGTCTTGGCAGAAAAAGAAAAGATTGTTACAAAACTTCAAAGTTATCATAACTCTTCGTACATTCTCGAACGCATTTTCAATATCACACCAGATGACAAAGATACTAATAATTGTAAAAAGGGTATTGGTTCAGAGTTTCATCAGGTACCACCACCATTGAGAGACAATTATACTTTTTATGATGAGGAAAAGGTGGCAAAGGGTTTGAACATAGCTGACCAATTACCTGAAAGTATCGATGTGATTTACACCAAAACTGATGATGCTAATGATTCAGAGGTGGTGAGTAAGGTGGTTGATAGTGTTTTGAAAGATGAGTCTACAAAAGGTAAGTCTGAATCACAGGATGAAGATGAAGGAAATCTTTATGATGGATATCTGAAAGACACAAAATCCGAGAAGAATTTGAATGATGATTCAAAAGGATTGGTTTATACCATGATTGGATCGGACAAACTATTCTTAGATGTTGTTTTCCCGATTCAGAATGTGATTCCAGAAAAGGTCGATAAAGTTTTCAAAATGGTTGAGATTCAAAAGTCTTAGATTTCGAAGTTTGCTGGTAGAGGTTACAAAGGTTCTTATAACAAACCTGGTTCTAAGAGGAAAAACATAAAGGCTGGTTTGGGTTATAAGAAGAAACATAATCAAAACAGAACTGAAAGGTCCAATTTTCAGACAAAAATGACTTTTGTTCAAGGAAAAAGCTTCACCGAAGAAGAAAAATTCAAAATTGGAAAACAATCTAATGTAGAGTTTGAGGCCATGAAAAAGAAACAACAACAGCCGAAAGATGTGTCAAAGAAAGTTTGTTTTAAATGTGATAAAATTGGACATGTTGTACAGAAGTGTCAAAATCCAAAGTCTGTTGATGTTGAAAAACAGAAATCTGGGAATGAGAAACCAAGGTCAACCAGATTTGATTCGAGACAAACTTGGAGGTTTAACACAAACAAGTTTGCTTCAAATCAAAATTGGAAATCAAACCCGAACAGGTTCGATTTAAGACAGAGTTGGCATTCTCACACATCTAAAATGAGAACATCATGGAGTCGGAGAACATCGGTTGGTGTGACAAAACCTCAAGAGATTTGGAAACCTAAAAATGTTGTTCAAACTCAAAAGGTTCAGAAAGAAACAAATTTTTACAAAAGAGGTACTCTGGGAGGTCAAGTGTGGTCAGTTAAGAAACGTGTTGATTTGATAAAAGATGAGAAACAGAAACAAATTTGGAAACCAAAAACTGAAACAATAAGTTCAACTTCTGAGGTGAAAACGTCTGAGGATTCAGTTTTGGTTGCCTATGATGCAAATTTTCCACCTAAGGCTGCTGAGGCCTGGGTGGACACCATGTTTGATTAAGCGGTTGGAATTGCCGAAGCTTCCTTTATCGCGAAGCATGAATCAGCATCTTTATTGATTGAAATTTTTTTTATATGTCAAATTGTTTGAGTATTTGATAAAGTTTAAATGTGCAGGTGCTAAACGCTGATGAAGATTGTGAGAGTGTTGCACAGGAAGAGGTTGAAGATCCCTGGTTTTGGTCAGACAGGGAGTTTGTTTGTTGTTTTGTATAAATTTGAATTGTGTTTGATAATTGTTGTTTGTTTATTTGTTGTTTGTTTGTTTGGTTGATGATTGTGATGTTTGATGTTAGTTTGCTTTGAATAAGTGTTGAGTGACTACGCCGAAACCCTCACGGCGGAACAAACATGATTACTCACAGATGAAAAACGGTTTTCTAACTGTCAAAAATCAATGGGTTGTAAATCATGGGGGTTCTATATGCTAGATTTTCTGCAAATCAGAGCACTTTAAGCAGAAAATGGATGGCGAGACAAAGCTATCTACATCGGTTTGTTAAATTTTCTTTAATGATTTTGCATTTTAGGGGGAGAAAGATTGTCAGAAAATACAAAAACATTAGAAAATTTGAAAAAAAACCAAAAACATGATAAAATTCAAAAATTTGAGTTTTGCGTAAAAAGAGGAAATGATAGTACATCAGTAGACAGTTACGGTACGCTAAATATTTGTATAGTATAAATTGTTAAACAGTTTTACTGATGATGTGTTGATAGATTGTTACACATTTAGTAGATTTATTCGGGATATAAACCTAAAATTTCAAACTTGCGAAATTCGTGGGGAACACTACTTGGATATATAGGTAACCCATGAAATCTCGTTTGAAAGGTTTCTTATTCTGATATACTAGGTTTTTCTACTATTTGATGTCTGGGGTATTATTCCGGGACTTCTGCTGAACGGAAGTTCTGACCTAGTCCTTGGATAATGCTTTGCCTGAAATGCTTGAAACATAGCATTAGCCCTCAGTTGATTAGACAATAAAATTGATAATCATCTGTTGTAGCAAAAAGATCCTCTAAAGGGGACATACCAAAGTCGAAATGGATATCTCTCTGCGCATGCGGAAGTATCGACCTGAGATCCCTCAGTTCTCGCATGTCCTAATTTATGTACAGACATCATTTTAGTACAATCACCTGTGTGTCGTAATATTGAGATTCTGGATACGGGAGTATATTCAAGAGGTGGGACACATGACTGAGTTAAGTTCATAAGACATCTAAATAGTATCCTGAGTAAATTGAAAATTGTGTGAGAATTTAGAAACAGTCTATGTGAATTGTTTAATACTGAGTATGATTTAAAGCTTAACGGTACTTGTGATTTGTCAAAACTGATATGATTCTGTGTCGCATTCTCAAACAAAAATATTGTCTGTAAATATGTTTGTACATATTTCTTACTGCTTTATATTTTCAGAAAATACAAAAAGATTTTGATTTCTGCTTTATTTTCGACAACCGATGTCTGAGTTGCTGAGTTTCAAAATCTAAGTAAGCTGATTGTGTTTCTGAAAATAAAACAAGTTCATTAATTTGAAACTTGAAATTTCTAGAAAAACTTCAAAAACAGTTTGTGAATATTTTCAAGGTCATTAATTTGAACTTGAATGATTAACTGAGAGGAATTTGGATGTGTAGGTTGTTAAAATCTTTGTAATAGAGATAGTTTACGATCTGATTTGTTAATATTGTCAAAACTATGAAGTTTGTTGACAGGGGGAGTGTATTAGAGAACATGTTTAATGATTTCGAAAATATTGTTACTTATGAATGTTTGAGGATTACAGGAAAGATCCAGACTACGATCCCAAGAGCTGAGTCTAAGGGGGAGTCTGAAGACGAGCTCAACGAAAATGAAAGCATACATAGAGCCAGATATCATTTCTGAAAGAGCTTGTAGCTGAAAAGCAAGGTGTCGATCCCTAAAAGCATGGAAGCTTAACGAAAGGGGGAGCCTGATGAAGAGAAGAGTTTACCGGAAGGGGGAGCTGAAGCTAAAAACAGATCCACGGGGATTCTTTTCAAACAAAAGAGAGTGTATGTTGATGAAAAAGTGTTAAAGCTTCAAGAAGACTCAAAGAGAGAGAGAAAGAAAAGATGCTACGAGTTGACTACGGATTGACTACGGCAATATCCAAGGGGGAGTCTGTTAATGCATTATCTGTCTATCGCCTCCGTCAATCTAGTCCGTAGCGGAAACCGAAGAAAACGGGAGTTATATTGTTATTTTAGTGATGTTTAGTCAAAAAGGCAAGGTGGCATAATTGTAATTAATGAGATTCCTCATTAAACTCCTTGGCCTATAAATAGAACCTTTAGGGTTCTCATTTAGAACTTTTGTCATTGTTACATCTTGGAGAGCTAGGTGCTTAGAGAGAGAAGCTAGAGAGAGAAAGTTCGTGTTTGTGATTCAGGTGCTGTACATTTTCAGATTCATCTAATAGAATCACACTTATATTACGTCCCGTGTGTTCGGTCGCGTTCGTGTACGGATTCCGCACGTTATACGTACGTTTCGCAATCGTTTCGGAGTCAAACCGGTCCTAACACTATCTTCCCTTCTTGCAAAACTTTGTCTATGTGAACAGAAGTTCCATCTGCCGTTTCGATTGTAAAAATCTGCCTAAGATTGGTTAAGGGTAAATTAAGAGCTTGGCAGAATGAAGTATTGATAAAACTTTGGTTTGCACCAGAGTTAAATAATACTTTTGCATACACGTTATGCACTAGGAACGTACCGGCTATCACATCTGGAATAAGTTCTGCTTCTTGAGTGGTCAGCTGGAATGCTCTTGCATTCTTCTTAGTAGCTCCGTCGGTCGTCTTGGCTTTGTTGTCTGCTGGTTTAACTAATTTAGGGCATTCGGTTTTGAAGTGCCCGGCTTCTCCACAGTTATAGCAGATCCTGGTCTTTTTCCTACAATCTTCCTCACGATGTCCTACAACTTTGCAAAAGTTGCAGGTTTCATTGCATTTTCCAAAATGTTTCTTTCTGCAATTCCTGCAGAAAGGCGGAGTGGAAGATTGCCCGTTTCCCCTCTTCTTAAACTTGCTATTATTACCCATACGAAATCCTTGGGTAATTTTCTGAGCCAATTCCTTTTTCCGGTTTTCTTCTCTTGTGCGTACCAGCTCGTCAGTTAGGGTGTTAGCTAATTCTACCGCATCGTCAATAGTGCGAGGTCTCGCAGCTTTAACGATATTACGGATTTCGCCAATCAATCACCAAATATAGCGAGAAATGAATACCGGTTCTAGCGAAGCCAGTGTTGGTACCACTCTAGTATATTCGAAGAAGGTCGACGTATATCCTCGACAATCTACACCCACCATCCGATGGCTTAGGAATTTATTGGCCATTTGTTCTTTTTCATATTCGGGGCAGAATTTCCTTTCCATTAACTGCTTAAATTCCTCCCAATTCATGGCATAGGCCATATTTCTTCCTTTTGCTTGAAATACCGTATTCCACCATTCTAGCGCCCCTTCTTTGAAAAGATGCGACGCATACATAACCTTGTCTTCTTCGGCACATTTACTTATCATAATTACTGCTTCGGTTTTCTCCAACCAACGCAGTGTCGTAGTCGCCCCTTCATTGCCTGCAAATTCAGCTGGTTTACAAGCAAGAAATTCTTTGTAAGTGCAACCAGGCGCTGCAGCTTTCATTTTCTTAGGGAGTGGGGTATGCCGTGGATCATTATCGTGATTAGTATGGTTGCCGCCTCGGTTTATGCTATTACTACAATTATCTTCTTGAGTACGTTTACTAGGAATAATTTGTTGAAGTTCAACAGGTTTTTGGGCAGCAGCCAGGATTGCTGGAATAGCATTGGCTATTCCTTGAGCAACGATATTTCGATATCTTGCCTAGTCATAAATTGACCTTCCTGATTTTGCTCTGATTAGTTTACTTCATTAACTGGTTCATTACCAGCGTTTTCCATCTAGTAATTAATATATGTGTAAATTATTAGTGTCAAATAATCGATAATTAAATATAACAAACTAATTGCACATAATCACACCAACTTTTATAATACACGTATAGCCAAAATTGTCGATTTCTCGACTTCCATTTTTATAGATTATATTAGGCATCCATACACACTGTTATTTTACAAAAGTTTTATTTTTAAGCTATCTTACAGAGTTATATTTTTATTACTAATGTTATTATACAAACACAACCTCCCAATCACACTATTCCTTTGTCAACTGGCATTTTTAGAAGCGACGTTCCCTCTCGTCGTATTTCCAGGAGATTTGCTCTCCCACTTCCCAGATCCTATTCCCTGCACCTATCAGCTCTTCACCAAAATGGCGGAGTTCAGCTAAGTTTTCATTTCTCATTGGTGGGTTTGGTATAGGTTCTGGGTCGAACTGAGGGGAAAAGGTATAAAGACTATTTAGTAGGTTTTGAAACTGCCAGTCGTTAGTCCACCACTCATCCATTTCTCCTAACGGTTGCCTGTGGATTAGAGGGTCTGGAATAGCTGGTTCCAAATTTATTGGAAATTGGGTTTCGGCGGGATAAGGGTAGAGGTTGTTATTAATAGGCCTGATGATGTCACAGCTTGCCAATAGGCGATCTAATTCTTCCTGCAGTGGCAATTCCTCGATTTGCCTAGAACTTTCCCCAATTTCTATTTCTGCTGGCCTAGAACCTTCACCGATTTATCTTCCTACTTGCCTAGAATCTTCCCCAATTTTGATCCCTTTTCCTTTATCCATAGGATTTTCTCTTTTTGGAATTCTCCTAAATGCTGGTTTCCTCCTACGTACTTTCCTCCAGCCTACATATCTTCTTTTTTTCTTAGGTTTTGCTTTCTCTGGAGGTGGAGCTTGAAATTCCATAGGTTCCTCCACATCAGCAGTGTAACCAGTAAAGTCGTTGGAAATTTCTATTGGTACGGGATAGAGATTGAGATTCTGAAGGGCTTCAGATAGCTCATTCATGCTGTTTAGCATATATGCAAAATGCACACAAAATGCTAAGTTAAAATTTTATAATAAAATTTCTCAGATAAATATTCAAGTTTTATTGCATACCATGTGACTAATTTAATACAAAGAACAACTGAAAATTAAAACATACTAGGGTTTATTGTAAAATTATTTATTTACTGGGTAATATTTTCTTTTAAGGTTTCTTGGTTGTAGATGATAGGAGTGCTAATACTCGGTCAGGGTATTTGGTAGTTTAAAGGTTAGCATTTACTGCTACAGTGGCTAACATATAGAGATCTGTCCATTTTTCATCTAACTTATCTTCCCAGGGTGGTTTATTGCTTATTTCTGGTATCTCTTTAGGCATCCTTACTTCTTTTGGTTGTGGTTTCTTTATTTTCTCTTGGCTTTTCCTAATAATCAAATTTCTTTTCTTTGGGGTAAGTGGATTCTCATATTGTGCCTGACGGACAAAGATTCCTTCTTCAAGATCTGCTAGGTATTTTGAGGATAAAGTTCCTTTTCCTTAGGTAAAGTATCTAATTTATGATAGATGGCCGAAAGTCTTTGTTTACCCATACTGTAGCTAACAATTAGTCAGTTAATAAACACATAATCACAGAATGGCAATCAGAAATTTAAGTATTTCTCAAATACTTAATAGGCTTAAATCAGTGGCTCTTATACCACCTTTTCCTATCACGGCCCCAGCCCCGGTTTGACCCGGTCAGGAGTTGCGGAACAGGAACCCCATGGTATTTAATTAATGCGATAGCGGAAGATTTTAACAGGATCTTTTAAAACTTGAACTGCCCGTTTTATTTTATTTCATAATCCCGTAACTTACAATAACGTAATTTCACTAACAAATCTTTATTTTACAAAACATGTTTCTTTATTTTATTTTTGAGCCACTTCCTTAAGCTTGTAGTGCTTCACGGCACTTTTTCCTGGATCACAACAGATCACCTAAAACATGTTTGAAAGAGGTTTTGTCAGCGGGGAAATACTGAGTGAATCATTCATTTTGATAAAACGACACCTAGTTATAAATTACAGCATAAGAGCGATTACAATGGCTTCTATCTTATTTTTATCTGGCACTTTGTCACTTGTTGATGATGGTCATATCACTATTGGGTCCCTCCCCAAGTAGTGACGCACTGTTAGGGCTTATTAGCCTAACCTATGTTAGGGCTTATTAGCCTAACCCGTGAGAAATTAGTAATATGCACAATACCCCACTAGCCAGTGATTTAAGATAACCACGACTTAATCCCTGTAATTATAACCTTTAAAAATAATTTGGAATATTGTAAAACAGTTGATAAAAAGAGAATGACTCACATTGCAAGTTTATGTGGGCAGAGTTTAGCCTACTGATTAGCCTGATAACCTAATTAAAATAACAATGCACACGAACTAGGTTAGTAACTAATATAGTAATTACGATAACTCACGAGATTCAACCCTCACGACAAATGACAAAGTGCAATACTTAAACATCCATCGAATTAACGACAAATGACAAAGTGCAATACTTAAACATTCATCGGATAGTTTTAATCGATCGGACATTGAATCGTAGCAGCGATCGAGTTAATAGCCGGTATTGTGGCAGCACCTCGCTATTATGAAATTATAGCTTTAACAGTGAGAATTCGTTTATATTTGACTGTTTTCGACAACAGAATGAAGCCCCATGCACAGGCTATTTATAGCCTGAATTTGGGTTTTACGCGGCCCGCGTAAACCCATACATAAAACTTACGCGGCCCGCGAGGCCGCCTAGTCTAGGCGAAGGTCTGGTTGGTCACTAGTAGGTGTGACAGGTGGCTGCCACGTGGATTCGGAACACTTATCCGGTCAAACATAAGTTGACGCGGCCCGCGTAAGGACATGCTTAACCCTTACGCGGCCCGCCTGAAACCCAGTTTTCTTGATTTTCTTGATTTTTCATGCATAGTAGTGTTTTAGGGTCTGGGTTCATATTTAGGGGTTATTTAGGGAAATTTTTGAATATCCTTACACCTTGGGTGTTACCGAGTCACCAACACTCGGTTTCTTACCTCCCAACTTCTTCTCGTAGAACTCTTTAACCCCTTTGACTTTTCTGTCAACCATTTTACCAAAGATGTGTTTCACTTTGTGGTTAAAAGCCTTTTCAACATCAAATTCCTTTTTATCAGAATAAAATAATAAAATTGATTTGAAATTTCAACTTTTCCAAATTTCTTCTTAAAATTTTCAACACTCAACGGTGGAAAATTTTCATCATCCATTTGAGTTACTGAATTCTCACATTTTGCCTCAACATGTGACTCCTCTGATTTTGTGGAATCAGATTCATAGCCAGAAGATAGCTCCTCTGATTTTGATGAATCAGAATCATTGCTAGAAGTATCACCTGAATTCTTAACAACCCACTTCTGGTTGTTAGAAGCCTTTCTCTTGTAATCCTGTTTGAACATTCACCAATTTCAAATTTTGAATTTTTGAATAGTTTTGTTCTGTCAATTGGTGGTTCAAACTCAACCACTTTTTCTTTCAGTTTACAAGACACTCCCTGCTTTGATTGTATTGCCTTGAAACACTCTCTAGCAATATGTCCAACTCTGTTGCATTGGAAACAGGTTCTGGTTTCTTTCTTCTGTTCAGCAAACTTCATCTCTTCTTGCTTTTTAGCAAGGAATTCCCGATTTGATTGCTTCAAGAAAGGACTTCATCTCCAGAAAGGACTTTTCATCTCTTCTTTTGATGACCACTTGTAGAATTGATTTCAAAACTTCTCATACAAGCTCCCCGTCAAATTATGTTCATCGTGTTTAGCACTTAGAATTTTGAAAAACAGCTTTTCAAAACCAGTTGTCGAAAATCTTTTTGAATTTTTCAAAAATTTATGCTAAAACACACACAAAATCTTTTTAGATGTTTATAAAAGAAATGAAATGCAGTAAAGAAAATATTTACAAACAATATTTTTGTGAGTTTGTGCAAGAGGATCATATCAGTTTTTGAGACAAATCACCAACACCGTTAAGCTTCATTTCATTTTAAGTTCTAAACAATTCACTTAGATTGTCAGTATATTGGTCCTCATAAATTTTCATACAAAGTTCAATTGTTTCGAGATACGATATTAATGTCATAAGAACTTAAACTTATTCGAGTGTTCCACCACTTGAATATACTCCCGTATCCAGATCCCAATATTCAGTCTTATAGGTGAGTATACCTAGATGATATCTATTAAAGGGTTAAATGCAAAACCGTGAGAGCTCATGTCAGAACTTCCGTTTAGCAGAGAGATGACAGTTCGACTTTAGGTGTGTTCCCTTTAGAGAATCTTTTCTTCAACAGCACATGATTAGCATTTTTTAATGTTTCCTCATTTTTTGTACTGAGGGCTGCTCTATATTTCAAGCATTTTGCAAAGTATTATACGGGGACTAGGCCATTGCTTCCACAATATCAGAAGTCCCGTGATAATAGAGTATAAAGACCTAGTATCTGAGAAAGACGGACCTTTCAAACAAGATTTCGGGGGTTACCCATATATCCAAGAAATGTTCCCCACGATATAAGCAAGTTTGAAATTTAAGTTTATATCTCGAATACAATCTACTGAATGTGTAAAAACCTACTAGCACATCCACAGTGAGATTGTTTATCACATTTTTAACTTTCCATTTCTTTAGCATGTTGTGATAGTCCACTGATGTACTATCCTTTCCTCTTTTCACAACAAAACTCGTTTTTGATTTTATCATGTTTTTGTCTTTTTCAAATTTTCTAATGTTTTTGGATTTTCTGAAATTTTTACACCCCCTAAAATACAAACACATTTAATAAAAATTTGAAAACAAGTTGTATAAGCAAAATGACAACTGTTGTGAATCGCTTCAATTCGCCATCCACTTGGCATAAACAATCAGAACTCCCCCTCTCAACAAACTATTTTCCCATTAAGATTTCAAAACACTTAAGTTTGTTTTAATCAAAATGGTGTTTTCGGAAAATAATTTTTGTTGATTTAAAAAAAAAAAAACACTTGTAGGTTAGGGGTTCATCATATTGTTTTTCAACCACTTGTAATGGGATTAAATCAAGTTCAAACAAATGGCCTTGACTAATCACTTTGTAGGACCAAACCTCTTAACACATGAAGAATGAAATCACCTTACGTGAATTTCTCAAAAAAAATACCACTTGTATGAAATACAGGTACAAATTAATGTCCCTAATTTACCACTTGTAGGTATGAACAATCAAGCCTGTTTATAAAGAATGATGTCGATTCCTGCTCCACTCTTACCAACCTGGGAACTCCGGCTAGTCACACTTAAACACATTCAAAAACATTTTAAGAAAGATGCCGATTCATGTTCCATGATTACCAACTTGGGAACTCTGGCAAGTCAGGTTTTTCTATTCAAAAAATATATCCACCCAAGCCTGACCAGCCTTGTGTCACGGCCCCAGTCCCGGTTTGACCCGGTCAGGAGCCGCGAGACAGGAACCCGTGGTATTTAATTGATGCGACAGCGGAAGATTTTAAACAGGATCTTTTAAAACATGAAATGCCCGATTATTTTATTTCATACTTTGGGATAAACCCCGTAATTTACAGTAGAGGAATTTTACTAGGAAATTCCCTGATTTTATTAAAACATGTTTATTCATTTTAACTCAGCCACCTCTTTAAGCTGATTAGTGCTCCGTAGCACGTTTTCCTTGATTTACAGCAGGTCGTCTGAAACATGTTTTAAAAATATTTTGTCAGCGGGGAAATACTGAGTGAATCATTCATTTTGATAAAACGACACCTAGTTATAAATTATAGCATAAGAGCGATTACAATGGCTTCTATCTTATTTTTATCTTGACCTTTGTCACTTGCTGACGATGGTCATATCACTATTGGGTCCCTCCCCAAGTAGTGACGTACTGTTAGGGCTTATTCGCCTAACCTGTGTTAGGGCTTATTAGCCTAACCCGTGAGAAATTAGTAATGTGCACAATACCCCACTAGTCAGTGATTTAAGATAACCACGACTTAATCCCTGTATTTATAACCTTTTAAAATAATTTGGAGTATTGTAAAACAGTTGATAAAAAGAGAATGACTCATATTGCAAGTTTATGTGGGCAGAGTTTAGCCTACTGATTAGCCTGATAACCTATTAAAATAATAATGCACACGAACTAGGTTAGTAACTAATACAGCAATTACAATAACTCATGAGATTCAACCCTCACGACAAATGACAAAATGCAATACTTAAACATCCATCGAATTAACGATGAATGACAAAGTATAAACCCTAATTTGAGTAGCACTTAAACATTCATCGGGTAATTTTAATCGATCGGACATTGAATCATGGCAGCGATCGAGTTAATAGCCGGTATCGTGGCAGCACCTCGCTATTATGAAATTATAACTTTAACAATGAGAATTCATTCATATTTGAAAGTTTTCGAGAACAGAATGAAGCCCCATGCACAGGCTATTTATAGCCTGAATTTGGGTTTTAAGCGGCCCGTGTAAACCCATACATAAAACTTACGCGGCCCACGAGGCCGCCTAGTCTAGGCGTAGGTCTGGTTGGTCACTAGTAGGTGTGATAGGTGGTTGCCACGTGGATTCAGAACACTTATCCGGTCAAACATAAGTTGACGCGGCCACGTAAGGACATGCTTAACCTTTACGCGGCCCGCCTAAAACCCAGTTTCTTGATTTTCTTGATTTTTCATGCACAGTAGGGTTTCAGGGTCCGGGTTCATATTTAGGGGTTGTTTAGTAACATTTTTGAAGGTCCTTATACCTTGGGTGTTACCGAGTCACCAACACTCGGTTTCTTACCTCCCAACTTCTTCTCGTAGAACTCTTTAACCCCTTTGACTTTTCTGTCAACCATTTTACCACAGATGTGTTTCACTTTGGGGTTAAAAGCCTTTTCAACATCAAATTCCTTTTTATCAGAATAAAATTGATTTGAAATTTCAACTTTTCCAATTTTCTTCTTAAAATTTTCAACACTCAACGGTGGAAAATTTTCATCATCCATTTGAGTTACTGAATTCTCACATTTTGCCTCAACATGTGACTCCTCTGATTTTGTGGAATCGGATTCTTCTCCAGAAGATAGCTCCTCTGATTTTGATGAATCAGAATCATTGCTAGAACTATCACCTGAATTCTTAACAACCCACTTCTGGTTGTTAGAAGCCTTTCTCTTGTAAAACCTGTTTGAACATTCACCAATTTCAAATTTCAAATTTTTTAATAGTTTTGTTCTGTCAATTGGTGGTTCAAACTCGACCACTTTTTCTTTCAGTTTACGAGACACTCCCTGCTTTGATTGTATTGCCTTGAAACACTCTCTGGCAATATGTCCAACTGTGTTGCATTGGAAACAGGTTCTCGTTTCTCTCTTCTGTTCAGCAAACTTCATCTCTTCTTACTTTTTAGCAAGGAATTCCCGATTTGATTGCTTCCAGAAAGGACTTTTCATCTCTTCTTCTGAGCTTGTTCCTAAAACAAAATTCATTTTTGATTTAAAATCTCTAACATATTTTTCATTTTTATAACTTTCTGGTGGAGTAAAACCTAATCCTTTCTTTTTGAAATTACCGTTATGGTTTGGTTTCTTTCGATAACCAGAACCAGAACTATAACACTTTTTCTTGTTTTCTCTTTGTTGAACTCTTGAGGTGTATTTTTTAGGTTTATCAGTAAGATTTACATCTTTTATTTCAGAAATATTAATTTCTGTTAGTTTGAAAACCTTTTTGATCATGTCAGGTTTGACACCTCTTATTGGAAATTCCTCGTCAGAATATAATTTGTCAGAGTCATTCAAAGTATATGCCACTTTAAATGTTTCGTCATCCAAATTAGATTTTGATAACAAGAATTCTTGACTATAAATTCTTTTTCCCTGTTTTTTGTTTTGACCCGGAGTACTAGATTCAGACTTTGACTCCGTAATAGACTCCGACTTTGACTCCTCTGTTTCATCGTTATCTAACACATGATCCACTACTTTCTTCATCAATTGAGATTGTTGATCAGTGCCAGACGATGTGAAAGTAACATCAATATTTCTAGCAAATTAAGCGAGGATTCCGACTCCCACTATAAGTTTGTTGCCTTTTGAACTCTTTCAGAATTTGGATTTCTGGGCAAATATCCATTTTCCAGCAGGGGTGGACACTTGTTATAACTGACACCTTATTTCTTACCCGAATTCTTCTTGTCAGTCTTTTTCTTTGTGTCATTTTTCTTTTCTGGAATCTTTTCAGGAGTCTTTTCGTCAGATGCCGTCTTTTCTTCTGTTACTTCATCTTTTTCAAACGCCTTCATGCCTTCAACAGTTGGATAAATCCTGTCAATGACATAAGAAGTACATGAGTAACTTTTCAACAAACGATTAACTCTTTCAATTTCAATTCTTTGTAATTCAAGTTTCTGTTCCAGAACAACACACTTCTCGATGTAATTGTTCACAACTTTTTGCTTTTTCATGAAAGCTCTTTGAAGTGTCTTCATTGCTGTTGCCTGCTCTTCACTTGTGTCATTGTACATATTCATGGCTTTGTTCAGCACATCATAAAACTCCTTCAATCTGTTCATGTTGTGAATCAATGAACTGTTTTGTTTCTTCACTGTTTCACAATTTTCACAAATTACTTGACTCGTCTTCGCAACAGCTTCTTCATCAATTTTGAACGCTGGAACTTCTTTTACTTTTCTTCTCACCACTGGAACATCTTCATCATCACTGCTAACAGGTGTTTTTACATTTTTCTTTTTCTTCTTAGCTTTTTCATCTTCACTGTCACTTTCTACCATCCTTCTTGCATAATACTCAGTACCATCATCATCACTATCTTCTTCAATACGAGCAACAAATGCTTTGTGACTTGAAGTTTTGTTAGGATCATAATTATCCCAACTAAAACCTTCCCAGTTAAAACCTTCAGGTAACCTTTCATCATCTTGATCTATCAAACATGCTTTACCATCAGCTGAAACATATTTGTCCCAACTGAAATCTGTTGTAGCTTTTTTATCATCTTGATTCACCAAACAAGCTCTCTTTGATGATTCCTCTATTACTTTTCTACCATGTGCCACCTGTGGTTCTTGTTGATGTGATTGTTGAGCAACTTGATAGTAGATTGCTTTTCGATAGTAATCATTGTTGTTGAACGGATTTTGAGCTCCACTTGCTTCGCGATTAGTGCACTCCCTCTTGAAGTGTCCTTTTTCCCTGCAACGAAAACAAGTGACTTTAGATTTATCAAAACCTAAAGTGGAAACATTAGCCTCACGGAGATCATCTCTTCCTGTGATCTGCTTGAATTTCTCAGCTCGTCTCAACACACTAGCCAAACACCATTTTATATCCATTAATTCCATCTCTTCACCATCGATCTGATCGTAATCCTCCTTAGTCAGCATTGGATTCCCGATCCGACCTGCAACAAAACTTCCATATGATTCCAACACAGTTCCTAACAAAGACATATGACTCTTTGCAATTTCTTCTATATAATCTTGATCATCCTCAAGATTCAAAACAATGTTGAGATGTTTGGATCAAAAGATGGACTTCTATATAATCTTGACTCTTTGCACTGAAGTTTCTTTCCATTTTTCTTTGTTGAAATGTTTGGATCAAAAGATGGATATGATGAAAAACTTGTGTTGCTATTTGATCCTTTGGATGAACTTCCGGATGAACTCTTGGCATTAAAAGCAGTTTCAACCTTTGGTGACAGGTTGGTAGATTTGTCATTCAACCCTGCTTTGTAATAAAGCCCAATGTCTTGTTCACCGTCGAAGTCTTTCATTCTTGATATCTTTCTCTGTTCCATCTCCTGAGCCTCAATCTTTTCAATAAATTTGCTAAGTGTCAGATTGCTAAATCCTTTCTTCTTTCTTAGCATCATGAGATATGTGCCCCAAGTCTCGTGTGGCAATGCATCAGCTAGCTTCTCTATCAGCTCTTCATTATCTTTGTTGATGCTCACTCTCCTCATGTTTACCAACAGATTGCAGTATCTTTTGATTATCTGCTTTCTGCTCTCATTCTTCAAACCACGAAACAGATCAAACTCTTTCTTCAGAAGTGACTTTTTGTTTTTAACCATCTCTTGACTTCCAACATACTTTGATTTTAAAGCTTTCCAAATCGAATAGGCACTTCCATTATGTGGCAATAAAATCATGATGTCTTCTTTCACAGCTTGTTGTAGAAGACTTAGCATCATTTTTTCATTCTTATATTTATTTTTATCATCAATGCTCATATCTTTGATAGCAATCTCCTCTTCGTCATCGTTTGTCGGTCTAACGTATTTCGTCTCAACACATTCCCAAGCATCCAAATAATTTGCTTGAACCCAGTTTTTGACACGTCCTTCCAAACCCTTATACTCCTTGATGTTCATGAGTTTAGGTGGTTTTTGCATCGTCCCCATTTCATTTTCCAACATTGTCTGATGAGTAACTGTGATCGGGGTAGCAAAGGCATTGTAGAATTCCTCTTCCATGTTTTGGTTTTCAAGGTTCACAAAAACAGACTGTTCAAACGGAATTACTTTGGAGCGAAATAACACAGTTCAAACGAGATTACCTTCAAGCGAAATTAACCTGAAACGGAATTACAATTCTGTGCGGAATTCCCAAACGGAATCACAACTTACACGCGGAAATACTAATCTCGTGCGGAATTCCTAATTCCGTGTGAGCTTTTCAAACGGAATTACAACTTCTGAAATGGAATTACTAATACCGCATGAACTTTCAAGTGGAAATAGCTTTTCAAGCGAAATTATCCACTAATTTTGTACGGAATTGCGCTGATGTCATCATCTCGAAGTTAAATTTGTCAAATTGATCAAGTAAATGGCCGATTTTAGTTCTGAAACTTTCTAGGGTTTGTTAAAACATAAAATCGCATACAATATGTGAAACTTAAAACATTTTGATCGTGAAAACAGTTTCAAATTGAAAAAGAAGGTGTAAAATCAGAAATCGCAGCTGAATTGGTATGAACTCTTCCTCCTGAGCTCTGATACCACTTGTAGGATAGTTTTCAGACCCGAACGAGTCGAGAAGAAGAGTTTATACTCAGTTTGAAAGGCGGAAACAAACAAACTGAGGTCAATTCAGCAAGAATATCACTTAAACTGCCTTTTTGATTGAAAAGATGACAAATTACAGCGAGACGGCACTTCGGCTTCACTTCATTGCACAGACCGGAAAGATTCTAGTACCTAATATCGCATGAACATAGGTATATATAGGCCTAGAATTCCGTATGAAAGAGCTTCCATGCGAAATCAGAATTCCAAGCGGAATTAGTAATTCTGTGCGAAATTACAATCATGCAACTTTCATGCGGAATTACATGTCCAAGCGAAATTAATTTTATCTAGAAGTACGTGCCATGTTCTAACATTCTAAGACAAGACTCGATACAAGACGAAGTCGACAGACGCATGCACTAACATTACTATTCCTTTCCAAGGAGAGACTTTTAACAATACCTTGTCACCTACCTGGAATTCTAACGGCTTACGTCTGTTATCAGCATAGCTCTTTTGTCGATCACGTGCTGCTTTCAGTCGTTCCTTGACTTGAATGATCTTATCGGTTGTTCCCGGCACTATCTCAGGTCCAGATAGATGGTTTTCCCCAATTTCTGCCCAACAGCCTGGAGTTCTACACTTTCGTCCATAAAGTGCTTCGAAAGGTGCAACATTGATACTTGTGTGATAACTGTTATTATAAGAAAATTCTATTAAAGGTATGTGATTGTCCCAATTACCTCCGAAATCAATTACACAAGCTCTAAGCATATCCTCCATTGTCTGAATTGTCCTTTCGCTTTATCCGTCCATTTGAGGATGATAAGCTATGCTTAGATTCAGCTTGGTTCCCATTGCCTTTTGGAAACTTGCCCAAAAAATGAGAGGTAAAACGGCTATCCCTATCAGAAACAATTGGTAAAGGTATTCAATGTAATAAACTATTTCATTTACATACAATTTGGCTAATTGTTCCATACTGAAAGTTTCCTTCATTGGTAAGAAATGAGCTGACTTGGTTAGCCTATCTACAATCACCCAGATTGTATCATTACCTTTTCTTGTTTTGGGTAATTTGGTAACAAAATCCATTGTTATCAATTCATATTTCCACACTGGCATCTCCAATTGTTGTAGCAATCCTGAGGGTTTCTGGTGTTCAGCTTTGACTTGTGAACAGGTTAGACATTTAGAAACATAGGCTGCTATATCCTTCTTCGTTCCTATCCACCATAAATTTTTCCTTAAATCCTGATACATCTTGTCATTTCCTGGATGCATCGTATACTTAGACTTATGAGCTTCTTCTAATATACGATGACGTAGGTTTCCTAATTTAGGTATCCACATTCTCTTCTTATGGAATCTCCAATTCCATCACTTCCTTGTTCTAATTCTTTAATTATTCCTTTTAATTTTTCAGTATCATCTTTGATTACTGATTCTTGTGCTTTTCTAATCTGATCGTTTAAATCTACTTGTAGATTTAATTTAAGAGAACGTACCCTTTTTGGCTTTTCGTGATATTTTCGGCTTAAAGCATCAGCAACTACATTTGCTTTTCCTTCATGATACTGAATATCACAATCATAATCACTAAGCATTTCTATCCAGCGTTTTTGTCTCATATTAAACTCCTTTTGCCCGAAAACATACCTTAAACTTTTATGATCAGTGAATATGATAAACTTACTAACGTAAAGGTAATGTCTCCAAATCTTAAGAGCAAAAATTATAGCTCCTAGTTCTAGATCATGGGTTGAATAATTCTCTTCATGATTCTTAAGTTGTCTAGATGCATAAGCTATAACCTTTTGACGTTGCATCAACACACATCCATAACCTAACTTAGAAGCGTCACAATAGACTACAAAGTTCTCCGTTCCTTCTGGTAATGCAAATATTGGTGTGTGGGTTAATCTTTGCATAAGAATTCTAAAGGCTTCTTCTTGTTTTGGTCCCCATTCAAACTTAATGGATTTACAGGTTAACTTGGTTAAGGGAATGGCTATTCTAGAAAAATCTCGAATGAATCTTCTATAATAACCAGCCAATCCTAAGAAACTTCTAACCTCGGTTGGTGATTCAGGGGTTTTCCATTTGGTAATTGCCTCGATCTTTGTTGGATCCACATGAATTCCTTCATGATTGACTAAGTATCCAAGAAATTGTACCCGTTCTATCCAAAACTCGCACTTTAAAAATTTAGCATACAGCTTTTCCTTTCTTAATAGACTTAAAAGTGCATGAAAATGCTTTGCATGTTCCTCTTTACTCTTAGAGTAAATTAGAATATCATCAATAAAAACAATTATGAATTATCCAAATATGGCTTACATATTCAGTTCATCATGTCCATAAATGCGGCTGGGGCATTGGTTAAACCAAATGGCATGACAGTAAATTCATAATGGCCACACCTTGTTCTGAATGCGGTTTTAGGAATGTCCTCTTCCTGTACTTTTAATTAATGATATCCTGATCTTAAATCGATTTTTGAGAAAAATCGAGCTCCTTGCAGTTGATCGAATAGATCATCGATTCTTGTTAATGGGTACCGGTTCTTAATCTTGACCTTGTTCAATTCACGGTAGTCACTGCACATACGCATTGATCCGTCCTTCTTTTTGACGAATAAAATCGGTGCTCCCCATGGCGATGAGCTTGGCTGTATGAATCCTTTCTCTAATAATTCTTCTAATTGTTTCTTCAGCTCCTGCATTTCAGCAGGTGCCAAACGATAAGGTGCTTTGGCAATTGGTGCCGTTCCTGGTAGCAGATGGATTCTGAATTCAACTTCCCTGTTTGGCGGTAGCCCTGGCAATTCTTCTGGAAATATATCTGAAAACTGAGACACTACTGGAATGTCTTTTAGTTCTTTTCCTTTAGTGTTAGTGATTATAGAAATCAAATATACTATAGATCCTTTTCTTATACAACTTGCAGTTTTTATCACAGAGATGAATTTCGTGGACCTAGATGGTTTATCTCCTTTAATTGTGATCTTTTCCCCTTTTGGTGAATTTACTTGGATTGACTTTTGATCATATAAAATACAGGCTTTATTGGCTATTAACCAATCAATTCCTAACACAGCATCAAATCCTGCCAGATTCATTGGGTAAAGGTTAGCAATAAATTTTTGATTAAAAAATTCTATTCTTGCTCCCTCCAAGATTTCAGAAATCCTAAAGGTTTCTCCATTTGGTGTTTCTACTAGACATTCTTGTGGTAGTTTAGTTAATTATTGATTTAGAAGTTTGCAAAACAAACTATTTATAAAACTTTGGTTTGCACCAGAGTCAAATAATACTTTAGCAAAAATATCATTAACTAAAAACGTACTAGCTATGACGTCCGGAATCATTTTGGCTTCGTCTGCAATTAGAACAAATGCTCTAGCATTTTTAGTGTTCTTGTTGTTTGTAGCTGGTGCCAATTTCGGACAATTTGGCTTGATGTGACCTTTTTCTCCACAATTGAAGCACAGTCCATTACTAGATTTCCTCTTGCTATCTTCTTCCTTGTGTCCTGGTGCCTTGCAGAAATTGTAGTGAGTGGAGCATCTTCCAGAATGCTTCTTTCTGCAGGCTTTGCAGTATGGTGCAGAAGTAGAACCTATATTTCTACGGTTAGAATTCCCAGAACGAAATTCTTGAGTAAGCCTTTGGGTTAGGTTTCTCCTCTGGTCTTCTTCTCTAGTACGCACCAGTTCATCAGTCAAGGTATTGGCTAGTTCTACAACTTCTTCTATGATTTGGGGTCTAGCTGCCTTGACTACATGTCTAATTTCTCCAATTAATCCCCAGATATAACCGGAGATTAATACCGGTTCAGGTGATCCAAGGGTTGGTACTATCCTAGCATATTCAAAGAATGTAGTAGTGTTGGTGCATTTATGTCTATCGCCTCCGTCAATACGAGCCGTAGCGAGAAACCGTTCTAACTAGCCTTATATTGTTATAATTAGATACTAAAGGCAAGGTGGCATTATTGTAAATAAGGGGAAATCCCTTATAACCCTTTGCCTATAAATAGAGGAGTTGGGGCTTAGTTTAGAGACTTTCGCCACATTAGAGACTTGGAGCTTTTGAAGGTTTGAGAGAGTCATTTGTACGTTTCATATTATCAATGGAATCACAGATTTAGTACGTTCTCGTATGTTCGGTCACGCATGCTCACGGATTCCGCACGTTGAACGTGTCACACGCAATCGTTTCGGAGTCAAAACCGGTCCTAACAAGTGGTATCAGAGCTCAAAGATTCATGGAGATTACTGGCAAAAGGTGTCTGGAAGGCCCGGAAATGAAGATAGGTTTCGACAAGAACAAAGTCACCTGTTTCAAGTGTAAACAAAAGGGGCACTTCAAGAGAGAATGCACAAACAACAAAGCCGATGATAGCGTGAATCCTTTCTATGAAGATTACTACAAAAAGGCCATTTATCATAAGAATAACGAGTAGCCAACTAGAAAGCAGATTGAAGAAGGATCCTCTAAAGGGAAGAGAGCTGTTTTGTCACTATGTGATCAAGGTGAAGCTAGCTTAGAATACGAAAGATCTGAAAAATCTATGTTTGAAAATTTTGATTACTTAGATGAGACAGAAAGACCCAGATTCATAATTCATGATGATGAAGGGTATGATTGGAGTCAACATGACAAAGTAGTTGGAAAAGGTAAAGCAATGGTTGCTGAAATAAAACAAAGTCGTGAAGAAAGACATGCTCATCTTAGATTGGATGATGTGTATGATGCTTACAAAGAAGCAACACTAGCAGGCAGGTGGAGCAAAGAAAAGGAATGTTATGTTGATCCGCAAGGAAACCCGACGGTTGATCCTAAGAAGGTTGATCTTGAAGCTTTAATTGTTGCTATACCTACTGTAAGTGTTTAGCGCAAAGGCTTGCGGAGATTCCAGGTTATAAACAAAAGGTTGAAGAAGGCATTAGGAAGGTGATTTATGCCAGTCTGGAGAAGAAGAAGAAGACGGTTGAGGAGATTGTGAATGAGAGTGAGAAGCTGGTAAATGAGGTGAAGAAAGCTGATGAGGAAGCTGAGGAAGTTGTTGAAGAGAAACAGCAGGTGTTTGACGAAGTTCAGAATTCACAAGCAAACGAAACCACAGTGCCAATCACTGAGGTAACTACTCAAACTGATACTTCTAATCAAATTGATAATAAAGCTGAACAACAGTGCAAGAAATGCATGTAAACGTGCAGTGCTTGTACTGAAAAAGATGAAAAGTTTAAAATAAAAGACATAGAATTCACTAAAATAGAAAAGATTTTCAAAAATAAATGTCGCAAAATGATTGAAAATGAAAAGTCTTTTATACAAGAAAATGAAAAGCTGAAACAAAAATGTGATGAACTTGAAAAAGAAAACAAAATATTGAAAGAAAAGTGTTCAGCTGTTTGCAACGAATGTGTTACAAAAGATAATACAATTCAAGAGTTGCAAAAGGAATATGATGGAATGAAATTGTCATATCATACTGTAAAAGAAGCGTATGAAACTTTGAAAAGTAAAGTCAAAAGTTTAGATGATAGATCGTGTGCATTTCAGAAAAACACTAAATTTCTTGAAGCCAGATTTGAAGGAAAACAAAAGGTTTTAAATCAATATATTGATGATGTCGCTAAGCTTAAACAAGAATTGGCAAATAAAGAAAAGTTGGTCAATAAATTGCAAAGGTACCATGCGTCTTCATACATTCTGGAACGTATTTTCAACATCACACCCGATGGGAAAGAGTCAGAAAAGAACAAAAATGGAATTGGGTCTGAATACCATCAGGTTCCACCACCGTTGGAGAATAATTATACATTCTATGATGGCGAAAAGGTGGAAAAAGCCATAAACATGGTTGACCAGTTACCCGACAACATCGATGTGACTTACACCAAATCTGATGACATCAGTAGTTCAGAGGTGGTCGGTAAGCTTGTTGAAAGTGTTCTAGCAGAGGAGTCTACTAAACAGATAAGTCTAAATAACAAGATGAAAATGAGGGAAGTTTTCATGATAGTTATCGTAAACACTCAAAATCTGAAAAAGTTGTGAATGATGATTGAAAAGGATTGGTCTATACAATGATTGGATCAGACAAACTATTTTCGGATAATGAATTCCCAATTCAAAATGTGATTTAAGATAAAATCAACAAAGTTTTCAAACTGGTAGAGATTCAAAAGTCTGAAATTTCAAAATTTGCTGGAAAAGGCAAGAAAACTTTTTATAATAAACCTAGTTACAAAAAGAAAAAGATGAAGGTTGGGTTGGGTTATAAAAGGAAACAGAATTGGGAAAGAAATGTAACACCAAATTATCAGGAAAAGATGAACTTTGTTCATGGAACAAGTTCTGAAGAAGAGAAAGAACTCCAATTTAGACGACAGTCTAATGAAGAATTCTATGCTCAAAAGAAAAAGCAACAACAACAGGTTAAAGATGTGTCCAAGAGAACATGCTTTAAGTGTGATCAAATTGGACATCTCAGTCGAAATTGTCCAAATCTTAAACCTGTTGGTGTTGAAAAGAAAAATAAGTCTGATGTTGTGAATCAGAAGTCAACCAAGTTTGATTTAAAGCAAACTTGGAAGCCGAAAATGTCAAATGCTGACTCACAACAATCTTGGAAACCAGTGACACCCAAATTAAGAACAACACAAAGTTGGAAAACAAAGGTAGATGCAACAAAACCAAATCAGTTTTGGAAACCAAAAGTTGTTGTTCAAAATCAAAATGTTAAAAATGATTCTCACTTTTACAAGAGAAATGCGTCTAAGGGACAAACTTGGGTGGAAAAGAAACAAACGGTTTCTGTGAGTGATAATCGAAATGAAACTTCATTTGTGAAGAATGACAAAAATTTTCCGAAGTTGAATGAAACGTATTGTGTTGAAATGCCTAAGGTCAAATAGACCTGGGCTAACTTGTTCAAGTAATTGAATACATTGAATGTGCAGGTGCTTCAGAAAGAAGATGAAAGCAAAATCATCAAAGGAAGCAACCTGGCACGAGGAGAGGAGGCTGTTGGTCCCTGCGTCTGAAACCAGGGAGTTTGTTCATTTCTGTACATAAATAAACCATATTTCAAAAACCTTAAAAATTGAAAAATTTAAAAACCAAAAATATGTTTTTAGTTTGTCAAAAATTTGAAAAATCAAAAATATATTTGTTTTTAAATTTGTCAAAAATTCAAAAATTCAAAAATCCAAAAATATGTTGATTGAATATGCCGAAACCCTCACGGCGGAACAAACATGATTAATTTCACAAAATTAGAAAAACGGTTTTCAAACTGTAAAATATCAGTGTGTTGTAAATCATGGGGTACATTATATTTTTTGCAAAACAGAGCATGAAAAGCAGAAAATGGATGGCGAGACAAAGCCATCAGTATCGGTTTGTCAAATTTTCTTTAAATGATTTTGCATTTTAGGGGTAGTAAGAAAATTTGAAAAAGCCAAAAAAAACATGATAAAATTCAAAAAGGAGTTTTTGTGTAAAAAGAGGAAATGATAGTAGATCAGTAGACAATCACAGTACACTAAAGAATTGGAAAGTTAAATGTGATAAACGGTCTCACAGATGATACGCCATTAGATTTTTACATGCTTAGTAGATTGTTTTCAAGATATAAACCTAAATATCAAATACTTACTTATCTCATGGGGAACATCTCTCAGATATATGGGTAACCCCCGAAATCTTGTTTGAAAGATTTTCTATTTCTGACATACTAGGTCTTTGTACGTGATTATATCTGGGGTATTATACCGGGACTTCTAATTTTGCGGAAGCAATAGCCTTGTCCTCGTATAATACTCTGCACTGCTATAATCATAAAACCCACCCTCAGCATAAAAAATGATGAAACATTGAAAAATGCTAATCATGTGCTGTTGAAGAAAAGATCCCCAAACAGGACACACCTAAAGTCGAGCCATCATCTCTTTGTCTGAACGAAAGTTCTAACCTGAGCTCTCATGGTCTCGTATTATCCATTTACAGATATCATTAGTGTACATTCACCTGTAAGACTGAATATAGGAGTCTGGATACGGGAGTATATTCTGAGGTGGGACACGCGAATAAGTTTAAGTCCTTAAAACGCTTATTCCGTATCTCGAATCAATTGAACTTTGTGTGAAAATTTAAGTGGATCAGTATACTGACAACCTAAGTGAATCGTTTAGAACTTAAAGTGTTTAAAGCTCAACGGTACTAGTGATTTGTCATAAACTGATATGATCCTCTAACGCAAAGTCAAACAAAAATATTATCTGTAAATATGTTTGTAAATATTTCTTTAATGCATTATGTTTCAGAAAAATACAAAAAGATTTTGATTTCACTTTATTTTCGACAACCGATCGTGTTTCTAGTATGCTGATCGTGTTTCTGAAAATAAAACAAGTTCATTAATTTGAAACTTGAAATTTTAAAATAAAAAGTTCAAAAACAGTTTGTGATATCTCCAAGGTCATTAAGTTGGACTTGGATGATTAACCATGAAGGATTTGGATGCTAAGATTGTTAAAATCTATTATAATAGAGTTAGTTTTCGATCTTGATTCACTAAAACTGCCAAATCTATGAAGATTGTTGATAGGGGGAGAGAAACAAGTATTCCTAGATATATTCATATTATTATATTTTAGAACCAGGATCTTGATTTAGAAAGTTTAATAGAGCTAGGTTACGATTCCTGGTCAACCAAAAAAAGCTTTCATTGTAAAAATATTTTAGCTTATGCTGAGAGAGCCATGATTTTCAATCCTGGATGTTCAAAAAGATGTTACTTATAAATGTTTGAGAGTTGCAGATACTATTCCAGACTATGATCCCGATAGCCGAGTCTAAGGGGGAGTCTGAAGACGAGCTCAACGCAAGAGGGAGCATGCATTCAAGGAGCCATGTATCTATCCAGAGCAAGCTTGTAACCGGAAAGCCAGGTGTCGATCCCAAAAGCACGGAAGCTTGACGAAAGGGGGAGCCTGAAGAAAGAGTCTACTGAAAGGAGAAACTGAAGCTGAAGACAGATCCACGGGGATTCTGTTCAAGAAAGAGAGAGTCTGTGTTTGCTGAAGACGTAAAATTTTCAAGAAGACTCAAAGAGAAAGAAAGATAAGTCGCTACAAGTTTGACTATGGATTGAATACGACAATATCCAAGGGGGAGTCTGTTGGTGCATTCATGTCTATCGCCTCCGTCAATACGAGCCGTAGCGAGAAACCGTTCTAACTAGCCTTATATTGTTATAATTAGATATTAAAGGCAACGTGGCATTATTGTAAATAAGGGGAAATCCTTTATAACCCTTTGCCTATAAATAGAGGAGTTAGGGCTTAGTTTAGAGAATTTTGCCACTTTTGCTCATTTGCTACTTTGGAGAGCTTTGGAGCTAGAGAGAGAAACTAGAGAGAGAAACTAGAGAGAGAAAGTGCAAGAGGTGATTCACGGTTCATTTGTACGTTTAATATTATCGATGGAATCACAGATTTAGTACGTTCTCGTGTGTTCGGTCACGCACATTCACGGATTCCGCACGTCGAACGTGTCACACGCAATTGTTTCGGAGTCAAAACCGGTCCTAACAAGTAGTATACCCCTTACTATCTACCCCGGTCATTCTAAGGTTTAGAAATTTATTTGCTATCTGTTCCTTTTCATTAGGAGGGCAGAATTTCCATTCCATGTTATATACCCTATCACTGCCTCTTGACTGGAGGATAGTGTTCCACCATTCTAAGGCTGAGTTCTTAAATAGATTAGAAGCAAACATTATCTTGTCTTCTTCAACACACTTGCTTATTTTTAGAACAGCCTCAGTCTTTTCTATCCAGCGTAGAGCTGCAATGGGTCCTTCATTGCCCGAGAATTCTATTGGTTTATAGGACCAGAATTCTTTATAAGAACAACCATAAGGCATGGTTCTTCTTCTTTTGGGAATGGGCACTTGAAGTACGGGTCCATTGTTTACGCTCTGTTTCAGTTCAGTTGGTCGCTTACTGCTATGCTTACTTTTATTTTCGGCTTCCTTAACATATTGGATAATAAATGGCATCGCATCTATGATTCCTTGTGCCACTATATGTTGGATGGCACTATTATCCACATGGTTTCCATTATTATTGTTGTTCGGTTTCTCATTATTCAGATTATCATTATTCGGGTGATTATCACTCTAGTTTTCCTGGTTCACTTCGTTGTCCATCTGAATTTTAAACATTTATCACGTATTAATATCACAAAATAATATTTGACTATAGCCAATCACATGTCACACACTTTTGGTCAAAAGCGTCGAGCATTGCGACTTTACTCTATTCATATACTATGCATCTATTACACACCAGTACTGAATTTAAAATTCCAATACCGGCTGAAATTTAAAGTTACACTACTAGTAATAGGCATCCGTAGTTTTTTTTATACACATACACACATATTTTATTATTATATTATATTATTATTATTATTATTATTATTATTATTATTATTATTATTATTATTATTTCTACCATCTCCACCGTCGTTTCAAGGATATGGATTCATCCAAAAATCCATATTGCATTCATCGTATTTCCGTACGAGACGCTCTCCCACCTGTCTCATTCTCTCACTGCTTTCTAAAATTTCCTCACCAAAAGTCCTAAGTTCTTGTACATTGTCTACACTCATTGGAGGTGCAGGTTCTAGGACTAGGTTCGGGATCTGGGGTGTGGGTTCCTGGTATGGGGGTGTAGGGGCCTGAAATGGGTAAGGGTTCTCTAAGATCTCCCTAATGTACACATCGTTGTCGAAATAAGGATCTAGAGGATCTAACCCTGTATAGGCTCCTAAGTTTTGCATGGGCATGTCTTCGTGTATCGGGTAGCGTTGCACATAGTCCCTGTTATCGTCCCACCATGGGTCGTAATTTGGGTCTAAGGGATTTGGTGCGGGTACCCTAGGTATTTCTTCTGGATTGAAGTCATGCATTTCTACTTGGTTCTCAGGGTTTTCTATCTCCATTGGTTGGTCAGGAATTGGTGGTTGTGGTTGGGGTGCTAACATTTGCTCCAGGTTAGGGTCAGCTGCAGTGGTTGCTAAAATGTGGATATTGGCATACCCCTATTAAGCCTATCCTGGGCATAAGCATCGGTTTCTCTTTTGGCTGCGGCTAGTGCTCTCTGGTCTTGTAACTTTTTCATACGCTTTCTACGCTCGTGTGCTCCCCTACTGAACCATCCCCTCTTTTTCTGAGGAAATGGCTCTTCAGATTGAGCCTTAAATATGAATATTCCTTCTTCCGTATCAGCAGAGTACCCCGAGAGGGCAGGCTGAGAAGAGGCACCTTCGCTCCTAGGCGAACCAGACAATTGACGATACGCGTCAGATGGTCCTCGGTCGCTCATACTGTAAACTAACAGATAGTCAGATAACACATAACAAGAAAATACAATTATGCACGTATTCCCGTAATTTATTTCCTAACACTTTGAATTTTGGTGTCAGCAGAACACTTCTGTGGCTGAATCAGTGGCTTAGCTCTGATACCACCTTCTATCACAACCCCGACCCCTATCCCGGGAGCGGGCGGCCGTGAACCAGTTTCGGTGGTATCTTGTTTTTGTCTAATTTGGCAGTGGAATTTTTCATCAGGACCGTAGATAGGAAATATTTTATCAGAGTAAAATACCACACTTTCATAATATTAAACACATGGGATAGAACCCAAGTTTTCCGTACACACATTGTCATAGGGATACACCCTATTTTATTTAATAAAACTTCTATTTATTTTTAGGTAAGTTTATTTTCACTTTTCCAAGACTTCAGTGCTGTCCAGCTTGCCTCTATGTGGCTTTCACATTTTGTTACCTGAAACGCGTTTTAAAAACATTTTGTCAGTGGGAAGAAATACTGGTGAGAGAATCCCAGTTCAATCAAGTTTAAATAAAAACCATTGTACAGTATTGAGGGCGATCTCGCAATTACAATTGTTTCCAAGTTATAACAATTAACATCCATGGTACTGTCAAACCCGACTTATGGAAATGTTACTCCTTGACCAGGTGGTAACAAATTTTATATACAAAACCCCAACATACTCATGATAATTGTATTCTTACAAATACTCAATAACTGCTTAATATATAATTAATCCTGTGAGGCTTTGTAAAAACAGTTAACATAAAAAGAGGATTACTCACATTGCTGTCTTATGTTATCAGTAAGAAATTCCTGCGAATAATCTATAATTTACACAAATGCACGCGTGTGAGTATAATAACCCATTTTAACATTAGTAATACCCTCCCCGAGATGGCATTCCAACGACTACGTTGGGTAGAACCACGACAGCCGTTACGGAACCCTAGATCAATCGGGCAGAGTATCTAATACGTATCCAGGGGTTATGATACTTACAACGGAGCAGAACTTCGCTATTTAGGTGGGTATAGTACCCGAGTATTATGCCTATACTTCAGAAATTTGAGATTGAGAATGAAAATGAAAGAGCAGACTGAAGATCCGATGCCCTCTACTTATAAGGTTGATTTTTGACTTTCACGCGGCCCACGTAAATGTAAGCAAAGGCTTACGCGGCCCGCGACAACGCTGGTCAATAGCGTAACTTGTCTGGGTCATCCAATAGGTTCAACACGCAGGTGACACATGTCAGCACAGGGTTCTACCACATTCTTGATTTCTACCGGCCCGCGTAAGACCCTTAAAAGGTTTACGCGGCCCGCGACAAACCCAAAAACATTATTTTTAATTACTTTTATTAATATTTAGGGTATTCGGGATCCGTTTTCGCGTATGGGGTTTTCTAGGGGACATATATTAAATATTTTTAGGGTGTCGGAAAATATTACGAGGGTGTCGATTTATTTTAGGGTTTTTATACTCTCTTTATACAATCTGAGCCACCACCACCATAACAGCGTTCACCACAGATCCACCATTGAACACTGTAACAGCAACTCACCATAGCACCGTTCACCACCGCCATAGCTCTGCCGTCGTTGAACAAATAGCTTCGTTCATTCAACAAAAGTCGACGTTCGTTCCACAAAAGCCAATGTTCGTTCCACAGAAGCCGCCGCCATTCGTTCAAGGTAATCGAATCACCCGATCTTCGTTCTAGGGTTAGGTTTCTTACGAATTAGAGTAGTGGTTGTCGGATTTGGTGTAGGGTGTCAGGTTTGGAGTGGTGGTTGTTGGATTTGGTGTGAGGTTGTCGGATTTGGTGGGTGGTTGTTGGATTTTGAATGGTGGTGCTAGGGCGATGGTTTATGGCAGTGGTGGTTTATGGTAGTGGTGGTGCTTTGGTGGTGGTAGGCACATAAGTTCTAGATTTGGTATAGTGGTTGGGATTTGGCAGTGATGGTGTTAGGGTGGTGATTATTGGCAGCTGCTGGTGGGAGTGGTGGTAGCGGTGGCTAAGGGTGGTGGTGGACACTGCTTAAGGTGAGACTGGTGGTGCCAGATGATATTTAAGAGAAAGTTAGGTAAAAAACCAAATTACCCGTGTGTTACCTAATTAACCAAAACAATTAACTGAACTACGGTTAAAGGACGTAACGTGCAAGGGTTTGCAAACATCGAATACGTTTTTTGTGATTTTTGAAAATAAAGAACACACTTTGCAATCTAGTGTCAACATACAGAACGACCTTTTTTAATTTACTCATATTAGATATTAGATTTGAAGGTTGATGTGAATGAGAAGTAAGGCAAAATGTGGGTGGGGATTTCAAGGTTGTTTTAAAGTTGTTACACTTCTCTTTCAAACATGTGTAGTAGAATAATAATCAGTACAAGATTGCTTTCGTAACATCATAAAATGAGTGTGCATTGGAAGAAATTGAGAAAAAAATATAAACATATGTATGATAAGTTTTAGTAAATATATAAATGTCTATTAGAGTTCATACTAACACGACCTCAAAAAATATTAAAGTAACTAGTGTGAATCACACGCATGTTGCGACATAGTGATTTTAAATAAAATCTATATTTTAACTTAGATAAAAATACACGTTAAAACAATAGAAAAATGTATTTCATTTTAATATGTTCAGAAGAGAAATAAACAAAAAGAAATTAGTAAAGTATCAGCACGTTGCAGCGAATCTGTTTTGAATAAAACTTGTATCGAAGCAAATACGGCGCAATAATAAACGAATGTATTTCAATTTATAATAGTTTAAAAGTGAAATGAAAAAAGAAAAACCAATTAATTCACCGAATAAAATAAGAACAAATAAATCTAAAGATAAGCTTATTGAAAAAAAAGAAAAATAAACTAAAGAACATAAGAAGTAAATTTACAAAAGGAAAAAACCATAGAAAGAATAAAATTGGCAAAATAGTGAAAATAAGGGTGGGGAGGTTGTGTGTAGAGCGGTCCAAAAAGTGTGATTCAGTACTCGCGTACTCGCTCGATTTGAAACTAAGCCGAACAAAGCGAGCCTTGCATGACTCGGTTTTTAACGAGCCGAATCGGCTTAGTTTGGCTCACTCAATAGCTTGGAACGATTTGGATAACATTATTGTAGCTTTAATATGTTAAATCTTTAAATACAAATAATATATTATAAAGAATGGTTACTATTTGTGACTATTTAGGTGTGTAGTTGGGTATCTATGGCATATTCGGGGGTTGATTAGGATGTTAATGAACTTAAATTATATTTAGTTGAAAGAGTTAATTGCCAAAATTATCCCTGAGGTTTGAGCACGTTTGCCATTTTCGTCCAAAATGACATTTTTGTACCATTTTGTCCCCCACGTTTAGCATTTTTTTCCATTGTCATCCAAATGACTAAGTTAATAAAATACCCTTTAATGAGGGGTATGTTTGAAATTTTACATTTATAAGTAGGGGTATTTTGGTCTTTTGGCTTTATCATTTTATATATTATATAAAATGTATATCTAATTATTTATTTCCATTTATATATTATATTCAAAACCAAAAGAATCTGATCATCATGCTTTGTATAAATGTTCATCATCGCAGACAGTACTTCTCCACCTAACTTATCTCCGACAACTACCACCCCCATCAACCACCACCCCCACCACCACCTGCCACCACTTCCATCATCGTCATCAGCCACCACCCCCATCACCTCCACCTCCACCTCCACCTCCACCTCCACCTCCACCTCCACCTCCACCTCCACCTCCACCTCCACCTCCACCTCCACCTCCTACCCAAAGTCGTTGATGAAGCCGATGATGACAGATCTGGCGCGTGTATTCAACTCTATACTCCGACGACTCTGTGGGGGTCATCATATTGTCCGGGTTGGGCCAGTTGTTCTGTTCTTGTATGGATCTGACATTTGGTAAAGATGTGTTCAAGGGAGACGTGAAGGAGGTAGAAACTGACCCGATTGCTTAGATGGAGCGGTGTTACGTTTGCTTCAGTTTCATTCATCATGCTGATTTTGTTTTAGAAACCTTAGAGTTCGCTTTAATTGAGTCGAGTAGGGCTAAATACGTTTTGGATTTGTTCAACAATTGAGTCAAATCAAGGAGATGTCAACAATTTTTTACGAGAAATTGAAAAAAATTGAAGTGTTGTTATTTTGTTGAACGGATTTTGATAGAATTGGGTGGGGTTTCAGATTCGACAATCGTGGTTATGGCTGGTGGGTAGGGTTTCAAATTTGGCAATGGTGGTAATGGTTGGTTGGGTGGTGGTGTTGGTGGAGATGCAGGTGCAGGTGGGGTGACTCGGGATGAAGAAGAATGTTTTTTTTATTAAAATAAAATCATAAAGCCAAAAGACCAAAATACCCCTACTTATAAATGTAAAATTTTAAACATACCCCTCATGAAACCGTGTTTTTAACTAAGTTAGTCATTTGGATGAAAATGGCAAAAAAATGCCAAACGTGTGGGGCAAAATGGTACAAAAAGGTCATTTTGGATGAAAATGGCAAACGTGCCCAAACCCCAGGGACGATTTTGGAAATTAACTCTAGTTGAAATTTGAAACTTATTTTATATTTGCTTAGAGATTGATTTTGGTTTGTTAAACTTATTTTGGATATTTTCTTTTAAGCTATTGATTGCTATTTTAGACTATTGACTTTTGAAAGTTATGCAGCCTAGTCAAGTCGAGCTCAGCTAGCTCGGTTAAAAACCAAACCAAGCTCGATCTTAGATTTTCAGCTCAGTTGGCTCGGTTTATAATCGACCTTGTGCCTGAGCTTACCTTTGACTCCATGTTGCTCGGTTCATGAACAACCCTCTGTAGGAAGGACTAGAACTCGCGTTAGACTTGTGGACAAAGAGTACACCTACTCTACTCTACTGAATATGTGTGTGTGTGTGTATCTAGGGGTTGGTTAATGCACAATATTCCTTAACGTACGATGTGTACGAGATGAAATTACGCACGTTATAAAACTAAAAAATCCAAATAACGCATGTAATATTTTCATAGTGTACACAGCGTACGTTAAGCAAAATTGTACAATACACTTTCACGATACACTATACATACATACATACATATATATATATATATATATATATGTAGGGCAAGTTTTCGTTAGAAACCACCTTCATTGCGAGAACCACGAGAATCAATGTGAACACAACCAAAACTACTTAAAAAAGGCTTAAAAAACACACAGTTGCTTTTTAATTTTTTGGTTAAAATCGTAGCTTTTATGTATAATATTTTTTTGTTAAAGTCGCGATTTAACTAAAAAGCACTTTTTTAGCATTTAGCTTGGGTGGGGTGGGTAGGGGTTAAGGTTTTTTATTTTTTATTTTTTTCTTGGGGGGGGGGGTTGTTTAGGTTTTTGAGGTGGGGTGGGTTTATTTTGTTGTGTTCATATTGAATCTCGTGGTTCTTGCAATAAGGTTGGTTCTCGCATGAACCCTAATATATATATATATATATGTGTGTGTGTGTGTGTGTAGGTTTTATGTGTATGTTATGGCAGAAATTATGATGTTTTATAACATTTTACACTTTTCATTAAATTTGGACTTTGTATATATATATATATATATATATGGGATGGATTATGAGAAAACTAGTTTAAATGAGAAAACCAAAAAACTAACTAAAAATGCCTAAAAAACATACCGATTTTTTTTTTACATTTTTTTTTATAAAAAATCGCTAGTTTTTATAAATGGAAAAAAATTTTCATAAATATTTTTTGTTGTATTACACATGTGCACTATTACGGATATAATGCACATGTGTAGTACATGTCTAGTACACATATAATCACATATAATGCACATTTGCAGTACAACAAAAAAAAAAATTTTTGAAATTTTTTTTTCATATATAAAAAGCAGCAATTATTTTATAAAAGATTGTAAAAAAAATTGGTATGTTTTTTGGCTTTTTTTTTTAGGTTTTTTAGTTAGTTTTCTAGTTTTCTCATTTAGATATGGTTTTCTCATGATCCTCTCCCTATATATATATATATATATATATATATAGGGGAAGGTTCATTTGAGAAGAAAATTTTATTAAGAATAAAAAGAACAAAGGGGTATAATTGTAAAACATTAAATAGTTTTTTTCTCATCTCATTTATTATTATGTTTGACTAATTAATTAGTCATTAAGACTATCATCCTCCACACTAAAAATTTTTGCCTACACACATCAAAAGTTATCCTACACATTTCGAAATTTATCCTACACATATTGAAATTTATCCTACACAACTCGTACTTTATCCTACACACCTCGTATTTATCCTACACTATAAATAAATTTTTATTTTTATTTTTTAGAAAAATATATATCTTAAAAATAAATTGCAAATTTAATATAGTTAGTTATTAAAGATGAAACTACCAATTAATGATGTATGTAAGTTTACCAATATACCCTTGTAGTTACATTAAATACAAATATTAAATGAAGTCTAATGAAGCAATCCTATTGGTTGAAATTTCTTCTTTTTTCTTCTTATAAAGAATTTCTTCTCATTTGAACTCTCCACTATATATATATATATATATATATATATATATATATATATATATATAGGGGACCGCTAAAATGAGAACCACCTCGAGTTGTAAGAACCGTGAGAATACACCGTGCGGGGCGAGGTGGACCAAATTTTTTTTTTCAAAAACGTAGTTGCGTGTATTATAAACACATTTGTAAAAAAAATTCAAAAAAAAAAAAAAATTCGTGTGTGTAGTTTTGAGCACCACAAGTTTGTGTTTACGGGTACCGTAAATCTAACCGGAAAATTTACGGGTACCGTAAACACAAACTTGTGGTGCTCAAAACTACACACACGACATTTTTTTTTTGAATTTTTTTTTTTTTACAAATGTGTTTATAATACATGCATCTACGTTTATGAAAAAAAATTTGGTCCACCTCGGTTCGGATCAAAAAGTTCTCGCGGTTCTTACAACTCGAGGTGGTTCTTATTTTAGCGCAATTCTATATATATATATATATATATATATATATATATAGGGTAAGTTTCATGCGAGAACCACCTTTATTGCGAGAACCGCGAGAACCAATGTGAACACAACCTAAAATAGTTAAAAAAAACCTAACCCCCCCCCCAGCTAAAATGCTAAAATCTAAACCCCCGAAAAACCTAATAAAATCTAAAAAAATAAAAAAAAACGCACAAAAATTTTTTTTTAATAATTTTAAAATTAAAATAGCTACTTTTAGTAGCCAAAAAAATTTTTTAATTTTTTTAAAAAAAAAAAATTTAAAATTTTTTTTGGCTACTAAAAGTAGCGATTTTTTTATAAAATATATTAAAAAAAACTTTTTTGTGTATTTTTTAGCTATTTTTAGATATTTATGATTGTGTTCACATTGGTTCTTGCGGTTCTTGCAATAAAAGTTGGTTCCTAACAGATCCTTGTCCTATATATATATATATATATATATATAGGAGTAGGATCAAATACAAACTATAAGAACCATTTAAAAAATACACGTGTCATATCAATTATATTAAATTATAAATATGGTAAGAAGCAATTAATTCTTTATTCAGATCTTTCTTTTGTTTTCAATGTGCTGATTAAGAAAAGTGTTGATATCATTCAAATATGTGCTAAAATCAATTATCTTGATTAATTTTCATATGCTAATATAATTCAACTATGCTACTTTTTTGTATGTATTGTTTTGGTATGTGCTAATTTAACTTTTTTTAAGTGCTAGGATCTTTTCTTACGGTTTGTAGGATAAACATGGTTTGTACCGGAACCAACCCCTATATATAAATATATATATAAATGAGAAGAATTTTTTTGTAAGAAGAAAAAAGAAAAAGTTTCAACCAATAAGAATGTTTCATTTACTTCATTAAATATTTGCATTTAATTTTAATATAAGGGTACATTGGTAAACTTACATAAATCAATAATTTGTATTCTTCCCTTTTAATAACTAACTAAATTAAATTTATAACTCTTTTTCAAAATATATACTTTTTCCAAATTAAAAAAAAAAACTTAATTTAAAGTGTAGAATAAATTACACGTTATGTAGGATAAATCACGTGTTGTATAGAATATATTTCGAGGTGTGTAGGATAAATTTCGACTATGCAGGATAAAATTATGTAATGTGTAGGGTATATGTAGGAAAATTTTGATATGTGTAGGTTTTGTAGATTATATGTAGGATAATTAATGATTAGTTGACTAATTAATTAAAGAGAGAAAAATTAATGATATGAGTTATAAATGAAATACTATTTTACTAATATGCCCTTTCTTCTTTTTACTTCTTACATTAAATTTTTCTCAAATGAACCTTCCCCTATATATATATATATATATATATATATATATATATATATATATATATATATATATATATATATATATATATATATATATATATATATATATATATATATATATATATATATATATATATATATATATATATATAGGACAAAGATCCGTTAGGAACCACCCTTTATTGCGAGAACCAGTGTGAACACAAACAGTAATACCTAAAAAAATCTAAAAAACACCCAAGAAAATTTTTTTTATTTTTTACCATTTTTTATATAAAAATCGCTACTTTTAGTATCCAAAAAAAAAAATTTTAAAAAATATTTTTTTTTAAAAAAAAAAATTTTTTTTGGCGACTCAAAGTAGCGATTTGAACATAAAAAATAGTAAAAAAATAAAAAAAAATTTAGATTTTTTTTAATTTTTTTTATTTTTTTAGATTTTTTAGGTTTTTTGGGGGCTTAGTTTTTAGCATTTTAGCTTGGGGGGGAGGGGGGGTGGGGGTGTGTTTAGGTTTTTGGGGGGTGGGGGAGGGGGTTTAGGTATTTTTTGAGGGGGGGGGGGTGGGGGGGTTAGGTTTTTTTTGGGGGGGGGGGGTGGGGGGGTTTAGGTTTTTGAGGGGTGGGGTTTAGGTTTTTTTTAGGGTTTTTTAGGTTTTTTAGCTATTTTAGGTTGTGTTCACATTGGTTCTCGCGGTTCTCGCAATAAGGTGGTTCTCGCATGAACCTTACCCTATATATATATATATATATATATATATATATAGTGGGGATCCTGCGGAAAGTGTGTTTTTAAAACACAACATATCAACCAGACCGACTGATAAAAAACATTGTTATGAAACAGTAACTGAAACCAGTAACTGCTAAACCAGTAACTGATAAAACATAACATCAAGAATGCCAAAATCATATCAACCAGTAAGTAAGTAAATGATAGAACACGTTGTGATGAAACCAGTAACTGATAAAACACAACATGAACCAGTAACTGATAAAACACAACATCAAGAATGCCAAAAATCATATCAACCAGATAAAACACATTGTGATGAAATAGTAACTGAAACCAGTAACTGCTAAAACACATTATGATGAACCCAGTAAATGATAAAACATAACATGAAGAAATTGTTAATGATTTGAACTTCGTAATTTAAAGTAATTACCCTTTTGATATCCTAATGATTTGAAATTATCAAAGAGATATACGTTTCCATAAATCCCACCTGGATAGTTAGTTTAGGATATATAATATTACAAAATTAAATTAATAATCAAATTACCATCATGCCCTTTTGAATAAAAAACTAAAGCCACATGTCACCTCCCTATTGCTTCCTAGACTTTTTAGGAAACTTAGGCTTTCTAGCCAACTCCCACTCTCTATACATGTATGGGGAGATAATTATGAGGAAACTACAAGGTGGGAAAACTAAAAAAACTCCCAAAAAAGCTTTAAAAAGGCATCAATTTTTTTAAACATTTTTGGTTGTAAGTTTAAGGATTTTTAAGATAAAAAATTATGAAAGAAAAAACAAATTAGTATAGCACATGTTCAGCATATGTTATGTTGCACATGTAATTTAGCATTTTGATTTAGGTTTTCGGTTTAGTTTAGTTTTAGGGTTAGGTTTTTGAGGGGTTTAGGTCTAGGGTTTAGTTTTTAGGGGGGGGGGGATTTCAGTTTTTGGGGGTGTGGGGTGGGGGGTGGTTAGTTTTTTTCGTAGTGTTACACATGTGTATTATTAGTTTTTTTTTTCAATTTTTATATTTAAAAAAAAATGTAGATTTACAACAAAAAAATGTTAAAAAAATAAGTGTGTTTTTAAGCTTTTTTTGTGACTTTTTTTAGTTTTCTCTTTTAAATGAGTTTTCTAGATCATCAATCCCTTATATATGGCATGGATTTGTGTTTAGAGAACCTAAGAACTCATATATTTACTGCATATACATTTCCCAGATAGGGAATAGTTTTGTTTTGTTATTGGCCACAACTGCCGGCGAATAACAAGGTTTTTTTTTTCTTTTTTAAGCATACAATAGTTAAAATTATGATTTTGCCCCAGTTTAAAATAAAATTATGGTTTTGCCCCCAGCTATGATCCTGCCAAATTACAATTTTATCGCCAATTTGAAATTATGATTTTGCCCCAGTTAAAATAAAATTTTGGTTTTGCCCACAGCCTAAAATTACGATTTTGCCCCGGTTCAAAATAAAATTATGGTTTTGCCCTCAGTTTAAACTTATGATTTTGCCTCCATTTCAAAATTACGATTTTACCCTAGTTAAAAATTGCAATCTTGCCATCATTTTTTTTGACAAAACTATGGTAGTGTTTTATTTTACTTGGTTAACTCAGTGTAGTTTTTATTCGTGCCAAACAGCTGCCTAGCACTTGCTAATTGGTCCTAACAAATTATTGTCTTGCCCCCAGCTCTAAATTACATGCTTGCCATCGTTTTAGTTATTTTTTTTTTTTTGCAAAACTATGGTAGTGTTTTGGTTTAATTGGTTCACTCGATGTATCTTTTTTTTTTTGAGATTGTGTTATAAGTAGCATGTATAAGTGACCGAAATAAAGGCGTACATTTTATTAAACTAAGAAATATTCTGTTGAGCGCCACGCAATGCAGGCAACACATAAAACTAGTTTACTATGTATACAAATATTAGATGGGGGAATACTGCCATGCTATATATACAAACATTAGATATGCGAATAATGCCAGACAACTGCCCTGGCACCCTCCCATTGGTCTAATCAATTTACGATTTTATCGCGTAAATTACGATTTCGCTCTCGGTTCAAAATTACGTTATTGCGTCCAATTTAAAATAAATTTATGTTTTTGACCTCGGTTCAATATTACAATTTTATCCAAAGTTTAAAATTATAATTTTGCCTCAATTCAAAATAAAATTATACACTTGCTCCCAGCTAAAAATTAATATTTTGCCATCGGTTCACAGTTATAATTTTTCCCCCAAATCAACATAAAATTATGATTTTGCCCCCAGCTTAAAATTACGATTTTGCCCTTAGTTATAGTGCCAGACAACTGTGTGGCACTCCCCCATTGGTCCAATCAATTTACGATTTTATCCCTGAATTTAAAATTACGATTTCTCCCTCAGTTCAAAATTACGTTTTTGCCCCCAGTTTAAAATAAAATTACGCTTTTGCCCCAGCTACAAATTACCATTTTGCCCTCGGTTCAAAATTATGATTTTATCCCAAGTTTAAAATTACAATTTCGTCACAGTTCTAAATAAAATTATACACTTGCCTCGAGCTAAAAATTACTATTTTGCCCTCGGTTCACAATTATAGTTTTGCCCCAATTCAAAATAAAATTATGATTTTGACCTTAGTTAAAAAATCCGATTTTGCCCCTGTTTCAAAAATTATGATTTCACCATCAGTTCAAAATTATGTTTTTGTCCCGGTTCAAAATAAACTTATGCTTTTACCCCCAACTCAAAATTACGTTTTTGCCATCAGTTCAAGATTTTGATTTTACCCCAGTTTAAAATTACGAATTATGGTTTTGCCCCCAACTTAAGTTTACGATTTTGCCCTTAGTTCAAATTTATATTACGATTTTACCCTAGGTTCAAAATTATGAATTTGCCCCTGTACAAATTTATGATTTTGCCACCGGTTCAAGTTTACAGTATTGCAATCACTTTAACTTTTGACAAATTACAATTTTACCCAGTCCAAAAATACAACTATGCACTGAGTCCAAAATTACAGTAATGTTGTCGTTATAATTTTTTTTAGCAAAACTATAAAAGTGTTTTTTTTAATTGTTTGACTTGATTTAATTTTTTTTTTGGTCAAGAAGCTGCCTAATACTCGCTCATGGAGCCGGCCCTGTGTATTTATACACACGTTAATAGACTTTATGACACCTTGCTATCAAAATTGTATATAAATATATGATGTATATGGATTGTAATTTGTCAAATCCTCTTCCTTTCATCTTTCTATTTTGAATCTGGAACAAAAGGGGCACAATGGTTAGGCTTGAAGAATCATATTTCATGGTAATATGTATACTACTTGGTGTGTTCCTCGCAAGTCATCAGTGTAATCTCCAACCATTTATAGGTAGGAAAAATCTTACTGATATCGAAGCATTTGGGGTTTCGATAAACGAATGTGTTAAGAAATGCACTTATTATCAAGCTGTCGATAAATTCTGTTGTTGTCATAGTGGCACGAATACGTGCGCATACGCTAAAGAAGACTGTCATGACAAATGTCACTTCTAGAAAACTGCTACTATGACCAGTTGTGTTGAGAATTAATTCAAACTCATGCATGCACGTGTCCTATGGAACTGATTCTATCGTTAAGTTTATCTTTAAAGTTGTTTCCTATTTTCTTGTTCTTATTTGAATAAAGCCTACTGGATATAGTGGTTCTGATCTCCAGTTTTCTAGGCTAGTAAGTTGTCTAGTAGTTGTCTATTTAAGTCGTTCATGTTATTGTGGCTGTATCCACTTTTCAATTCAGTGAATAAGAAATCAGTTCCACATCTCAGTTTGTTATTGATTTGTGTTTGTGTTTGTGGGTTAAGATTCCAACAAGTTGTTATTCCAAAAATAATAAATAAGAGTATTTGCTGAGGATAATCTGTATGTGATTTTTCTTTTAATAAAATTTGTGTTTCCTTCATCATATATGCACACATACAAAGATGCATATGTGTGGGGAGGTCAAAATAATAAACCAAGAACCATTAAACAATTAGGGAACAATTGAACCACTTTATAACCCTTGAATCGTATTTCACTAAATGATTCCTTTGGTTCATAATTATTTAGTGGTTCTAACTTGAACTCACCCCTACATACATAAATATATGTGTGTATACAACAATTCATATGTGTGTATATGGCCATATGCATCAAGTGCAATAAGAAATTTTCCATCCGAGAAAAAAATAGTACAGATCTATGCTAATAAAGTTTGGCAAGTGGTAGACCGAGGAATGACAAAGACCGGAAGGGTAAGCATGGGTTAACGGTTAACCGTAAACATCATGGCAAAAAAAAAAATATATATATATATATATCGATGAGTTAAGGACCAAAATCACCTGATTGCATGGACAAGTTATAAGTAATATTAGTCTTTGAAAGTGCCTCTTATGGGGTCAAAAGGACCAGAAAATATTCACAATGCAATAAAAAAGAGAACAATACAAAGTGTCAAAGGTTTGGAATATGATCAAGGCACATGTTTTATGGAAATGAAGAAACCAAAGATTGGTAAAATAGTGTTGGGACATGGTCTTCTAGTTCAGGTGTCCTCTTAAGGTGGCCCATAACTAGGGGTGGCAATTCTTGACACGAACCGTTAACCTGACCCGAAGCTGACACGAAAAAAATAGGTTTGGGTCGACTAACACGACGCGTTTAAAAAAACGGGTCGGGTTCGGGTTGACCTATTAACCCGTTTGACTATTTAGATAAAAAAAATCTTTTATATTTTTGCTTTTTGTTTTTTCGGTTTCTATTTTACATGGTTAGTTGTTAATTTTGACACATTATATTATTTATTCATCACACTCATACTGATCATTAAACATGTTATCGATAACTCACTTAAAACCAAACAACTCGTTTATAAATCATCAACTTGTATCACTCATTTAAAAATATGTTTAAATGGGCCGGGTTCGGGTTAACCCGAATTAATATGGATCGGGTTCGGGTTGAACATTTCAACCCACAACCCGTAAACCGTCAACCCACCAACCCATCAACCCGACACGATTGCCACCCTTAGCCATAACTGGTTCGGTTCAACTGGTCTTCTGCAGGGGCGAAGTATTTAAGGGGCGAGGGGGGGCGCCCGACCCCCCGAACTTTTCGGTCAGTAGTGTAATATATATTCGTTCCGTATAGGATTTTGTAGGTATATACATTTTTGACCCCCCGTTTTTATAAAAAAATTAGATATATACGTTTTCGACCCCAGGTTTAAATTTTTTTTTATTTATATAGCCCAAATTAAATATTTAATTAGCCAAATATTATAGCCCAAATCATTATATTTGGTAGAATGCTAGAATGTATATTATATAACCCAAATAAATCGTTATATAGCCTAACATAAAAGTCCACCCTATCACAAAAAAAAAAAAAAAAAAAAAAAAAAAAACCAAAGTCGTTTACTTTAGGATTTGATTTAGATAGAAATTAGAGTTTGAAATTTAGGGTGATTTGTTAACTTGTTTTGTTATTATATTATGCTATGGAGAACAATAAAATGATACCTTCTTTTTTCAAAAGAAAGAATGAAGAACAAGTAGAGAGAATTGTTGATGGAAACAATGAAGCGAATAATGAACCGGGTACCCACCTTCCTCTCTCCTTTTTAATGTTTTGATGTCTTTGTTTGTTTGTTTATTAAACAATGTTTACGTTTTAATGTTTGAGAACGTTTTTTATTTGATATTAATGTTTGACTCGACCCGACCCGAATCACGACATCCGACCTGAACATACAACTCGAAACTACGGGATAGAAAAAATATTTTTAGGTCCGTTACCTTCCGACCCCCCAAACTTTTTTTTCAAGCTTCGCCACTGGTCTTCTAGTTGTTTAGGCTGGGTTCAGGCTTTAGCTGTTTTATGGAGAACGGAAAGGAAACAAGGTTAAGTTAACATAAGAGGCTCGGTTTTACTGCACACGCTTTCATAAACTTAACATAGCATTAATGTTAGGATCGGAGGCTCTCATGATCGTGTTTGTTTGTATAAATTGTACAGTCAGAATATATGAAATGATATAAAGTGCAGCGGGAATGGATACAAACTTTGTAAACACAATCAAAGTGGAAAATAGTTTGATAAACACATGCTTTTCATTAAGTTGAATGATTGAAATACAAAGCAAATGATTACAACATGTTTACAGAACTAAGCTCCCCCTCAGCCTGATACCCCAAGGTTGGTTGCACAAGATGAAAGGATTGGACTGAGAATCTACTCAGTCAATCAAATGTAACAGTACAGGGTACTGCTCCATTTATAGGCAAACCAAACCACTGAAGCATCTCAGCCGACGTCACCATGATAGTGACATCTAACAAACTAACAACCTATATACACTGTTCTAAACAAACTACTGATATGCAACATTTGATTATTAGTACAATACAAACCAAGAGATAACAACTGCTTCACGTTCCACTGTTGTAGCCTGAGCACTGATGTTGAACTTCAGTGCTTTCTTCAAAGGTGATCAGTCTTTGAGTGGGCAGTGCTTGTGTCTTTCAGCAGTACTTAGGAAACAGCAGTAGATAGAGCAACAGTGACTAGGATCGAGCCACCAATCATACTGAACAACGTATTTAAGTAAATAAAGCCAACCACAATACGATTGGTGACCAAAAGCTAGTTAACCAAGTTTTAAATTAAACAGTAGAAGCATCAACGTAAAATCCAAAAACATAAGTCCATAGGTTATAAGTTTAAAGTCCAAAAGTAGGTTTAATAAGTTCATAAAGTTTATTCATTAAGTACTGGACATATCAGTTCGAATCCCACAACGACCACCTCCATATGCAAGCTCCATAGCATCTAATGACCTCCAAAGCATGTAATAACGAGTCAACAACGAAGTTGAGTGAGTTCACGGTTGGTTGTCCATTTTAGAGTTGTTTCCAAAAACATAGTTTAATCTCATTCGGCTATCCAGCCGTGGGGGTTACCCCATAGTTCGAAAACGTTTATTTGTTAACCATCCCATGTACACCTTCCCTGGCTATCCAGCCCGGCACTTTGGCCGTGGGGAGCTACCCCAGTAATTTAAACTACCAGACTCGTTTATCATATCGACTAATAACAAAAATCAATTGTGCCCTAGCGTCGGTGTTCTATCACCACCGACGTGCCATAGTCCATTAGTACACGCCCGTCCGACTGGCACGGTATGAGGTTTGTTAAACCTAATAGCGCTATTAACTAATGACCCGCTAGCCATAGCCTCGGCGATTAAGTCGATACAAAAAGGGAGGGACTTCGCTGATAGAGTTCTAGTCCAGTAAGTCTAATACGTCCCAACAGGACGAGGAATTTACATTCCTGAACACGTCTCAAAGGACGAGGAATCCCTTTTCATGTACCCATTCCCATTCCCACCGGGAATTTACCATGCTTTGTAGAAAAGTGTGAACTCACCTCGGTTTGCTCGGTTAGATTCTCAAATATAGCTAACAGTCAAGGTCGGTCAATCACGTCCTAGTATGATTTACCAGTTAGTCATTTAGTGGTTTCAAATAGAGCACAAAGTTCCTACACGTATCTATCACATAACATGCATTACTTTAACTGTTTATGCCCATATATACTTCCCATCCATTCCCCCTCATAAGCAAACATACGATAGTGCACGTAACACACATAACATGTTAGATCATTCACAGATAGCATACTCGACATTTAGACACGCAAGTCACAACTTATGTCAATTCAGCATTAATATTCAAAACCGGCTGTTTTTCGGACATTTAAATAAAATAGTTAAATTATCCCAAAAGTTCTCAAATTTTTACAGAATGTCTTAAACGTTCCATATTTTATTGTGTAAAAATATCGGGGTCCGGTTCATTACCAATATTTTATAAAAATTCATTTTCTGGACTGAACTCAGATTTGTATTTTTAATGACCACAGTCCACGAGATAATTTATTTAAAATTCATCGAGCGTCCGATTTACGAAATTCCAGTGGGGTAATTACAAATACATCGGTGGTCAACTATGGTATAAATTTCGTGATCAGCCTCCACACAGATTACAAGTTATAACAGAAAACAAGACGCACCTTTTCAGCAGAAAAATTGCAGCTCTAGCTGCTGTTACGAAAAGACGCTCTTAAATTAGTAAACGGAGTCCAAAAATTACGATTCCGGTGTCATTAGGACCGTACTTCATAATAACATGTTTTAGACTTGAAATATCAGTTTTTCGTAGAGTTTATGAGCTGTTTACTGCCAACTGAAGTTGGCTGTAAAACTTGGACAGATTCTGATTTTCGGTGTTTAACCTTCTAAACCGTGTTCGATCGATTCCGTTAACAAGTTTAGTGATCACAACAACATCAAACATCAATATTAACCAGTAAATTATCAAGAAATCAGCAAGAATCATATCCACACAAGATCTACATGATTTACACCACTAGTTACTCTTTAACCAACATGTTCAAGACTTTAGTGCAAGTTCTTTAGTGTTTCATAACTTTAATCATCAAATCACCTATTAACCACTTAAATAACATGAAGAATGAACGGATCTAAGTTCTTACCACTAGCACAAGGCTAGGAGAGTACGAGTGTAGAAAAGTGGTGGTTAAAAGCGAATAGAGAAGGTCCTTCCACTTCCGAGAGCACCAAGCTTCGTTATACGAACTCTAGCACCCTTGTATGTGTGTGATTTAGCAAGAACCAAACTTGAAGGTGTGGTGGCTATGGTGGTGGCTCTTGGCCGGTTATGAGAAAGAGAGAAGAGGGAGAGAGAGGTGAAAATTTTGCAAAGTGTTGGTGATTTAGAGATGTCTTGCCTAATGGGGTTATTTATAATCCACCAAGTGTGTTTAACCAATAGATCATGTGTTACCTAGATATTCAACAAAGAGATTAAAATATTATAAATGGTGAAAGTATGTTCCCCCCATGTGGGGAATTCGGTCAAGGGGGGGGGGGTTTGGGGTAATTGGGTTGGAATTTAACTAGTTAGTTAGAGTTTAGTTGGTTTAGTTAGGAGTTTAATCTAACTACTAGTGTGTTGTGATTTATAACGGGTGTTAGGGTATTCGGGGACCCTAACTAGCTCACAAAAGGAAAATTAGTGTCAATGTCAATATTTTTATGTCTCGGGTTAAGTCCGGTTGTTTGGTTGGATACTGTTCCGTTAAAGTGCTTAATTAATTCGTAAGGCGTCCCATTTATATATTTTGTAACGTTTTTACTTTCTAACACTATGGAAAATATAACGGACTATTTAGTGACCTTTCTGTACACTATTAGTATATTAACAAATATGTGTAAGCGTAACACAGATATCAGAAAGCAGTTAAGTAATTCCACACACTCGTCAAGCACATTGATTATTATTAATAAATTGTACGGGATACATGGAATTATGAGGGTTGTCACATTCTCCCCCTGTTAAGAAAATTTCGTCCCGAAATTTAGCACGTGGTTACTGAGGAAGCTTAGTTAAGTTGCGTTGTTTTCCTGATTTCCCTGGGGTGTCACATCATCCCCCCGTTGATTTGGAATTTCGTCCCGAAATTCTGTAGTAGCTTCAGTCTCAGTAGTGGTTGTGTTTTTCTTAAACAACTGGGGATACTTGAGTTTCATTTGGTCTTCTCGTTCCCAGGTGTACTCTGGGCCACGAGGGGAATTCCAACGAACTCGGACGAGAGGTATTCTGGTGTGCTTGAGAATCTTAACGTCTTGTTCCGTAATCTCTACTGGTTCTTCGACGAATCGCAACTGGTCGTCGATAGTGAGCTTCTTGAGAGGAACTATGAGGGTCTCGTCTGACAGACACTTCTTCAGATTCGACACATGGAAAACGTTGTGAACTCCGCTGAGTTCTTCAGGTAGGTTCAACCTGTAGGCCACCTTGCCAATTTTCTCAATGATTTCGAATGGTTCGACATAACGCGGGTTGAGTTTGCCTCGTTTGCCAAAACGGACTACACCTTTCCAAGGTGAGACTTTGAGTAGCACCCGATCATACTGAACAACGTATTTAAGTAAATAAAGCCAACCACAATACGATTGGTGACCAAAAGCTAGTTAACCAAGTTTTAAATTAAACAGTAGAAGCATCAACGTAAAATCCAAAAACATAAGTCCATAGGTTATAAGTTTAAAGTCCAAAAGTAGGTTTAATAAGTTCATAAAGTTTATTCATTAAGTACTGGACATATCAGTTCGAATCCCACAACGACCACCTCCATATGCAAGCTCCATAGCATCTAATGACCTCCAAAGCATGTAATAACGAGTCAACAACGAAGTTGAGTGAGTTCACGGTTGGTTGTCCATTTTAGAGTTGTTTCCAAAAACATAGTTTAATCTCATTCGGCTATCCAGCCGTGGGGGTTACCCCATAGTTCGAAAACGTTTATTTGTTAACCATCCCATGTACACCTTCCCTGGCTATCCAGCCCGGCACTTTGGCCGTGGGGAGCTACCCCAGTAATTTAAACTACCAGACTCGTTTATCATATCGACTAATAACAAAAATCAATTGTGCCCTAGCGTCGGTGTTCTATCACCACCGACGTGCCATAGTCCATTAGTACACGCCCGTCCGACTGGCACGGTATGAGGTTTGTTAAACCTAATAGCGCTATTAACTAATGACCCGCTAGCCATAGCCTCGGCGATTAAGTCGATACAAAAAGGGAGGGACTTCGCTGATAGAGTTCTAGTCCAGTAAGTCTAATACGTCCCAACAGGACGAGGAATTTACATTCCTGAACACGTCTCAAAGGACGAGGAATCCCTTTTCATGTACCCATTCCCATTCCCACCGGGAATTTACCATGCTTTGTAGAAAAGTGTGAACTCACCTCGGTTTGCTCGGTTAGATTCTCAAATATAGCTAACAGTCAAGGTCGGTCAATCACGTCCTAGTATGATTTACCAGTTAGTCATTTAGTGGTTTCAAATAGAGCACAAAGTTCCTACACGTATCTATCACATAACATGCATTACTTTAACTGTTTATGCCCATATATACTTCCCATCCATTCCCCCTCATAAGCAAACATACGATAGTGCACGTAACACACATAACATGTTAGATCATTCACAGATAGCATACTCGACATTTAGACACGCAAGTCACAACTTATGTCAATTCAGCATTAATATTCAAAACCGGCTGTTTTTCGGACATTTAAATAAAATAGTTAAATTATCCCAAAAGTTCTCAAATTTTTACAGAATGTCTTAAACGTTCCATATTTTATTGTGTAAAAATATCGGGGTCCGGTTCATTACCAATATTTTATAAAAATTCATTTTCTGGACTGAACTCAGATTTGTATTTTTAATGACCACAGTCCACGAGATAATTTATTTAAAATTCATCGAGCGTCCGATTTACGAAATTCCAGTGGGGTAATTACAAATACATCGGTGGTCAACTATGGTATAAATTTCGTGATCAGCCTCCACACAGATTACAAGTTATAACAGAAAACAAGACGCACCTTTTCAGCAGAAAAATTGCAGCTCTAGCTGCTGTTACGAAAAGACGCTCTTAAATTAGTAAACGGAGTCCAAAAATTACGATTCCGGTGTCATTAGGACCGTACTTCATAATAACATGTTTTAGACTTGAAATATCAGTTTTTCGTAGAGTTTATGAGCTGTTTACTGCCAACTGAAGTTGGCTGTAAAACTTGGACAGATTCTGATTTTCGGTGTTTAACCTTCTAAACCGTGTTCGATCGATTCCGTTAACAAGTTTAGTGATCACAACAACATCAAACATCAATATTAACCAGTAAATTATCAAGAAATCAGCAAGAATCATATCCACACAAGATCTACATGATTTACACCACTAGTTACTCTTTAACCAACATGTTCAAGACTTTAGTGCAAGTTCTTTAGTGTTTGATAACTTTAATCATCAAATCACCTATTAACCACTTAAATAACATGAAGAATGAACGGATCTAAGTTCTTACCACTAGCACAAGGCTAGGAGAGTACGAGTGTAGAAAAGTGGTGGTTAAAAGCGAATAGAGAAGGTCCTTCCACTTCCGAGAGCACCAAGCTTCGTTATACGAACTCTAGCACCCTTGTATGTGTGTGATTTAGCAAGAACCAAACTTGAAGGTGTGGTGGCTATGGTGGTGGCTCTTGGCCGGTTATGAGAAAGAGAGAAGAGGGAGAGAGAGGTGAAAATTTTGCAAAGTGTTGGTGATTTAGAGATGTCTTGCCTAATGGGGTTATTTATAATCCACCAAGTGTGTTTAACCAATAGATCATGTGTTACCTAGATATTCAACAAAGAGATTAAAATATTATAAATGGTGAAAGTATGTTCCCCCCATGTGGGGAATTCGGTCAAGGGGGGGGGGGGGTTTGGGGTAATTGGGTTGGAATTTAACTAGTTAGTTAGAGTTTAGTTGGTTTAGTTAGGAGTTTAATCTAACTACTAGTGTGTTGTGATTTATAACGGGTGTTAGGGTATTCGGGGACCCTAACTAGCTCACAAAAGGAAAATTAGTGTCAATGTCAATATTTTTATGTCTCGGGTTAAGTCCGGTTGTTTGGTTGGATACTGTTCCGTTAAAGTGCTTAATTAATTCGTAAGGCGTCCCATTTATATATTTTGTAACGTTTTTACTTTCTAACACTATGGAAAATATAACGGACTATTTAGTGACCTTTCTGTACACTATTAGTATATTAACAAATATGTGTAAGCGTAACACAGATATCAGAAAGCAGTTAAGTAATTCCACACACTCGTCAAGCACATTGATTATTATTAATAAATTGTACGGGATACATGGAATTATGAGGGTTGTCACATTCTCCCCCTGTTAAGAAAATTTCGTCCCGAAATTTAGCACGTGGTTACTGAGGAAGCTTAGTTAAGTTGCGTTGTTTTCCTGATTTCCCTGGGGTGTCACATCATCCCCCCGTTGATTTGGAATTTCGTCCCGAAATTCTGTAGTAGCTTCAGTCTCAGTAGTGGTTGTGTTTTTCTTAAACAACTGGGGATACTTGAGTTTCATTTGGTCTTCTCGTTCCCAGGTGTACTCTGGGCCACGAGGGGAATTCCAACGAACTCGGACGAGAGGTATTCTGGTGTGCTTGAGAATCTTAACGTCTTGTTCCGTAATCTCTACTGGTTCTTCGACGAATCGCAACTGGTCGTCGATAGTGAGCTTCTTGAGAGGAACTATGAGGGTCTCGTCTGACAGACACTTCTTCAGATTCGACACATGGAAAACGTTGTGAACTCCGCTGAGTTCTTCAGGTAGGTTCAACCTGTAGGCCACCTTGCCAATTTTCTCAATGATTTCGAATGGTTCGACATAACGCGGGTTGAGTTTGCCTCGTTTGCCAAAACGGACTACACCTTTCCAAGGTGAGACTTTGAGTAGCACCCGATCCCCAATCTGGAACTCGAGTGGCTTTCTTCGCTTATCGGCATAGCTTTTTTGACGGTCACGAGCTGCCGCCATGCGTCGTCGTATCTGAGCAATCTTCTCGGTTGTATCTACTACGAGTTCTGGACCAGTGACTTGACTGTCACCAACTTCTGCCCAACAAAGAGGTGATCGGCATTTACGTCCATATAATGCCTCGAACAAAGCGACCTGAATGCTGTTGTGGTAGCTGTTGTTATACGAAAACTCCACTAACGAAAGATGCTTTTCCCAGCCGTTACCAAAATGGATTACACATGCTCTAAGCATGTCTTCAATGGTTTGGATGGTGCGTTCTGATTGCCCATCCGTCTATGGATGTTAAGCGGTGCTCATATCTAAACGAGAGCCAAAAGATTTATGCATAGCTTGCCATAGTTCAGAGGTAAAACGAGCGTCACGATCAGAAATGATGGAGGTTGGCACTCCGTGCCTTGATACCACTTCTTTTAGGTAGATGTCTGCTAGAGTAGAAAACTTATCCGTTTCTTTGATAGGCAGAAAATGTGCAGACTTGGTCAGTCGATCCACAATCACCCAAATGGTATCATTTCCGCGTTGAGATCTGGGCAGACCAGTAACGAAATCCATGGAAATTTGCTCGCATTTCCATTTAGGTATCTCTGGTTGTTGAAGTGGGCCTGATGGTTTCTGATATTCAACCTTGACCCTAGCACAAGTCAAGCATTTACTGACGTAGGTTGCTATGCTGGCTTTCATACCAGGCCACCAGCATGTAGTCTTTAGGTCGTGGTACATCTTATCCGAACCCGGATGTACTGAATAACGAGACTTATGTGCTTCATCCATCACAAGCTTGCGTAGGTCTCCATACAGTGGAACCCAGATGCGTCCGTTAACATAGTAGGCACCGTTTCCCTTTTGTTCTAGTCGTTGCCTCGATCCTCGTAGGGACTCAGCCCTAATGTTCTTTGCTTTCAATGCGTCAACCTGAGCATCACGAATCTGAGCTGGAAGGTTGGATTGGATGGTAAGCTGTAACGCACGTACACGCCTAGGTATAGTATCCTTCCGGCTGAGGGCGTCAGCCACAACATTGGCCTTGCCCGGATGATACTTGATCGCGCATTCATAGTCATTCAAGAGTTCGACCCATCGACGTTGACGCATGTTTAACTCCTTTTTCTTAAAGATATGCTCGAGACTCCTGTGATCGGTGTAAATGGTGCACTTGGTACCGTGCAAGTAATGTCTCCATATCTTAAGCGCGAAAACAACTGCTCCCAGTTCCAGATCGTGAGTAGTGTAGTTTCTTTCGTGAACTTTAAGTTGGCGTGATGCGTAGGCAATGACCTTGTCGCGTTGCATCAACACGCAACCAAGTCCTTGGATGGAAGCATCGCAGTAAATCACAAAATCGTCTGTGCCTTCAGGAAATGAGAGGATAGGCGCGCTACAAAGTCTATCTTTCAAGTGCTGAAACGCAGATTCCTGTGCATCACCCTAGCGATAGGTGACACCCTTCTGAGTCAGTGAAGTGAGAGGTTGCGTAATCTTAGAGAAATCCTTGATAAACCTTCTATAATATCCTGCCAAACCCAAGAATTGGCGGATCTCTGTCGGTGTGCGGGGTGCAGGCCAATTCTTGATCGATTCAACCTTAGATGGATCCACATGAATTCCATCCTTGTTTACCACATGGCCTAAAAAGTGGACTTCGCGAAGCCAGAAGTCACATTTCGAAAACTTGGCATACAACTGCTCTTTTCGAAGAAGTTCCAGCATAAGTCGTAGATGCTGCTCGTGTTCCTCCTGACTCTTAGAATAGATCAGGATATCGTCGATGAACACAATAACGAACTTATCCAGGTAAGGCTTGCACACTCGGCTGGTGCATTCGTCAGCCCGAATGGCATAACCAGAAACTCGTAATGGCCGTAACGAGTTCTGAATGCTGTTTTGGAGACGTCCTCATCTCGGACTCTCAGCTGATGGTATCCGAATCTCAAATCAATCTTGGAGTAATAGCTCGACCCTTGCAACTGGTCGAACAAGTCGTCAATACGTGGAAGAGGATAACGATTCTTCACAGTAACCTTGTTAAGTTCGCGGTAGTCGATACACATTTTGAAGGTACCGTCTTTCTTCTTCACGAATAACACTGGAGCTCCCCATGGAGAAGAGCTAGGATGTATAAAACCCTTTTCTAGAAGTTCTTGTAGTTGCGTAGACAGTTCTTCGAGTTCTGATGGAGCAAGTCGATAAGGCGCACGAGCTATTGGTGCTGCTCCGGGAGCTAGCTCAATTTGAAACTCGACTTGTCGATGAGGCGGAAGGCCAGGTAATTCCTCAGGAAATACCTCGGGAAAGTCGCGTACAATAGGAATGTCTTCTATCTTCCTTTCTTCCGCGGATGCATCAGTAACGAGGGCTAGGATAGCGGTGTGGCCCTTTCGTAAACACTTCTGGGCTTTAAGGAAAGAGATGATGCCTACAATAGCACCACTCTTGTCACCACGAATCATGAGGGGTTCTTTACCAGGACGAGGGATGCGGACGATTTTCTCCTTGCAAATAATCTCCGCTTGGTGTTGAGATAACCAATCCATCCCAATGACAACGTCAAAACTACCCAGAACGATAGGAATGAGGTCGATAAAAAAGGTCTGATCGGCAAGGACAAGCTTGCAACCCTTAACTATATGTGTAGCCTCTAAACTTTTGCCATTTGCTAACTCTACGATGTGCTTGGTGTTCAAAAGTGTTGGAGTACGCTTAAGCATTTGGCTAACTTTCAAGGACACATAACTAGTATCGGCACCCGAATCGAATAAGATAGTAACAAAGAAGTCGTCCAGAAGAAACTTACCCATCACAACGTTGGGATCGTTCCTTGCGTCACCCTGACCAATCACGAAAGCACGACCTCTTGCCCCATTACCATTATGGTTTCCCCCATTACCACCTCCATTGTTGCCTCCATTGTTGTTCCCATTGTGGTTCCCATTTCCTTGGTTATTGTTCTGGTTTTGGTTCAGCTGGGGGCAGTTCCTCTTAAAGTGGCCTTCAGCACCACACTGAAATCATCCTTTGTTGTTACCTTGTTGTTGCCGCTGCTGGCGTTGATTGGGTGGGGCTTGCTGTTGCTGCCAGTTCTGATTTGCCGGATGCTGACTCCTGCAGTCCCTTGCCATGTGACCAGGCTTGTTGCATCAATGACAGTTGCCCTTAGCACATGGCCCACTGTGGTGCAACTTACAGCGATTACATTTGGGGTGATTTCCCTTATATCCACCCTGACTTTGATTCCCAGAAGACTGCTGGCTGGGGCTCCTGTACTCATCTATCTTTCGCTGCTGGGACTGAGCTGAAGTAGAACCTTTGCATGAATTCCCACCCCATTTTCCCTTGTTGTCGGTAGGTGCATCAGAAGTAGCTGTGGCACTGATACGTTTGGGTAGCCTGTTTTGCTCCACCGCCTGGTCGGTGAGATGGTGAGCCAATTTGATATTTTGCTGAATGGTACCCAGGTTGGCTGAAGTTACGTGACTTTGAATCTCTGGTACAAGGCCCTTGAGGTAAAGCTTAATATGTTTGATGGGAGGGTCCACCATAGTAGGGTACAGGATGGCCAGTTCATTCGACCTCTTGGTATACGCCTCAATCTCCGACCCCGTCATCTTCAAATTGAAAAATTCCACCTCCAGTTTGTGGATGTCATCCCGACTACAGTATTCCTCTTTGATCAGTTCCTTGAAACCGTTCCATGGGGTGGCATTAGCAGCAACCAACCCCAGCAGCTGATCCTGAGCGTTCCACCATGTGAGCGCTACCCCTTCAAGAGTTCCGGTAGCATATTTCACCCTACGGTCTTCGGGGCATTCGCACATCTCAAAAACTGATTCAAGCTTTTCAAACCAGTGAAGAAGGCCTACAGTACCTTCTGTGCCGCTGAAGGTGTTTGGTCGGCAATCCATGAAGGTTTTGAACGTGCACACAGGGGGCTGAGCATGTTGACCTGTGGTGCGAGAATAAATGACAAGGTTAAGCACGAGGGTAGGTTCGCGAAGGGAAGATCTAAATGTCCTAAGATAGGTCGAAGTAGCAGGTTATACCTCCTGCAGGAACAGCTGCGAGTGCCTCAGCAACTCGTTCATTGATCAAAGCCGTCAGCTGGGCTTGAGTGAGGTTGATACGTCCTCTGTGTCCGCTCATGATCTTCATGATGAAGCAACGTAAGTGAGAAAAGTGTCACGAAAGTGCATAAGTGTGGGACGACAGGAGAACTATCTAACTGATAATATAACATATATCATACCACTTATGGTGTCGAGTCTTGCACGTGGAGCGAAGCGTCGTTGTGGATCGTTGAGCTCTGTACAGGTTATAGTCTGGTTTTATCAAAAAGTTTTTCCCTTTTTAAAACCAAGTTCACTATAACCAATGGCTCTGATACCAATCTGTCACACCCCCAAAATCCACCATGCGTAGTACCACCGCTTGGAGGCGTGACGTGACCAGGATCGAGCCACCAATCATACTGAACAACGTATTTAAGTAAATAAAGCCAACCACAATACGATTGGTGACCAAAAGCTAGTAAACCAAGTTTTAAATTAAACAGCAGAAGCATCAACGTAAAATCCAAAAACATGAGTCCATAGGTTATAAGTTTAAAGTCCAAAAGTAGGTTTAATAAGTTCATAAAGTTTATTCATTAAGTACTGGACATATCAGTTCGCATCCCACAACGACCACCTCCATATGCAAGCTCCATAGCATCTAATGACCTGCAAAGCATGTAATAACGAGTCAACAACAAAGTTGAGTGAGTTCACGGTTGGTTGTCCATTTTAGAGTTGTTTCCAAAAACATAGTTTAATCTCATTCGGCTATCCAGCCGTGGGGGTTACCCCATAGTTCGAAAACGTTTATTTGTTAACCATCCCATGTACACCTTCCCTGGCTATCAAGCCCGACACTTTGGCCGTGGGGAGCTACCCCAGTAATTTAAGCTACCAGACTCGTTTATCATATCGACTACTAAAAAAATCAATTGTGCCCTAGCGCCGGTGTTCTATCACCACCGACGTGCCATAGTCCATTAGTACACGCCCGTCTGACTGGCACGGTGTGAGGTTTGTTAAACCTAATAGCGCTATTAACTAATGACCCACTCGCCATAGCCTCGGCGATTAAGTCGATACAAAAAGGGAGGGACTTCGCTGATAGAGTTCTAGTCCAGTAAGTCTAATACGTCCCAACAGGACGAGGAATTTACATTCCTGAAGACATCTCAAAGGATGAGGAATCCCTATTCCTGTACCCATTCCCATTCCCACCGGGAATTTACCATGCTTTGTAGAAAAGTGTGAACTCACCTCGGTTTGCTCGGTTAGATTCTAAAATATAGCTAACAGTCAAGGTCGGTCAATCACGTCCTAGTATGATTTACCAGTTAGTCATTTAGTGGTTTCAAATAGAGCACAAAGTTCCTACACGTATCTATCACATAACATGCATTACTTTAACTGTTTATGCCCATATATACTTCCCATCCATTCCCCACTCATAAGCAAACATACGATAGTGCACGTAACACACATAACATGGTAGATCATTCACAGATAGCATACTCGACATTCAGAGACACGCAAGTCACAACTTATGTCAATTCAGCATTAATATTCAAAACCGGCTGTTTTTCGGACATTTAAATAAAATAGTTAAATTATTCCAAAAGTTCTCAAATTTTTATAGAATGTCTTAAACGTTCCAAATTTTATTGTGTAAAAATATCGGGGTCCGGTTCATTACCAATATTTTACAAAAATTCATTTTCTGGACTGAAATCAGATTTATATTTTTCTGACCACGGTCCATGAGATAATTTATTTAAAATTCATCGAGCGTCCGATTTACGAAATTCCAGTGGGGTAATTACAAATACATCGGTGGTCAACTATAGTATAAATTTCGTGATCAGCCTCCTCACAGATTACAAGTTATAATAGAAAACAAGACGCACTTTTCAGCAGAAAAATTGCAGCTCTAGCTGCTGTTACTTACGAAAAGACGCTCTTAAAATAGCAAACGGAGTCCAAAAAATTACGATTCTGGTGTCATTAGAACCGTATTTCATAATAACATGTTTTAGACTTGAAATATCAGTTTTTCGTAGAGTTTATGACCTGTTTATAGCCAACTGAATTTGGCTGTAAAACTTGGACAAATTCTGATTTTTGGTGTTTAACCTTCTAAACCGTGTTCGATCGATTCCGTTAACTAGTTTAGTGATCACAACAACATCAAACATCAATATTAACCAGTAAATTATCGAGAAATAAGCAAGAATCATATCCACACAAGATCTACATGATTTACACCACTAGTTACTCTTTAACCAACATGTTCAAGACTTTAGTGCAAGTTCTTTAGTGTTTCATAACTTTAATCATCAAATCACCTATTAACCACTTAAATAACATGAAGAATGAACGGATCTAAGTTCTTACCACTAGCACAAGGCTAGGAGAGTTCGAGTGTAGAAAAGTGGTGGTTAAAAGCGAATAAAGAAGGTCCTTCCACTTCGGAGAGCACCAAGCTTCGTTATACGAACTCTAGCACCCTTGTATGTGTGTGATTTAGCAAGAACCAAACTTGAAGGTGTGGTGGCTATGGTGGTGGCTCTTGGCCGGTTATGAGCAAGAGAGAAGAGGGAGAGAGAGGTGAAAATTTTGCTAAGTGTTGGTGATTTAGAGATGTCTTGCCTAATGGGGTTATTTATAATCCACCAAGTGTGTTTAACCAATAGATCATGTGTTACCTAGATATTCAACAAAGAGATTAAAATATTATAAATTGTGAAAGTATGTTCCCCCCATGTGGGGAATTCGGTCAAGGGGGGGGGGGGGTTGGGGTAATTGGGTTGGAATTTAACTAGTTAGTTAGAGTTTAGTTGGTTTAGTTAGGAGTTTAATCTAACTACTAGTGTGTTGTGATTTATAACGGGTGTTAGGGTATTCGGGGACCCTAACTAGCTCAGAAAAGGAAAATTAATGTCAATGTCAATATTTTTATGTCCCGGGTTAAGTCCGGTTGTTCTGTTGGATACTGTTCCGTTAAAGTGCTTAATTAATTCGTAAGGCGTCCCATTTATATATTTTGTAACGTTTTTACTTTCTAACACTTAGGAAAATATAACGGACTATTTAGTGACCTTTCTGTACATTATTAGTATATTAACAAATACGTGTAAGCATAACATAGATATCAGAAAGCAGTTAAGTAATTCCACACAGTCGTCAAGCACATTGATTATTATTAATAAATTGTACGGGATACATGGAATTATGAGGGTTGTCACAGATCTGATGTCAGGTTACCATCAGCTGAGAGTCCAGGATGAGGACGCCTCCAAAACAGCATTCAAAACTCGCTACGGCCACTACGAGTTCCTAGTCATGCCATTCGGGTTAACAAACGCACCGACAGTCTTCATGGATCTTATGAACAGGGTGTGCAAACCTTATTTGGACAAGTTTGTGATTGTATTCATCGACGACATCCTGATCTACTCTAAGAGTCAGGAGGAACACGAGCAGCATTTACGAATTATCTTGGAGCTTCTTCGGTCAGAACATCTGTACGCTAAGTTTTCAAAATGCGACTTCTGGCTTCGTGAAGTCCACTTTCTAAGCCATGTGGTAAACAAGGATGGGATCCATGTGGATCCATCCAAGGTAGATTCGATCAGGAACTGGCCTGTACCACGTACACCAACGGAAATACGCCAATTCTTGGGTTTGGCGGGTTATTACAGGCGGTTCATTAAAGATTTCTCAAAGATTGCACAGCCGCTTACACTACTGACACAGAAGGGTGTCACCTACCGTTGGGGTAACACTCAGGAAACCGCTTTTCAGCACTTAAAGGATAGACTTTGCAGTGCACCTATCCTCTCATTGCCAGAGGGCACGGACGATTTCGTGGTTTATTGCGACGCATCCATTCAGGGTCTTGGATGTGTGTTAATGCAGCGTGACAAGGTCATTGCTTTTGCTTCGCGCCAACTCAAGGTCCATGAACGGAACTATACTACGTACGATTTAGAGCTGGGAGCTGTTTTTTTGCACTTAAGATATGGCGACTCTATCTGTACGGTACCAAGTGCACTATCTACACCGATCACAGGAGTCTCGAGCATATCTTCAAGCAGAAGGAATTGAACATGCGTCAACTTCGATGGGTTGAACTACTTAACGATTACGAATGCGCCATCAAGTACCATCCAGGCAAAGCCAACATTGTGGCTGACGCTCTCAGTCGAAAAGACACTCTACCTAGACGCGTGCGAGCACTACAACTTACTATTCAGTCTGGTCTTCCTGCACAGATACGAGATGCTCAGGTAGAAGCATTGAAACCAGAAAACGGAAGGGCTGAAGCCTTACGTGGCTCAAGGCCACGATTAGAACAGAAGGAAGACGGCGCCTACTACGTAACGGGGCGTATTTAGGTCCCATATATGGCGGTTTACGAGAACTTGTAATGGACGAAGCACATAAGTCTCGCTACTCGGTACATCCAGGTTCGGATAAAATGTACCACCACATCAGAACTACGTATTGGTGGCCTAGCATGAAGGCCCACATTGCAACTTACGTTGGCAAGTGTCTGACTTGTGCGAGAGTCAAAGCGGAATATCAAAAACCATCAGGCCTACTTCAGCAACCCAAGAGACCCCAGTGGAAATGGGAGGAAATTTCCATGGATTTTGTTACTGGCCTGCCTAGGTCTCAACATCGGAACGATACCATTTGGGTGATCGTGGATCGACTCACAAAGTCTGCACACTTCCTGGCTATTAAGGAAACGGATAAGTTCTCCACTCTAGCAGAAACATATCTTAAGGAAGTTGTTTCAAGGCACGGAGTGCCAACCTCTATTATCTCTGATCGAGATGCATGATTTACTTCAGAATTGTGGCAAGCGATGAACAAATCTTTTGGCTCTCGATTAGACATGAGCACAGCATATCACCCTCAGACGGATGGGCAGTCTGAGCGCACGATTCAAACCCTAGAAGACATGCTTCGGGCATGTGTTATTGATTTAGGCAACAGCTGGGAAAAGCATCTCCCTTTAGTGGAGTTTTCATACAATAACAGTTACCACACCAGCTTCCAAGCCGCTCCATTCGAGGCATTGTACGGACGTAAATGCCGGTCACCTCTCTGTTGGGCAGAGGTGGGGGATAGTCAAATCACAAGTCCAGAAATGGTAGTCGATGCTACTGAACGGATTGCACAGATACGGCAACGCATGGCGGCGGCTCATGACCGTCGGAAAAGTTACGCTGATAAGCGTAGGAAACCACTCGAGTTCCAAGTTGGGGATCGAGTACTACTCAAAGTCTCACCCTGGAAGGGTGTGGTTCGTTTTGGCAAACGGGGCAAACTCAATCCGCGGTATGTTGGACCGTTCGAAATCATAGAAAGAATAGGCAAAGTGGCCTATAGACTAAACCTACCAGCAGAACTCGGTACAGTTCACAACGTTTTCCACGTGTCGAATCTGAAGAAGTGTCTGTCAGATGAGACCCTCATAGTTCCATTGAAGGAGCTCACTATCGACGAGCAGTTGCGATTCGTCGAGGAACCAGTAGAAATCACGGACCGGGATGTTAAGGTCCTCAAGCACACCAGAATACCTCTTGTTCGAGTTCGTTGGAACTCCCGTCGTGGCCCAGAGTTCACCTGGGAACGAGAAGACCAAATGAAGGAAAAGTATCTCCAATTGTTCGCAAACAGTACAAGCACTACTGAGACTGAAGCTACCACGGAATTTCGGGACGAAATTCCAGATCAACGTGGGGAGGATGTGACACCCCAGGAAAACCATGCAACTTAACTAGCTTCCTCAGTGAGCACGTACCAAATTTCGGGACGAAATTTCTTTCAAGTTGGGGATAATGTGACAGCTCGTATTTCAAACTTCTCTTGGTGCTCAGTATAACTCGTTTGAACCTTATGTGATTGTTTGAACCTTATATGATTGCGTGAACTTAAACGTTTACTTGAATGCTATACGGTTATGATTTTATGACAATGTGTATCGAATATAAACAAACTGAACCTTAATCTGATTACACAAACCCATTCGGCCCACACATCTTGACTCGAGACCAAGGGCAGCCCATTAAGGGGGATTCGGCCCACTCCCTTATACGAATACACATACCCATTATGGGGTTTTGATCCTCATAACTTGCAAACCACAAACACACACAAACCCTAGCAGCTCTCTCCCTCTCTCTCGAACCCGACGGCAACACTTTCACCACCGAAGCCTACGGATCACGGCTCCCATCTCGGTTTGGTTAATTACATCACATTCCTGGTTCGTGTCTTATCCTTGTTTAGTTGTATGTTTCGTGATGTTATTTTGTTATAAGATTGGTTAGGGTTTTATGCTAGTGACTCTGTTAATGAAATTTTGCTTATGAAATCGGGACATGCGTTTAGTATGGTGATGATGCTAGGATCGATGAATATATATAGCGTGATTTTGAGTTTGTAATCAACTGATAAATTGTTTGATCTAGCCTGATGATTCCGTGGGTAATTGCTTGGCCATGATGTAGGGTTGCATGTTAGTCTTTGAAATTGGTTAATCAGATGATCCGATTTCATGTCCATATGATGATTGGAAAATTGTTGTTGTTCTTGACTAGATGATAGTTAAGGTTGAATGATTAGGCATGAACTGCTGAATTGAATGTTTGATTGATCTGATTTGAATCTGCCAAAAATTGTTAACCGATGTTACGGAATTGATGAGCTTGAATTAAGGAAGTCTGTTACATTACCTAGTCTCGGCACAGATTGCGAGTCGAGAACTCACAGTCTCGACTCGAGACCACGCATCATCCGCACAAACAGAATGACTCGAGACCACGGTTGCGGGTCCTGTTACGACTCGAGACCATCTAGTCTCGACTAGTACATGCACAACTCGAGACCGCCTAGTCTCGACTCGAGATCTCTAGTATCGACTCGAGACCACGAACACATGCACACTGATTTAGACTTACACACTGTTACGGGCTTAGGTAATTGGGCCATACTATTGGGCTTTGTTTGCTACATGATTTTTACTATTGAACTAGCACTGTTGTTGAACTGCCATGCTAGACGTGTATGCCATGATCGTTACTTGTGTACAATACGTGTAGAATATACGTGCACTACTTGAATATGAACCTGACTTGTATGGTAACCATGGTAGGACGTGGTTGACCACAAAATAGCTTGATTTACTTTTCTGTGTATCTGCCGAGCAAATCAAGGTGAGTTCACACTCTTACCAAGGCATGGGATTCCCGGGGTTGGGAATGGGTTTGAATAAAGGGATTGAACGATTACTTGTACTCACACTTTTACTAGACTCTATACCATCGTCCTCGGATGCGAAGGACCCATACGTAAAACCTACGTATACTTGTACTTACCCCTGTCCTCAGGTTGCGAAGGACACTTACGTAAAACCTACGTAAACTAATACTCACTACTACTTCGGGTTGTGACAGGCACTTACGTAAAACCTACGTAAATCTTGTACGCACCACTGTTCTCGGGTTAAGAAGAACACTTATGGTTACCTCTAGTCTAGTACATGCACACATGGGAAGCCCCCACTAAATGAACATACAATTGACTTAGTTAATAACGCATGGTGATGCAACGAACTTACTATCTCGAACTTACTTACTGTGAACTCGTTCAACTAGTTGTTGACTCTCTGTTACATGCCTTGCAGGACCTTAGGTACTCATGGAGCTTGCACGGGAGGCCGGTCGTTGTGGACACAGATTTGTGGATATTATGATAAACACTTTTATGACATATGAACTTAATACTTATGTTGGGTTTTTACATTAATGCTTCCGCTACACACTTGTTTATGTTTGGTTTTGAAAACACCTTTCGTATTGAAGAATGGCATTTACTATTTACATATGCGTTCAATATGATTGGTGGCTTGATCCTGGTCATGTCACGCCTCCAAGCGGTGATACTCCGCGGGTGGATTTTGGGGGTGTGACACTCTGCGCCAAATATCAGTCAAATCCAAAGCAGTCACACCTGACCATAGTGAAACGTATCTTACGGTATTTGAAAGGCTGCCCAAGCATTGGCTTGTGGTATCCTCGATTGGGTGACTTTACTTTATCTGGTTTTGCTGATTCTGACTTTGGGAGCTGCAAGCAAAACGCGAAGTCCACCTCTGCTGGGTGTCAGTTCTTCGGAACCTGACTTGTCACCTGGCAGTGTAAGAAACAAACCGCAGTAGCGCTCTCTACATGTGAGGCTGAATACGTTTCAGCCTCCAGCTGTTGCTCGCAGATCCTTTGGATCCAACTGCAGATGTGAGACTTCGGTTTGCAGTTCTTAGATACTCCTATCTACGTGGACAATGAAGCAGTGATTAACATTACTAAAAATCCGGTTCACCATTCGAAAACCAAGCATATTGAAATCCGTCACCACTTTATCAGTTAATTCGGAATGAACACTTGCACACCGATGATCAGAAAGCCGATTTTTACACAAAACCTTTTGATAAAAGGAGATTTTATTATCTTTTGAGGTTAAACGGGATGAAAAATCTGCAATCTGGGAGGGTTATAGAACGTGAAGCCGAGTTGGGCGGCGATCTGACGTGAACCTTTGTTGTGTTGTCAATTTTGTTTGTACAGTCTCTTTTCTTCTTTTCGTTAAAAACAAAAACACAAAAATATGTTTTAGTTTTAGGGGGAGAAATTCGCAGAAAAATACAAAAACATGATAAAATTCAAAAATCCAAAAACAATAGAAAACTTCAAAAAGAGTTATATAGAATAGGGGATATGATAGTACATCAGCTAGACGGACACAGTACGCTAAAGAATTGTAATGTATAAAATGCAATTAAGCAGTCTCGCTAAAGATGTGTCGGTAGGTTTTCGCAAAATTAGTAGATCAGTTTGGGAAATAAACATAAAATTTACTTGCGTCTGCATGGGGAACACCTCCAGGATATATAGGTAACCCCTGAAATCCTGTTTGAAGGGTCCCGTATTCTGAGATACTAGGTCTTTATGCTTAGTGATATATGGGGTATTATCCCGGGACTTCTGCTGTATGGAAATACTGACCTAGTCCCCAGATAATGCTTTACACATTGCTTTACTCGTAAAGCCTCCCCTCAGCATAAAAAATGATGACACATTGAAAAATGTTAATCATGTGCTGTTGTAAAAAAGATTCCCTTAAGGGAACCCACCTTAAAGTCGAAGCTGTCATCTCTCTGCGTATACGGAAGTATCGACCTTAGCTCTCACGGCCCTCGCATTTCACCTCATTACAAATATCATCTAGGTATACTCACCTGTAAGAATGAATACTGGGATCTGGATACAGGAGTATATACTGAGGTGGGACACATGTAGATGTTTAAGTCCTAAAACTCTAATTCCGTATCCCGAACAGATTGAAAGTTTTGTGAGAATTTAAAGAGGATCAGTATATCGGCAATCTACGCGAATTGTTTAATGCTTGGTATGAAATAAGGGCTTAACGGTGCTTGTGTCTAGTCGGCAGCTGATATGATCCCCTAACACACTCACAAAAATATTGTGTGTACAGTTTTCAGTTTATCCAGATAAAAATTCAAAAAGATTTTAGTTTCTCATTTTATTTTTCGACAACCGACGTTGGGAATCGGACGATCAAAGCTTAGTGCAGATCATGTCTGTGTTTGATAAGGGCTGGGTAAGTTGAAGATGCTAAACAATGATTGGTACAGTGTTTGACAATTGAAAAGTGTTTGAAAGTTCAAAACGTTCAAAAGTTCATTCATTTGAACTATTTTAAGAATGAAATGAATGCATACCTCATAATTCGGTCAACCAAGGTCATTAACTTGGACTTGGTAGGCCAAGCAGTTGACCAAGGTCATTGACTTGGACTTGGTTAACTGGGTGTGACGGTGTTTAATCAGAAAAGTGTTAAAATATTAAATTTTTGAAAATCACATCCTGATTTCGCTTATATGACACATAAAAAGTGATTTCGCTTTTAGTTCCAATGAGATTTCGCTCAAAAAGACCATTGGTCATCAGGAGCGAAATCAGGGTGAGTATATAAGTGATGAGGTTTCGCTTATTCATCATTTTACACCTTTCGCTCCTAAGTTCTTCCTCTCCGGTGACTGAAAAGCGATACCCTAAAATCATCCGTTTACAAACGAATTGCTGCCAAAATTTCTACAGATCTTATTGATTTCTTAGTATCTATTCGTGGGCAAGGTAGTATGAGGTTTGATTTGATCTATATTAACCATTTTATGAACTGTCGGTACATGTGATGAACATAAACTTAGATTTAGGGCATTAACTGTCATATTGACACTTGAAAACAGTCATGTGCAGTCGTCTTAGTGTGTAGAACATATTATTGTGCATTAATTGTAACAAATCTGAAGTGTGATGATGATTGTCAAAGTATGGGCATTGCAGGTTTAGATCTAGGGGGTTTTAGAGGTCAAAATTGAAATTAAAACAAACCCTTAGTGTCGGAATTAACTTGTTAACAGTTTAGTGAGTTCAATTTTGGGATTTGATGAATTTTGAATGTCTGATGATGATTTCACCCAAATTGACATGATTCAATGGTTTCGCTCTTAGGGTTCTTTGTGCTCCCGCTCATATGTATCATGTTAATGTGATTTCGCTTATAGTGCACATCAGAGGTTTTGTTTTTAAGTGGTTAAGTGATTGCGTCCTTAGTGCATCCTGTGATTCCGCTTTTGTGTACATAAGTTGATTTCGTCCTTGTGAACAATCCTGTTTTCATCCTTAGTGAAATTTTGATTTCGCTCATGGTGTACCAAGTGTAATATCTTGTAATTTTGATTTTGGTGAAAAATGATCTAAGTGTTGATGCATGTTGTACTGTTTTTTTATGTGCAGGGTTCCAGTGTTATTTTTGATCCTCTTCACAACAATTGTTGTGATTTGGATATGCAGAAAAACCCAGAGTTGGTAAAGTTTAGTGGTATGTTGGAATTCATGGGTCGTATTCCCATCTAGAAAGCACTTACTGATCAACGACCACTATACAGATCTCACATAGAACGTTTCTGGAAGAATGCATGGTAAAAATGAGAAAATTCTTGTCACTGAAGCACTTATTCGTGAAGTAGTTAACTTTCCGGATGAAGCAGAATCGCCAATAAGATTTCCGGAACGTATGGTGAAAGGCTGCATGCTAAGAATGGGTTATCAGGGAACTTTGAATGCTGGGAATTATTTGAAGTCAAAATTTCAAAAACCCTACAAGTTCCTGATTCACTGTGTATTGATGTCATTGAGCCACACAAAAGGAGGTTATGATTCGATGCGTGACTATCAAATGAATATGGTTACTGCGTTAGTGCTAAACAGGAAGTATAATTTCTAACACAATGTATTCCACTGTATGGCTGAGAATATTAAGACAGACAGCAAGAGTTGGATGTATCCGAGGTTCGTGCAAATGTTGACTGATCACGTTTATCCTGAGATTGACAGAAACATAAAGAATGACTTGTTGATATAATCTCATATGAGCAATGATTCGCTCAAACAACTTGCAAGATATCACCCGAATCACCCAGAACCGAAAGATGGTGCAGAATTCTTTGGTTTTATAAAAGATGCAAATTACGTTGATCCAGATCCAGTTAATCATCAGAACTGGAGAAACGAAGCTGAAATGAAAGAAGCAGCGTATGCTGAAGAGCTGAAAATTCTTAATGACTTCAAAAACACCAAGAATGAATGGTATGTTAAAGAAACAAGGAGAAAACGAAGAAAGGCCACTCCTAAAGTTCAAGAGGGTGAAGGATCGTCGTCAAAACCAAAGAAAAAGTAAAAGAAAGAAGCAGAAATATCTCTGATTGATGAACCTGAAGAAGATGAACAAGTGGTAGCTGCGGAAGAAGATCCATTTAATGTTGAAGAACATTTGTTGTTCGATACTGAAGTTTTGGAAAAAGGGCCAACTGTGGAAGTTGAAGCTGAGCATGTTGTGAATGTTGAAGCTCAGAAAAGGAAAGATAAAGTTATTGATGACATTGAGGGAGATGATGTTGATAAGAGCACAACAAGTTCCTCGAGTTCTTCAGATGAAGAAGTAGTAGATGAAACCGAACGTTGAAAAAGAATCCAAGATGAGATAGAAAAAGAGAAACAACTGAGGAAGAGAAAGAGACAGGAAAAGGACGATGATGATGTTTATGTTCCTTCTCCAGAACATGTCTCCGAGTCACAATCTCCTGCAAGCGGTAAAAAGAAAGCTGGAGCTCGAAAGAAAGTAGTTTCTCCAAAGATCAGAAATGTGACACCAAAGATATCAAAACCGAAGATTGTGCTAAAGAAGAAACCAACAAAAGAAACCAGGAAACCACAAACACCACCACATGAACCAACACCACATCAATCGCCAATCCGTTCACCACCCAGACAACCTACACCACCACAACCATCCTCACCACCAAAACAACCAACACCACCACAACATTCTTCACCACCAAAACAACCAACACCACCGAGACAACTTTTACCACTACATCTTTCTCCACCACCACAACAAACCGTATTCACATCACATGAACTTTTCCAAACACCACCACTTACCCAAGGTCAACTAACACCTGGTTCTACGGGGTACCGAGGTTTTCCAGCTGTTCCTTCGAATTTGGGTGTAAGCCTTGATGATGTAGGCGATTTTGATTTTGCAAACACCTCACAGGTCAAGAATGTTGAAAAGAAAGTTGATGAAGTGATTGCTGAAAACAAGAAATTAGCTGCTGAAAACAAGAAAGTTGCAGATCGTGAAAGAATTCTTGAAATGCGAGTGAAGAAGTTGGAGGGTGATAACAAAGAGTTGTTGAAAAAGATTGATTCTGATCAGTCAGAGATAGATATCTTGAAGGTGAGAGTTGCTGAGCTTGAGGAAGAAAAAGCTCGATGAGACGAACAAAATGAATACTTCAAGTTAAAGAACAAAGAGCTTGAAGCGGCTAAAGGGTTCAGAGATCATGAATTCTATATGCTGAATAAAGTAGTCGAAAGTATGCTCGGAACGTCTGTAGAACAAAAGTTTGAAGAGCTGCAAGTTGAAGAGCTCAGAGAAGAACGTCAAGCTAAAATTGATGAACAGATGAAAGACAAAGGCAAAGGCATTGGAAGTAGTTCTGTAGTGACTGAGAGATCGATTGTTCCTTCAATGGTTGTTGAAAATCCCGAGCCTATCTCTGCTATTTCTGGTTTTTTTGAGGAAGATACTCCTCTTGATGAGTTAATCGGTGATAGTGATGAAGAAGATGATGATGAGGAGGATGACGAGGAAAATGATGAAGATGAGAAAGTCTATTCTGCAAGTAGTCATGGTTCTGGTAAAGATGATGATGATGATGCTCAGGGTGGTATAGGATTGAAAGTTACTGAAGCCTCCACAGAAAAGACAGTTGATGATTTGATGAACGATTCAGTGAACGAAGAATCAGGGGGAGCTGATGGTAAGGGGGAGTCAGGTGATGCACAGAATGTTCAACAAGCTCAGAAGTTATTTTGAGGTTGGATACTTATAGAGAAGAATGCGAACATTTCCATACTTACACGTTGGAAGCAATTAAAGAAATGACTCGCATGGTGAATCCTGACTTTAAGTTCGATTTTGAAGAAGAATTGAACGCCGAGTTTGAAAAAGAATTGAACGCCTTCGACATCAATCAACAACCTGAGTATGAGTATCGATATGTTGAAGAGGCTGACTTGTATGACAGAGTTGAAGTCGAAGATTGGACAGATGACGAAAGTGTTAGTGAAGATACTTCACAGTTGCCAACCTTGATGGAATTCTTTACTGAGGAGAACCGTGATGAGTTACGAAGAAAGGTAGGTGAAATTTTGAAAGATAAAAACTTTGACGGCACTCCTAAAGATATGGCAAAGGAAGAACGAAAGAAATGGTTCAAAGAAAGTCACGAGAGGAAGTTCAAACGGCCGTTAAAGTACTATCAACGTGATCGAAGCGTATCTCTCGGTGACATCATTAGCTGGGGTTTCTTACGTCAGATTAATGCGTATGCGATAAGAAGAGAATGTGGCGTGCAATATTTTGAGATGTTACATTATATTATGTCACTTCCATGGTGGGATGTGGATGAGTTGTCAAAGGTTAGAACTTTGGGATATCCTGTCAGGAAGAACAACATTGCTATGTGGGGATTGATAAAGTTCGAGGCGTTGAGAGACTTCAAACACTGGAAGCCACACTATCCGAAGAGAGTTACAAGAAGATATCCAGTGACAGGTGTTGAAGAGACGATACTGAATGTGAAAAAGCCTAAAATGATGAAGATTATACGAGTGCCTTCAATGGAGCAAGAGTTTTACAAAGGCTTCATGAACTGGGTTTATAGTTGCATTACAACTGAAGCAGTGATTACTTATCGAGCAGGAGGCGAATTGCGAGAAATTTATATCTATGACCCGATGTGGTTAGTAAACTGCTCTGCAAAGGATATCGAATGTTTATTCATCAACAAGATTCATTATCAGCCTGAGGATAAAGAGCAAGCCATGCAATTTCAACGTGTAGCTACTCTTTGCTTTCAGAAGAGTATTAATTCTGAAAGTAAAATGGAAGTCATCGTGGTGGTCGCTCGATGAGAAGATGAAAAGGAAAGCTGCTCGTGAACGTCAAAAGCTTGAAGAGAACAGAGGCAAATGGATGCACATTCAAGCTGAAGAGGATAAGAAGAGAAAGAAAGAGAACGACATGATACGGAATTTGCTTAGGAAGAAGCCTAAGCAGCACGAAGAAAAGTTTAAGTCCCTGTGAAGACCCGAAGACCAAGACTGAAGACTGCGGCTGTATCCAAGGGGGAGTTTGTTGGTGCACTAATGTCTAAAGCCTGCGTCTTAGTCTTAGTTGTTCAATGTATACGGTCTAGATGTGTTAATTATGAATATATAGGGGGTTAATGTGTAAATTTGGGTTTGTAATGTCATGATTTCGCTTATAGTGACACTGTGTCATATGAGCGAAATCCCAACTAGATGATTTCGCTCATAGTGACATGGTCATATAAGCCAAATCACTGCCCCTGTAAATAGTGTAGTTGTTTTCTCATTTTGTACGTTCATGTCTCTAGTGTAGCCGAACTGCTGCTCGTGTATTTTGTGAAAGATCAATGAGAAAACTGTTTTAAAGTGATTTACTTCTGTTTCTACACCATTTCTGCTTTGATTCATGCCGATTATGTATTTCCGCTGCATTTTCGGTAGTTGCTAGCTCTGATTGACTCAAACGACTGTCAACAACGATCCTACACTAACGCTGAGTACGTTTATTGAACAACTCAAAGCTCAAGAGATGGAACAACGAAAGATAGCGAGAATAAAGGATGTTGACGTTGAACAAGACATTGGTCTGTATTACAAAGGATGTACTAGTGATAAGACCAACATTGCACCAAAGATTGAAACTGCTTTCAATGCAAAAAATTCTTCTCGGGAATCAAACAACAAAACTGAATTCTCTTCATATCCATCATTCGATCCAAATTTTTCAGCAAACAAGAATGGCAAAGTACTACAATGCAACATTGCGTTAAATCTTGAGAATGGTTAGAATTTCTCGGAAGAGGTTGCAAAAGGTCATATGTCCTTGTTGGTAACTATGTTAGAATCTTATGAGAGTTTAGTTGCAGGAAGGATCGGAAATCCAATGTTGACAAAAGAGGATTACGATCAGATTGATGCTGAGGAGATGGAATTAATGGATATTAAGTGGTGTTTGGCTAGTGTGTTGAGAAGAGCTGAGAAGTTTAAACAGATTACGGGAAGAGATGATTTTCGTGATGCTAATGTTTCAACTTTAGGATTTGATAAATCTGAAGTTACTTGTTTTTGTTGCAAGGAAAAAGGGCATTTCAAGCGAGAATGTACAAACCGCGAAGCAAGTGGAGCTCAAAATCCGTTCGGCAACAATGATTATTTTCGGAAAGCGATTTATCATCAAGTTACTCAACAGCCGTATCAGTAACAATCGCCACAAACTTCACATGCAAGGAAGGAGATTGAAGATTCAAAGAAAGCTTGTTATGGTATAATAGATCAAGATGATGAGAGATTGCCAGAAGGTTTTAGCTGGGACAAATACTGTCCAGATGAAGATTTATTAAAGCCTAAGGCTTTTGTTGCTCAAATTGTTGAAGATAGTGATGATGATTATTATGCAAGCAGAATGAAATTGCACTTAAGATTTCTAGCTGAGAGAGATATGGAAAATGCTTGAGTGATAGAGAACAAATTTAGAAAACAAGATGATAGTGATGATGATACTTTGTATTATGTAAACAGAATAAAAGAATATGAAAAATTATGAGATGAGCAAGATGACAATGATGTTGAGAATGCTCGAGTGATAAAGAAGCAGGCCAAAGAATTTCCAGCTTTAAAGATTGAAGAGGAAGCTGACGCAGCAAAGATGCCCGAGAAATGTGAAAACTGTGAGACTGTGAAAAAGCAAAACAACACATTGATTCATAACATGAACAGACTGAAAGAATCTTATGAGGTTCTGAACAAAGCTATGTGTAGGATCGATGTACGACCTATATGAGTCGTTCAGAGTCAAATCTAAGTCACTAGAGAGGCGGAAACACTCTAATAACTGAGAATCGGTGATAGAATGGTGTAGAAGCAGAGATATATGTTTAAAACTAGTTTTCCATTGATTTTCAACTTGTATACACGGTGAGAATTTGACAGCACTTCGTTACACAGTTCACCAATTCGTACCAAATGGAAAACCCTACTCTCCTATTTATAGGAGAACCATTTAGTACGAAACCAACAAGAACCATTCCGCACGAAATGGCAAGCTCCATTTCATGCGAAATGGCCTAACTACCCATTTCGTACGAAATGGTTATATACACATATAACATTAATATTTTCACATTTAACCCCTATTACAAGCTACTTGAACAACCTAGAATGTTGACGTAGGCTATAGACATTATGTACCAACAAACTCCCCTTTGGATATTGTCGGAGTCTTCAGTCAGGTCGTCTTCAGCACTTTCTTCACAGGGACTTGAACTTTTCTTCCCTCTGCTTCGGCTTTCTCTTCAATGCACTCTTCAGCTTCTCATTTTCTTTAGCCGCTTTTAGTTTCTCTTCAGCTTGTATTTTCATCCATTCATCTTTAAGCGCTTCACGTTCCTTTCTTTCTTTCTCAGCTTTCAGAGTTTCCTCTTTCTCAATATTCCTCCACTTAGACGACCATTCATTCTTTGAATTGATTCCTTTCTGGAAGCATATAGTTGCCACTTTCTGAAATTGTAAAGCCTGATCTTTGTCTTCAGCTTTATAACAAATCTTGTTAACGAACAAACACTTGATATCTTCAGCTGAGCAGTTAACAATCCACATCGGATCATACAAGTGGATGTGTCTTACTTCATTCTCCACTTTGTATGTTATCACGGCTTCAGTAGACATACAACTATATACCCAACACAAGAACCCTTTGTGAAACTCTTCTTCCATCTTCGGCAAAGGGATATTCTTTAACACTCTGGGTTTCTTTATCTGCAAGATCGTCTCTTCAATACCTGTAACTGGATCAACCCTCTTCACTTTCTTCGGTTGATGTGGCTTCTAGTGTTTAAAATCTTTGAATGCCTCGAACTTCATAAGACCCCAGATAGGCATATCATGTTCCCTAACAGGATACGTTAACGTTCTAACCTTTGGAAGTTCTTCTACATCCCACCATGGTAAAGACATGATGTCTTGAATGTACGCAAAATGCTGAACGCCATACTCTCGTCTGATTGCATACGCATTCACTTGCGGCATAATGTCACCCAAAGACACTGCCCTATCTCTCTTGTAGAACTTCAGCGGTCGTTTGAATTTTCTTTCAAAATCTTTCCTGAACCATTTTTTCTTTTCTTCAATTCGTTCTTCTTTAGACATTTCATCAAAACTCTTGTTCTTTATACATTCTTCAACTCTCCTTCGTAACTCATCGATGTTTACTTAACTGAAGAATTCAGCAAGCGTCGGAAAATTAGACGTATCAATATGTGCACTATCAGATTGATCCTCATCACTCCAATCTTCAACTTCAACCCTATCGTAATTATCAGCTTCTTCAACGTACTTATACTAATAATCGGGCTGCTGATTGATATTAAACTGATCAGTTCTTCTTCAAAATCAAACTTGAAGTTAATATCTTCAATGTGCGTCATTTTGATAATATCATCCATAGTATAAGTATGCCTAATTTCACCTTCCTCTATATCCGGTTCAAGACGAAGAATCAATTTCTCACTTTCATCAATACTTTTATCATCAACATTCTCCCCCTCACCTTCAACATTTTCAGGTTCTTCATTAGCATCGTCATGAAGATAATCGTCAACATTCACTTCACGACGCTTCCGTAACTTTGATACCTGAAGAGCCTTGATCGTCGTCATCATTCCCGTCATCATCATCATGACTACTAGTAGAAAACACATCATCTGCATCATCTTTCTTATCTTCATCATCATCTACTTTTCATCATCTTCCTCATCATCTTCCTCATCATCATTTACATCATCAATTTCAACATCAACATCAAATACACCAGAAACTGAAGATATGGGACAAGGATTTTGAACAGGTGATTGTGGTGCATGCGTCTGTCGACTTTGTCTTGTATCGAGTCTTGTTTTAGAATAGATAGATCAGGGCACGTAGTTCGAGAATATAAGTAATTTCGCATGAGAGGGTAATTCCGCTTGAAAGTATTATGCATGTAATTCCGTGCGGAATTAAATTCCGCTTGGAATCTAATTTCGTTTGGACCTGTTCAAGCGGAATTAGTTCACTATAAATACCCTTCAAGCGAAATCAGTTGTAACTTTCCGGCTTGTGTAACGAAGTGCTGCCGAAGTGTCGACTCGCTGTAAATTGTTGTCAAATCAATCAAGAGACAGTTTAAAGTGTATATCTTGCTCAATTGAACTCATTACGTCTGTTTCCGTCTTTCGTTTTGAGTATAAACTCTTCTGAACGACTCGTTCGGGTCTGAAAACGATCCTACAAGTGGTATCAGAGCTCAGGAGGAAGAGTTCATACCAATTCAGCTGCAATTTCTGATTTCTATACCTTCTTTTTCAAATTAAACTTGATTTTAAGGTCAAAATGGTTTGAATTTCACATATCATGTGTGCATTACTGTTTTAACAAACCCTAAAGAGTTTCAGAACTAAAATCAGCCAATAACTTGATCAATTTGACAAAATTCAGCTTGAGATGATGAAATCAGCATAATTCCGCACGGAATTAGGGGTTAATTTCGCACCAGAGCATAATTTCGTTTGAAAGGTTCAAGCGAAATTAGTAATTTCACTTCAAAAGACAATTCCGTTTGATAATTCCCCACGGAATTAGCAATTTCGTTTGAAAGAAGGTTAATTTCGAACGGAATTAGTGATTTCGCACCAAAAGGTTAATTCTGCTTGAAGTTGGTATTTCGTTTGTACGGGTGATTTCGTTTGAACAGGGAATTTCGTTTGAAGTGTAATTTCATTTGAACTGTCTGAGTTTTGTAATTTTGAAAACCGAAACATGGAAGAGGAATTCTACAACGCGTTTGCTACTCCGATAACTATTACTCAGCAAGCAATGTTGGAAAATGAAACGAGCACGATGCAGAAACCACCTAAGCTCATGAATATCGAGGAATATAAAGGTTGGGAAGAACGTTTCGAAAATTGGGTGCAAGCAAATTATTTGGATGCTTGGGAAAGTATTGAGACTAAATATGTTAGACCAAGGAATGATGACGAAGAGGAGATTGCTATTAAAGATCTTAGTGCGGATGAGAAAAAGAAATTCAAAAACGAGAAAATGATGATCAGTTTATTGCAACAAGCTGTGAAAGAAGATATTCTGGTCTTATTGCAACACAGTGAGAGTGCATATTCAATTTGGAAAGCATTAAGATCTAAGTTTGTTGGAAGTCAAGAAATGATTAAGAATAAAAAATCGCTTCTAAAAAAAGAGTTTGATCTATTTCGTGGTTTGAAAACTGAAAGCACAAAGTAGATAATTGAAAGATACTGAAATTTGTTAGTAAATATGAGGAGCGTGAGCATCAATAAGGACAATGAAGAGTTGATTGAGAAACTGGCTGATGCTTTGCCACATGAAACTTGGGGCATATACTTGATGATGTTAAGAAATAAGAAAGGGTTTAACAATCTAAGTTTGAGTAAGTTCATTGAGAAATTGGAAGCTCAAGAGATGGAACAAAGAAAGATTTTATGAATGAAAGACTTCGATGGTGAACAACATATCGGTCTGTATTACAAAGCAGGGTTGAATGAAAAGACCAACATGTCACCAAAAGTTGAAACTGCATTCAATGCAAAAAGTTCATCGGGAGGGTTATCTAAAGGATCAAGCAGCAAAACGAGTTTTTCATCATATCCATCATTTGATCCAAACTTGTCTGGATACAAGAATGACAGGAAGTTGCAATGCAACATTGTATTAAATCTTGAGAATGATCAAGATTATTCAAAAGAAATGGTAAAAAGTCACATGTCTTTGTTGGGAACTGTGTTGGAGTCGTATGGAAGCTTAGTGGCAGGTCGGATCAGGAATCCAATGCTTACTAAAGAGGATTACGATCAGATTGATGCTGAAGAAATGGAATTGATGGATATAAAATGGTGTTTGGCGAGTGTGTTAAGAAGAGCTGAGAAATTCAAACAAATCACGGGACGAGATGATTTCCGTGATGCATGTGTTTCTACTTGTTTTCGTTGCAGGGAAAAAGGGCATTTCAAGAGGTAGTGCACAAATCGCGAAACAAGTGGAGCTCAGAACCCATTCAACAACAATGACTACTATCGGAAAGCGATCTATCATCAAGTTGCTCAACAATCACATCAACAAGAACCGCAGGTGGCTCATGGTAAAAAGGTGATTGAGGATTCTTCAAAGAGAGCATGTATGGTGAATCATGATGAGAAGAAATCATCAACAGGATTTAGTTGGGACAAATATGTTTCAGCTGATGGTAAAGCATGTCAGATAGATCAAGATGATGAAAAGTTACCTGAAGGGTTTAGCTGGGAAAATTTCAGATGGGATGATTATTGCCCAGATAAAGAAATGTTGAAAGCTAAAGCTTTTGTTGCTCGAATTGAAGAAGATAGTAATGATGATAATGATTATTATGCAAAAAGAATGCAAAAGCATTTGAAAATGATGGAGGAAAGTGACAGTGAAGATGAAAAAGCTAAAAAGAAAAAGAAAAAGGTTAAAACACCAATCAGCAGTGATGATGAAGAAGTTCCAGTGATGAAAAGAAAAGTAAAAGAAGTTCTAGCCTTCAAAATTGATGAGGAAGCTGATGCAAGAAAGATTCCAGTGAATTGTGAAACCTGTGAGATTATAAAAAAGAAAAACAGTGAATTGTTTAACAACATGAACAGGTTGAAAGAATCCTATGATGTTTTGAACAAAGCCATGAATATGTAAAATGAAACAAGCAATGAATAGGCAACAGCAATGAAGACTCTTCAAGGAGCATTCACGTCAAAGTAGAAAACTGTGAACAATTACATCGAGAAGTGTGCTGCTCTGGAACAGAAATTGGAAAAACAACGAATTGAAACAAAAAGAGTTAATAGATTATTGAAAAGTTACTCATGTACTTCTTTTGTCATTGACAAGATTTATCCAACTGTGGAAGCCATGAAGGCGTTTGAAGAGGAAACTTCTGAAGAAAAGAAGATAGACACAGGAGAAAAGACATTTGAGAAAAAGAACTCTGAGAAGAAAAAGTGTACTAAAGTGAAGAATTCTGGTAAGAAACAAGGTGTCAGTTACAACAAGTGTCCACCCCCGCTTGAAAATGGATATTCGCCAAGAAATCCAAATTCAGAAAGAGTCCAAAAGGCAACAAACTTACAGTGGGAGTTTGAGCCTACAGTTAATTTGCCAGAAAACATTGACATCATTTTTACATCATCTGACACTGATCAACAATCTCAATTGATGAAGAAAGTGGTGGATCATGTGTTAGATAACGATGAAACCGAGGAGTCAAAGTCGGAGTCTATGTCAGAGTCAAAATCTGAGTCCGGCACTCCGAGTCAAACCGTAAAACAGGGCAAAAGAGTTTACAATAATGAATTCCTATTATCAAAATCTAATTTGGATGATGAAACGTTTAAAGTTGCATAAACTTTGAACAATTCAGGATAATTATATTCTGAAGAGGAATTTCCAATAAGAGGTGTCATAACTGAAATGATTAAAAAGGTTTTTAAACCTAATAGAAATTAATATTTCTGAAATAAAATATGTAAATCTTTCTGAAAAACCTAAAAAATACACCTCACGAGTTCAACAAATAGAAAACAAGAAAAAGGGTTACATTTCTGGTTGTGGCTATCGAAAGAAACCAAACCATAATGGTAATTTCAAAAAGAAATGTTTAGGTTTTATTCCACCAGAAAATTACAAAAATGATAAAACTTATAAACCAAAAACTGTATTTGTTTCAGGAACAAGCTCAGAGGAAGAGATGAAAAGCTCATTTTGGAAGCAATCAAATAGAGAATTTCTTGCAAAGAAGCAAGAAGAAATGAAAAATGGAGATCTTCAGGGGAAAGAGACGAGAACCTGTTTTCAATGCAAAACAAGTGGTCATATTGCCAGAAACTGTCCAAAGGCAATACAATCGAAATAGGGAGTTTCTCTTAAAATGAAAGAAAAGATTGTTGAAAATGAACCACCAACCGAACCGTTTGTTGTTTTCAAAAACTCTAAATTTGAGGTTGGAGAATGTTCAAAGAGATTTTACAAGAAGAAACCATATCTTGACAACCAAAAAAAAACACTTAAGTTTGTTTTAATCAAAATGGTTTTTCTGGAAAATAAGTTTTGTTGATTTTATAACCACTTTAAGGTTAGGGGTTCACCTTAAAGTGGTTATAAAATCAACAAAACTTATTTTCCAGAAAAAACATTTTGATTAAAACAAACTTAAGTGTTTTGAAATCATAATGGGAAAATAGTTTGTTGTAAGGGGGAGTCCTGATTGTTTATGCCGAGTGGATGGCGAATTGAAGCGATTCACAACAGTTGTCATTTTATTTGTACAGTTTGTTTTCAAATTTCTTTTAATGTGTTTGCATTTTAGGGGGAGTAGAAATTTCAGAAAATCTAAAAACATTAGAAAATTTGAAAAATCCAAAAACATGATAAAATTTAAAAACGAGTTTTGTTTGAGAAAAGAGGAAATAATAGTACATCAGTGGACTATCACAACACGCTAAAGGATTGGAAAGTCAAAAATGTGATAAACGATCTCACTGCAGATGTGTCAGTAGGTTTTTGTAGATTTAGTAGATTGTTTTTGAGATATAAACCTAAAATTTCAAACTTGCTTATCTCGTGGGGAACATTGCTTGGATATATGGGTAACCCCCGAAATCTTGTTTGAAAGATCCCTCTTTCTGAGATACTAGGTCTTTATGCTTAGTGATATCTGGGGTATTATCCCGGGACTTCTAATTTTGCGGAAGCAATGGCCTAGTCCCCGAATAATACTTTGCATTTGCTTTAATCTTAAAGCTCGCCCACAGTACAAAAAATGATGAAACATTGAACAATGCTAATCATGTGCTGTTGAAGAAAATATTCTCTAAAGGGAACACACCTAAAGTCGAACCGTCATCTCTCTGGTGAACGGAAGTTCTGACCTGAGCTCTCACGGTTTTGCATTTAACCCTTTACAGATATCATCTAGGTATATTCACCTGTAAGACTGAATATTGGGATTTGGGACACGCGAATAAGTTTAAAACACTAATTTGTATCTCAAAACAGTTGAACTTTGTGTGAAAATTTAAATGGACCAGTATACTGACAATCTAAGTGAATTGTTTAGAACTTATAATGTTTGAAGCTTAACGGTGTTAGTGATTTGTCTCAAAAACTGATATGATCCTCTTACACAAACTCACAAAAATACTGTTTGTAAATATTTCTTTACTGCATTTCATTATAAAAAAATTCCAAAAAAATTTCTGTGTGTTTTAGCGTAAACTTTTGAAAAATACAAAAAGATTTTCGAAAACTGATGTTGAAAAGCTGATTTTCAAAATTCTAAGTGCTAAACATGATGGACACTTTGTGAGGGAAAGATTGTGTATGTTTTCCTGCAAGTGGTTATCAGAAATTTTTAAATGTTAACTCATTCTATACACTCAAGTGGTTCATCAAAGATATAATTTGTTAAAACATTTACTGATTTGTATTCTACAAGTGGTTAGCAGAGTATATAAATGTGTCAAATTATAAATTTGTGAAATTTATTGTGTGGTAGAGAATGTGCAAGTTAGCCAGGTTTCGATACCTGAGGATTCTGTGATTAAAGAAAGCCAGGTTTTGATCCTGAGCAAAGTGTGAACCAGGTAACGATTCAGACTGCGATCCCAGCTTATCGAAAGGGGGAGGCTGATGATGTTAAGAACCAAATTATGATTCTGGAAGCTTGATATTCACGCAAGCTGATGTTGCTGATGAACTTAAGGAATCAAGAGATCTGATCAAGAAAATTAGAATGAAGATTGAAGATTGGATCAACATCTGAGAGAAGATTATTTGTTTGAGGGGAGTCTGTTGGTGATGAAAGAGAAGAGAAGAGAAAGATTTGAGGATGCGTTACAATGTCAGATACTTCAGAGAGTGCAGAAAGACTGATAAAGACTGATGATGTTGAAGATTCGACACTTAAGACTCGTCAACATTCAAGGGGGAGTCTGTTGGTGCATGCGTCTGTCGACTTCGTCTTGTATCGAGTCTTGTTTTAGAATAGATAGATCAGGGCACTGGGTAGTTCGAGAATATAAGTAATTTCGCATTAGAGGGTAATTCCGCTTGAAAGTATTATGCATGTAATTCCGTGCGGAATTAAATTCCGCTTGGAATCTAATTTCGTTTTGGACCTGTTCAAGCGAAATCAGTTGTAACTTTCCGGCTTGTGTAACGAAGTGCTGCCGAAGTGTCGACTCGCTGTAAATTGTTGTCAAATCAATCAAGAGACAGTTTAAAGTGTATATCTTGCTGAATTGAACTCATTACGTCTGTTTCCGCCTTTCGTTTTGAGTATAAACTCTTCTGAACGACTCGTTCGGGTCTGAAAACGATCCTATAGTGATTCAGAAGCTATTGATGGAACGATTGCTCTTTCAGTTACTTCACTAACACCTTCAACTTTAACTCCTTTACCTTTATTCTTCATTTCTGCTTCAATCGCAGCTTGACAACGAGCTCTGACCTCTTCAACCTGAATTTCTTCAAACTTTTGTTCAACAGACTTCCCAATCAAATTCTCTAACACTTTGTTCATCATATAAATCTCGTGCTCTTTCTTTGCATTGGCATCCTCTAACTCTTTGTTCTTTAGCTTGAAATACTCATTTTGCTCATCTCTCCGAACCTTTTCCTCTTCTAACTCAACAATATGTACTTTAAGAATATCAATGTCAGCCTGATCAGCTTTAACTCTTTTCAACAATGACGAGTTTTCAGCTTCAACTGTCTTGACACGCTTTTGAAGTTTCTTTTCACGATCTACCAACTTTTTATTCTCAGCTAACACATCTTCTACCATCTTTTCCAACTTCTTCACTTGCTCATCATTCACAAAACTGAAATCTCCAATATCATCAAGAGCAATATTCTCCGGAACACGTGGAAAATTTCTGTATCCATAAGAACAAGGAGTTGTTTGTACTTGTGGTTGTGTGGTTGGAGGTGTTTGTAGAATATGTTGTGCGGTGATAACAGGTTGTTCATGCGTAGGTGTAGAAATATGAAGTTGTGATAAATGAGGTGGTGATGGTTGTTGTTGATGTGGTGGCGGTGAAGGTTGTTTTGGTTGTGATTGATGTTATGGTGATTGATGTGGTGGTGATTGATGTGGTGGTGATGGTTGAAGTTCTGGTGGTGTAGGTTGTTTTGGTGGAGTAGGTGGTTTTGGTTTTGATGCACGTTTAGGATTCAGTTTGATTGTCATCTTTCTTACTACTTTAGGAGATACAACACGTTTCCTTGCATTTGACTTCTTTCTACCTCCAGATGATGGTGGTGTTTGAGTATCTTTAACATGTTCTGGAGATGGAATGTACAAATCATCATCTTTTTCCTCTCTCCTTTTTCTCTTTTTCTCTTTTTCTTTTTCTATATCAGCTTTTATTCTTTTCAAACTTTCAGTTTCAATAAACTCTAAATCAGAACTGGATGAACTTTTCTCTACATCGTCACCTTCATCACCAGCTTCTTTAGCTGCTTTTTCAGCTTCAAAACTTTCTTTAAGAGCTTTCAATAATCGATCAGATTCAAGAGATAAACGAACATGATCTCCTTCAACATCGGCTTCTGGTTCTTCTTCCTCTGGTTCATCGACCAACATAGTCTCAACAACCTTCTTTTGACGCTTCTCTTTTGGTTGAGAAGATGAACCTTCCTATGTTTGAACTTTAGGAGTTGTCTTTCTACTCCTTTTCTTCTTTTCCTCTTTCAAGAACCACTCATTTCGAGTTTCTTTGAAATCTGCAAGTATTGTCAACTCATCTGCAACACTTGTTTCTTTCATTTCTTTGTCATTCCTCCACTTCTGATGATCAACTGGATCTGGATCTTTGAAATTTTTATCTTTGATGAATCCAAAGAATTCTGTCTTTGTCTTTGACTCTGGATGATTTTTGTGATACCTGGATAATACAGTCAGCGTCTCATTATCGATATGATATAATCCCAACAAATCATTCTCTTCATCTTTCTCTAGATCCGGATAAGCATAATCTAGCATCATCTGTACAAATCTTGGATAGATCCAGGTTTTGCTGCCAGAAGTAATATTCTCTTTCATGTAGTGAAACACAATCTTTGAAAAATTATACTTCTTGTTCAACACAAGTGCAGGCACCATGCACATTTGATAATCTCGCATCATGTGACATCTGTGTCTCTTCAACCATCAAACAAATACCAAACCAATGAAATATTGTATTTCATAATTTGGGATTTGTAAAACTATGTGTATCATTTGCACATATCAACTCTTGTTCAATTTCGGGCTTTAAATCGCTTTCTAGAAGGTTATACACGCACTAATGCGTAAATATAACCAGTTTAATGCAACAAACACTCTGGGATAGTGACATAGGCTTAACATACCCCAAATAACCTTTACATAACTTAGAAATAAGTTTTGGATGGTTTGGTATGCCGAAATCAAGTCTATTCGCTTACAGGGACTAAATTCGACAAACTATGAAAGTATGCCAATTTGAACTGTAACGAACATTCTGGAACATAGCCATAAGTTAAACACACCATAAATATCCTTTACATAGCTTAGAAATAGGCTTTGAGGGGTTCAGTGTGCTAAAACAAACTTTATGCTCATTCAGGGACTAAAAGCGTCAAAAAGTGCATAAGTTTGCATTTTCGCGCATAACTTACGTTCTGAATACTTCCGGACATCCAAAAATTTATGCAAGCCTTAAAATATTTTATTTTAGTGTTTGGCATGAGAAAAATCCATTCGTCATGTAATTTGGATCATCTTTCGCGCTTATGCGCATTCCGTCGTAATTAAGCGAACATGGCGATCGTACGACCAAACGAACCGACATCCGGAATATTTTTGAGCATGTTTCAAGTCCCCTACACTTTAACTTCATCTTAGAGCCTTGTAATGAGGTTAACGGGGCTTAAACGTGCCAAAAATGGGCCAAATTTCATGTTTCTGAAGTGCAGGGACTAAAACTGCAATTTCTGAACTGTGACCCTCAGGCGGGGCGCGTAAGATCCCATGTATGTCTTACGCGGGCCGCGTGGCCTCCCTAGATGTGCAAAATCAGTTTTAACAGTTGTTAACAGCTGTTATGCACTCCAAACCCAATTGCAAATGGTATTTTCAATCCATAGGCTGAATCTAGGGGTGCCCAAGGTTTCCCAAAACAATGGGCCCATGTGTACGGCCGAGATCGAAGCACGTTTCGCGATGAACGATCCTAACGGTTGTGCCATGCCTATATAAACCCAACCCATTTCATTCATTCCTCACTTAAATTCTGAGATTTTCTCTAAGTTGGAGTGGTTATCACTTCATACCTGAGAAATACTTGGAATTTAATCTTGCGGGGACCTTCTGTAAGTATTCTTTCGCGTTTTTCGTTCGTTTTAGCGATAAAGTCAAACTGTGTTTGACTTTCTGCATTAACCAGTTATGGTCAGTGCGAAGTTCGTTTGAACTTCATAACGTGAGCGTAATCACGATGGTTATAGTCCCTAGTGACTATACCTACTGATTTCCACGTTATCTAGGCTCAGTGACGAGTCGTAGTTTCGGCCAAAATGCGTTTCCTCGCGTATTTTGTAACCAAACTACTCTAGGGTATCAAAACCGTTTGTTTTGATACCAAACCTGTCTTCTAACTTTACTAAACATGTTCTAGCACGTTTAGCTTGTCGCTTTTATATTTGTGCTTGTTTAGGGTCGTAAAGGTATGCGATCTAATCAATTGCTTATACTTTCGAACCCGACCCATTTGGCGATCATTAGGAACCGACCAAACACTTTAGGTGACCATAGTTGTATATAAAATAACCTTTTAAGGTTATACCTTATGGTCACGCCGTTTATGTAGTGGTATGATAAGTAATTCTTATGCCTTCGGAAAATTACCAAAATGCCCTTTTTACGCATAAATTCATTTTAAGCATATATAACCTAAGTTTTGACATCTAAACTGATTAGACAATAATATTAGACATGTAAAGGCATACATTACTTGTCATAGGACTAGTTAGGCGTTCCGAAAGCGTTTTACGCGAACGACGCGTTAAAGTAGCGTAAGCTACCTAAACGGGTCGTAATGGGTCGTAAGCACTTAGGTTAGGCTTCATTTTAGTATGTAGGCATTGCTAGACCATATCATATGAGTTCCAATACTCATTTGGTTTACGAAACCTCATACTATCCGATCCCCCGATTTAGGTCCGGTTACTTATGTAGTTATCTATATAGGGTGTCGTTTGATTCCGTGATCCCTCTAGCTTTGCTTGGTTGTTGTTCAAGACTTCTAAGCACCCTCAAGTGAGTACATAGTCCCCTCTTTTACTGTTTTTCAAACATTTTGGGGTGAAACACATGTGCCTACTTGTTACATTCATGATTTCATGCTTTTATATCATACACTTGCTATTTTCATTAGACACTATTAGTACATGATTTCATTATGTTTTGCTATGTATGTTTACTTAACATGCTAGCACATTGTTTTACATTACATTTCTTTTGCTATGTATGTTTACTTAACATGCTAGCACATTGTTTTACATGACTTTTCTGCTTTGTATGTTAACTTAGCATACTTAGTACATTTGATTTACATTACCTTTTCATGCTATGTATGTTTACTTAACATGCTAGCACATTGTTTTACATGACTTTTCTGCTTTGTATGTTAACTTAGCATACTTAGTACATTTGATTTACATTACCTTTTCATGCTATGTATGTTTACTTAACATGCTAGCACATTGTTTTACATGACTTTTCTGCTTTGTATGTTAACTTAGCATACTTAGTACATTTGATTTACATTACCTTTTCATGCTATGTATGTTCATTTAGTCCATACTTAGTACATTCACATCACATCACATGCTTACATTCGGTATAACATTTGGTTTGTAAAAACGAGACTTATATACATTCATTAACATTAGCTACGCCACTCGGTAGTAAGTAATGGTACCATAGGACTTGACAAATCCCGTTCCTGACATCCTGGGTTGGTTTGGATGAAAGGAATGACTGAATCCGAAAACATTTCACATTGATAACCTTTACTTAAGGTTATCCATCTGTCTCAAGGCTTGAATGTATGCGTTTAACATACCGCATAAGTGTTTGTATCAGTATAGCATGCATTTCAACAAAACATAACATTGATTTAAACTGAGTTTTACTTCAATACCTTGTTTTGTGCATTTTTTTACCTATGGTTTAGTTGATACGTATATCACTTGCCATACATGACATTTTGTTTACACATCACTTGATTGACATTTGACATGGACATTTTTGATATTGATATACACATTTCATGGACTACATTTTGACATAAACATTTTGACATGGTTTTCACAATGACATTTGACAATTGGTTTAGACATGGGCAATTTACATTGGTGGTTTGTTTGGGTAAGTGATTTAAGTAACGAGACGTGTGTAATGTGATACAAGCATGGTGGATACGCCGCTGGTACTTCCTATATATAAGTGCTTGTGTTATATTACATGTCGTAGCGTTATTTAAATCATTCAATTTGGATTTACACATTTTTACACAAAACATTGTTTTACAAAACAGTTTGTTTTATACAAATTCTTTTTACTTGGTTATTCATTTAACCTTACTATCATTCTTTTAACTATACATATCTATCATCGCTTTTCAAACGATTTATAAAACAAAACATTTTAAGGATCATGACTGATTTTGTTAAACAACTTTTTTCTAAACTTATAAGTCATGATTCCTATTTTTCACAAAACCTATGTACTCGCCGGCATTTTTATGCTGATGTATTTTCACATGTGTCTCAATTACAATAGTTGATGATATTTGATGATGATATTGATGCATGCTCACATAGGATTGGACGAGGCCTTAGTGACAATAAAAGATGCAAGACTAGTTAAATTTTGTTTTACTTATTTGTTTGTTAAGACATTGTAACTCTTTTAATCAATAAAACAACATTTCAACTTTCCATGTGTTATGAAACAATGATTCTGTTACAACACTCCCCGACGATTCCGCCACGTTTTGTTGTTTTACGTGGTCGGGGTGTGACGGAAAAGTTGGTATCAAAGCTCATGGTTATAGGGAATTAGGTTATTAGTAATGCTTTGACCTAGTCTATAACCTTCCTAGGACCCTAACGCGAGTTTACTTGCGTTTAGTCATAAAATAATACCGTCACCTATCCTTAGGCGACAACCACAACAAGAACATAAATTTCAAAACCACTTTGAAAACTAATCATCTGTTCTAGGATGATTTATTATATGGTTTTGAACCCTTCCAGTTTGATTGTTGGCCTAGTGCCTTCTAACTTTTCAAAATCCCGTCAAGGTTTTGGGTTCTAAATAATGTGAACACATGCAAACCGGAAGAGTGAATGCCTATACTCTGAGTTTTCTGTCTAAGGCTAGAGTGTTCGTACAAATCCGCAGTATCGGACCAGTCACTCTTACCTGGGAACTCTTGGGGTGAGTGTTCACTTATAGGCGAGCATGTCTTCGCGATACATTATATTGACCCACTTACTTTGATTAGTCACCGTCTCATTTGTTTGCCTTTGGTAACAAACAAATGGTCACAACCTTCATGCGTTGTCATTTCCTTTTGACTATCTTTCGTTTGTTTCCTCCTATGCCTTCCATTATCTTCAACATGCCTCTTTATCGCAACAACGCTCAAATGTCCGAACCAGGTGCTGCAACTACCCATCAAATAGGCGTCGTACTCCAGAGGACTGTTGATTTAGCTATCGCCATGACTCGCCTCAGGGATGAAGCTGTATAAGGGAACTGCTCCTTGGTGCAATCAATGCCATCGTCATCATCCGAATCAAATACCCTGTTTCAAATGTACCCACAATGGACGATGGGGACATTTGATTAACATATGCCACTTTGCTATCCAAAACAAAGCTGTTGCAAACCTTGCTGCTACCCAACTCCAACTCAACCCTACTCAAGCTCGTTTCCCGTATGGTACTTGCTACAACTATGGTGAGACGAGCCATTTCAGGAACAAATGCCCGAAGATTGTCAATGCAAATCCAACTCTTGGATGAGCATTTGGCTGAGCAAAAGATGTTGCTATCTTATACCTTTGTTCCTTTTGTTTTCTTGTATTGTGAAACAATATGTTTTGTTCATAAATAAAAGTCGTTGATCGCAACTCTGATGTACAAGTGTAATTACATGTGTGTATGACATTTCCCTATGATACCTACATCGAGGAACTATGCCCTTTACAAACTACTCTTGTGATTCTCCCTTTCAAGTGATCGCTCATAATTTCCTCGAAAGTTCTAAATACTTGTTTCATTCTAAGAAACGAAGTACATGAAATGAAGTGACATTATGAGGAATCGTGCTTTTTCGCACATCTGTGCCTTTGAATCCTTGGTTAGATAACTAAGGTTATTTTCAAAACTCATACCCATTACGTTCTGATTTTTCAACATGCATAACATAAGTTTTCAAAACAACCTTCATGATTTCAAAATGTTATTAATACAGTATAATTACTTATATCAAGTGCATGATTTCAAAAGCATCATTCATGTTTTCAAAAACCTTATACATAATTTCAAAATTCATCTTGCATGATTTTAAAACATTTTTTTATACCTACCTAATACACCTACTTTATGATTTCAAAAGTATTATATATAAGGTTTTCAAAAACATTGAACACATTTTAGAACCCCATGCATAGTTTTCAAAGTATTCTCCTCATACATTAACTTAACCTTCAAATTCCGCTTCATATGTCGCCTTGACATATCTAGCATCGCAACTTCATAAGCATTTTATATCCCATGTTTTGACTTAAGCACATCCAGTGCAAGGTTTCAAAACATCTTCAATTCCAAAAATCCATGTGGGATCTTTTTATCTTCACAATTAGATCCTCGTGGATAATTGTCATTCAAATCAAAATCCTTAACTGGATTCCTTGTGTACCTTAATTCGAACATTTCGGTTCCTTACAATCGAAATCGAATTTCCTCTTTAAGATCTATCTATATTCATAGTTAGATTCCTTATAATGTTTAAAGGTACCAAATGAAATCCATGGATTGGATTTCTGGTGTGCTTTATTATCCACGTCCAAAGATAACAAATTTAAAATCAAGTTAAACAATTATTTGATTATGTGTTTATGCACTTTGTGTTTTCTTTATGCATTTTTGTGTTTTTGTATACTCTGGATATTCGTTATCCAAATCCTCGTAGAACCTTCCATATTTTTAAATGAGGGATTCGTAGTGGGATATTCAAAAAGGTACTACCTTAAATCCTTATTGGGCTTCTACGTGATGGTCAAGACCCTTGGATTATATAGTACCATTTCATGATTCAAAAAAAGAGACCCTTTGAGTGGTCTAGTCAAAGGATTGATTCAGAATCTGGTTAGGAATGACATGTGATGATATAAGCTGAAAAGACTCCTTGGTGGTTTGGAGATCATTTATTGACTCTATTAAAAAGGACCCCAATATGGTCTAGTCACGATCATCACAGGCTCGTTCACTGTTTTCTTCCCCTACACAATATAAGATGCACTGCGTGACCATGCAAGGAATTACGTAATTATGGATGCATACATAATTACAAGTTCAGTGCATGGAGACCACAGTAAGACTTATTATGTGCATGAACCGATAGTGGCAACAATAACGAAGTGTGAACATTGTAATGGAGGTACGGTGGACGCACCAATAACACTTTATATACTTATATATATAAGTGTCCCTCCCACATTGTAAGCATGATGTTAATTAAAGTTACTAGACGTTCAGAAGTCTAACCAGTGTTGTTCGATCTTTTCAACCTCACGTTTCAAGCTCTCACAAGTTTCCTCTAAGATAAATTTCGGGACGAAATTTCCTGAAGTAGGGGAGACTGTGACATCTGTGTCTCTTCAACCATCAAACAAATACCAAACCAATGAAATATTGTATTTCATAATTTGGGATTTGTAAAACTATGTGTATCATTTTCACATATCAACTCTTGTTCAATTTCGGGCTTTAAATCGCTTTCTAGAAGGTTATACGCGCACTAATGCGTAAATATAACCAGTTTAATGCAACAAACACTCCGGGATAGTGAAATAGGCTTAACATACCCTAAATAACCTTTACATAACTTATAAATAAGTTTTGGATAGTTTGGTATGCCGAAATCATGTCTATTCGCTTATAGGGACTAAATTCGACAAACTGTGAAAGTATGCCAATTTGAACTGTAACGAACATTCTGGAACATAGCCATAAGTTAAACACACCATAAATATCCTTTACATAGCTTAGAAATAGGCTTTGAGGGGTTCGGTGTGCTAAAACAAACTTTATGCTCATTCAGGGACTAAAAGCGTCAAAAAGTGCATAAGTTTGCATTTTCGCGCATAACTTACGTTCTGAATACTTCCGGACATCCAAAAATTTATGCAAGCCTTAAAATATTTTATTTTAGTGTTTGGCATGAGAAAAATCCATTCGTCACGTAATTTGGATCATCTTTCGCGCTTATGCGCATTCCGTCGTAATTAAGCGAACATGGCGATCGTACGACCAAAGGAACCGACATCCGGAATATTTTTGAGCATGTTTCAAGTCCCCTACACTTTAACTTCATCTTAGAGCCTTGCAATGAGGTTAACGGGGCTTAAACGTGCCAAAAATGGGCCAAATTTCATGTTTCTGAAGTGCAGGGACTAAAACTGCAATTTCTGAACTGTGACCCTCAGGCGGGGCGCGTAAGATCCCATGTATGTCTTACGGGGGCCGCGTGGCCTCCCCAGATGTCCAAAATCAGTTTTAACAGCTGTTAACAACTATTATGCACTCCAAACCCAATTACAAATGGTATTTTTAATCCATGGGCTGAATCTAGGGGTGCCCAAGGTTTCCCAAAACAATGGGCCCATGTGTACTGCCGAGATCGAAGCACGTTTCGCGATGAACAATCCTAACGGTTGTGCCATGCCTATATAAACCCAACCCATTTCATTCATTCCTCACTTAAATTCTGAGATTTTCTCTAAGTTGGAGTGGTTATCACTTCATACCTGAGAAATACTTGGAATTCAATCTTGCGGGGACCTTCTGTAAGTATTCTTTCGCGTTTTTCGTTCGTTTTAACGTTAAAGTCAAACTGTGTTTGACTTTCTGCATTAACCAGTTATGGTCAATGCTGTGACAACTCGAATTTCCAAGATTTCCATCTTCGCATTAATTGCGCACTAATTGTTAAGCTGTCTTGTTTGTTTCACCACTGTACACGTTCGTAAATTGTTAAGTCGTATTGCGCTTGTTATATTGTATGTATTAGTGTGCTCTTATATGTGTTGGGTGTGCAATGTAAGTGTGTTAACGGATATATGTTTTGTATGTTTTAATGTTAGTACACTTAATAAAAAGATGGAACTTTTGTCAAACACCCACACACCTCACGAAAACACACTTCACGAAAACACTAAGTGTCCTCGTCTACTAAGGGGCCAACGAAAGGCACCTGGGCTTCGGCCCAGTGGTGATCGACTTGGGATGTTTAGCTATTAATCCTAACACAAAACCTAATTAGCCAAAAACCCTAATCATTCTTCACCTCCTCTCGCTACCCTTGAAACCCGACGGCAATCTTAAAGACACCGAAGTATCTTGCGCCAACCGATTCATCGTTCTCCTGTTTGGGGTTAGTAAATCGAATATTAATAATTAATTGATTGAATTTATCATGAATCATGTGTACACATATGCGGGTTGACGATGATATGATTTTGCAATTGATTTAATTGATTAGTATGATATGAATCTTGGTAATCGGATGATGTGATTTATATTCTCTATTGCATGCCATAAGTTGGTCCAATAATCTCTTGAGGTGATTGACGATTTGTCGGCCATTGATGACTTATTAATGAACTGTTGATTTACGTATAATTTTGGTCTTTCAATGAGTTTCTATTTTAGATATTACATGTAAATGAATTGACTAAATGATTTATTTGATAATGATGAAATCGATATCAGTGACTATAGCCTTGAACTAATATATATAGTTGAAAAGTGAGGATGAAACATAAGGTAAAGTGGCCGACAATTGAAATTAGGAAATCCCTTTCATTGGACCATTTGATTTGAGGGTTAACTTGTGATTTGATAGTGCATAGAGCTGCATGATTTAATGATTGATGCTGAGTATGTGATTTGGTCATTGGGCATAAGGGACGGTTGAATCAAGGCTGGTCCAATCAAATTAGAGGCACAACAAATACTAACATATATATATATATCAAAACTCAATTGGGCATACATGTGATTTGGGCGGCTATCATAGTCTTTAGTGCATGTGCAATTGTCAGGAAACTGGTGACCATATATGTGTGTGGATGTGTGCCATTGGACCAAAAATTGGTCTAATAACCTTCATGTAATATAAGTGGGTCGGCCAAAAATAGTGGGGTTTATTATAAAGTGTTGGGGTACTACCTGCCGAGTTTTTATATGAAAAACATAGGGTCCGAGCCATTCAACAATACTATATGGCCCGAGTTTTTAATTTGTTTATGGGGTCCGACTTTCAAGTAGGGAAGCCCCCCCCCCCTTCATCTTTTATCCGAGTTTTGGTATAATATGGTTTGATATTAACTGTGATTTCATGTTATGGTTTGATACTAACTGTGATTTCATGTTAAGGGGTTCAACTAGGTAGAATGTAAGTGTGTTGGTGCATTTCGTTAGATATGTGCAAATTATGTCAACTGATTTGTCTGGTAAACTGTCTGCTAACTTGGTGAAGTATGTTGACTACATGTTCTTGCTATCGCACATGAATTATGTGAATACGATGAACTGAGTTCATGATGTATGATTCTCTATGTATATAAGTGTACGGTACTGAATGTAACTATATGATTCTACATGCTACTGTTTACTACTGATACGACTGTGTGATACTGTCTGATTATGACGATACGTGCTATTGAATGGTACTGCATGATCCTATAGATGTGAACAACCCTTATCATATCATTCTGTACACAACACGCACACAGATCACAACTATTTGGACATCACTGGATTGTAAACCCTACTTGAATGTAACGCTTACATCGAATCATACGAAATGTATCCTAGGTCGTGTGTAACGGACTTTGAGATTTTGTAAACCATAGAAGCAATAACATACCGAGCAAACCAAGGTGAGTTCACACTCCTACTAAGGCATGGGATTCCCGGGTTGTGGGAATGGGTTAAAGGTTATTATTGAAAGGAACGTACATATGCTTTACTAGACTGTCACCTATCATGTCCTCGGATGTCAGGACGGTTACGTAGGTTGGGATAACACCTACGGGTTCACATGCCATTCTATCCTCGGTTACGAAGGATACGCACGTAAAACCTACGTGTACGCATTGCTTACTTCTATCCTCAGGTTACGAAGGATACGTGCGTAAAACCTACGCACACTTTATACACACTTCTGTTCTCGGACGAAGAACAGGGATAATAATACGAACAGTCTAGTGGTCACTTAACATGGGAAGCCCCCACCAGCATAACTTACTATCGGCCCTGTAGAGCCACCTGTTACTTACTGTTACACATTTACTTACTGTGAACTCGCTCAACTAGTTTGTTGATCATTCTGTTACATGCCTTGCAGATCGTTAGGTACTCGGAGCTTGCATTGGAGAAGCGGGTCGTTGTGGACAAGGATCGTGGCTTTTCTGTTGAGCTATTATGACACTTAAAACTGTTAACTACTACTGGTTTATTTACTATGCTTCCGCTACATTTTGAAACGATGATTTGTTTGATCACCTTTTGTATTGAATGGATGATTTTCAGTTATTTTACTTAATATTAAATGCATGTTCAATATGATTGGTGGCTTGATCCTGGTCATGTCACGCTCCCAAGCGGTGGTACTCCGCGTGTGGATTTTGGGGGTGTGACAGATTGGTATCAGAGCCATTGGTTATAGAGAACTTGGTTTTAATATGGGAAAACGTTTTTATTAAAACCAGACTATAACCAGAACTGTGCTCTCAACGATCCACAACGACGCTTCGCTCCACGTGCAAGACTCGACATCCTAGGTAATAAGGTTTATGTTTATTACCAGCTTGCTAGAACTGCATAGAATTTTGCTCGTAGTATGTTTGCCTTACTTTGCTCACTACTTTATACTGTTTGAGAACACCTAGGTGCCTACACTTTTCTGTCATCGCACTACTCGCGAACTATTCATACATATGCTACCTTTACTGTTCGATCATGTCTGGACGTGTTGACATGACACAAGCCCAGTTGACGGCTCTCATTAACGAACAAGTTGCTGCGGCACTTGCAGCCGCAAAAGCAGGAGGTATAACCTGCTATTCCAGACCTACCTTAGGATGTTAGATCCTACTCTCGTGACCCAACTCCCGCGCTTAACCTTGACCTATCTTCCTCGCGCAACGGGTCAGAATGCATAGCAACCTGTCTGTACATTCAAGAAATTCATGGACTGTCGTCCAAGCACATTCAGTGGCACAGAAGGAGCAGTGGGACTACTCCATTAAAAGGGAATACTGCACGCGTGATGACATCCACAAGTTGGAAGTGGAGCCTTACCATTTGAAGATGACGGGGTCAGGAATTGATGCATATACGAAACGGTCGAGCGAACTGGCCATCTTGTGTCCAACCATGGTGGATCCTCCAAGCAAGCGTATCGAATCGTACAGAGATTCAGAGCCATGCTACATCGGCTAACCTCGACAATATCCAGGACATTCAGTGTCTTGCTCATCGCCTCACGGATCAGGCAGTGGAACAGAACAGGCTGCCTAGTTGTATCAACACTATTACTACCGCTATCACTTCTGCTACTCCCGCTACTCCTAGTGACAACAAGCGGAAATGGGATGGGTATTCCAGCAAGGGTCAGCTACTATTCAGTCTCAAGCACAACAGCAACGCAAGAATAGTGATCACCAGAGCCGAGCCAGCCAACTTCTGGTGGTCAGGGGCAGGGTGGATATCGGGGAATTCACCCAATGTGTAACTAATGCAACAGACACCACGGTGGTTAGTGCAACGAGGGACGTTGCCAGAGGTGTCTCAAGATGGGCCATGAAGCTAAGGATTCAGGAGCCCACGGCCTGCAAATCGGAATCGACAGCAGCAACAGCAAGCAGAAATCCTATGCAAAGGAAAGATTGATCGCATTCCTCGTTCTGGTCAAGAACCTCTCGAAGTTCAAGGCGACAAGAGTGGTGCTGTGGTTGGCATCATCTCTTTCTTGAAGGCTCAGGAATGTTTGCGAAAGGGCCACACCGCAATTTTGGCTCTCGTTACTGACGCATCAGCAAAAGAAAAGAAGTTGGAAGACCATTTAGTTGTACGCGACTTTCCTCAGGTGTTTCCTGAAGACTTACCTGGCTTACCGCCTCATCGTCAGGACGAATTTCAAATCGAGCTCGCTCCAGGAGCAGCACCCATAGCTCGAGCACCGTATCGCTTAGCTCCACCGGAATCGGAAGAACTATTGGCGCAGCTACAAGAAATCTTGGATAAGGGATTGATCCGACCTATCTCTTCGCCTTGGGGAGCTACAAGAACTACTGGACACCAATTATCGGTGAAAAGAAGGATGGCACCTTCAGGATGTGAAATTGATTACCGTGAACTCAACAAGGTTTGGCGGGATTACTACAGACGATTTATCAAAGATTTCTCAAAGACCGCTCAGCCACTTACACTGCTGACACAGAAAGGTGTTACCTACCGTTGGGGAGACTCCCAGGAAACCGCTTTTCAGTACTTAAAGGATAGGCTTTGCAGCGCACCTATTCTCTCATTGCCAGAGGGCACGGACGATTTTGTAGTATACTTGATGCATCCATCCAGGGTTTTGGATGTGTATTAAAGCAGCACGACAAGGCCAATGCTTATGCTTCGCGCCAACTCAAGATTCATGAACGGAACTACACGACGCACGATTTAGAGCTGGGAGCTGTTGTTTTCGCGCTCAAGATATGGCGACACTACCTGTACGGTACCAAGTGCACGATTTACACCGATCACAGGAGTCTCGAGCATATTCTTAAGCAAAAGGATTTGAACATGCGTCAACGGAGATGGGTTGAACTACTGAACGACTACGAATGCGCCATCAAGTACCATCCAGGCAAAGCCAAATGTTGTGACTGAAGCACTCAGTCGAAAAGACACTCTACCTAGGCGAGTACGAGCTTTGTAGCTCACTATTCAGTCTGATCTTCCTACATAGATACGAAATGCTCAGGTTGAAGCATTGAAACCAGAAAACGTCAGGGCTGAAGCCTTACGCGGATCAGAGCAACGAATAGAACAAAAGGAAGACGACGCCTACTATGCAACAGGACGTATTTGGGTCCTACTATACGGTGGTTTACGAGAACTTGTGATGGATGAAGCACACAAGTCTCGCTACTCGGTACATCCAGGGTCGGATAAAATGTACCACGACATTAGAACTACATATTGGTGGCCTAGCATGAAGGCCCACATTGCAACTTACGTCGGCAAGTGTTTGACATGTGCAAAAGTCAAAGTTGAGTACCAGAAACCTTCAGGCCTACTTCAGCAACCCAAGATACTACAGTGGAAATGGGAAGAGATTTCCATGGATTTTGTTACAAGCCTATCCAGATCCCAGCGTGGAAATGATACTATATGGGTGATCGTGGATCGACTCACCAAGTCTGCACACTTCCTGGCTACTAAGGAAACGGATAAGTTCTCCACTCTCGCAGACATCTATCTCAAAGAAGTTGTTTCAAGGCACGGGGTGCCCATCTCTATCATTTCGGATCGCGATGCACGATTCACGTCAGAGCTATGGCAAGCGATGCACAAATCTTTCGGCTCAAAGTTAGACATGAGCACAGCTTATCACCCTCAGACGGATGGACAGTCTGAGCGAACGATCCAAACTCTCGAAGACATGCTTCGAGCATGTGTTATCGATTTCGGCAACGGCTGGGAAAAGCACCTCCCTTTAGTGGAGTTCTCATATAATAACAGTTATCACACCAGCATTCAAGCCGCTCTATTCGAGGCATTGTACGGACGTAAATGCCGGTCACCTCTCTGTTGGGCAGAGGTGGGGGATAGTCAGATTACGGGTCCAGAGATTGTAGTGGACGCCACAGAAAAGATTGCACAAATACGACAACGCATGGCGGCAGCACGCGATCGTCAGAAAGCCTACGCGGACAAGCGTAGAAAGCCTTTGGAATTTCAGGTCGGGGACCGGGTATTATTGAAAGTCTCACCCTGGAAGGGTGTGGTACGTTTTGGCAAAAGGGGCAAACTGAATCCGCGGTACGTCGGACCATTCGAAATCCTAGAAAAGATTGGCAAAGTAGCCTACAAGTTGAACCTACCTCCTGAACTCGGTGCAGTTCACAATGTATTTCATGTGTCGAATCTGAAGAAGTGCCTGTCAGATGAGACCCTTATAGTTCCTTTTAAGGAACTCACTATCGACGAGCGGTTGCAGTTCGTCGAGGAACCAGTTGAAATCACGGACCGGGATGTTAAGGTCCTCAAACACAAGAGAATCCCTCTTGTTCGAGTTCGTTGGAACTCCCAGCGTGGTCCAGAGTATACCTGGGAACGCGAAGATCAAATGAAAGAAAAGTACCCCCAATTATTCGAAACCAATACATCCACTACTGAGGCTGAAGCTACTACTACTGAATTTCGGGACGAAATTCCAAATCAACGGGGGGATGATGTGACACCCTAGGAAAACCAGTGAACAATACAGCTTACCTAGCTTCCTCAGTGAATGCGTACCAAATTTCGGGACGAAATTTCTTTTAAGTTGGGGATAATGTGACAACTCGAATTTCCAAGATTTCCATCTTCGCATTAATTGCGCACTAATTGTTAAGCTGTCTTGTTTGTTTCACCACTGTACACGTTCGTAAATTGTTAAGTCGTATTGCGCTTGTTATATTGTATGTATTAGTGTGCTCTTATATGTGTTGGGTGTGCAATGTAAGTGTGTTAACGGATATATGTTTTGTATGTTTTAATGTTAGTACACTTAATAAAAAGATGGAACTTTTGTCAAACACCCACACACCTCACGAAAACACACTTCACGAAAACACTAAGTGTCCTCGTCTACTAAGGGGCCAACGAAAGGCACCTGGGCTTCGGCCCAGTGGTGATCGACTTGGGATGTTTAGCTATTAATCCTAACACAAAACCTAATTAGCCAAAAACCCTAATCATTCTTCACCTCCTCTCGCTACCCTTGAAACCCGACGGCAATCTTAAAGACACCGAAGTATCTTGCGCCAACCGATTCATCGTTCTCCTGTTTGGGGTTAGTAAATCGAATATTAATAATTAATTGATTGAATTTATCATGAATCATGTGTACACATATGCGGGTTGACGATGATATGATTTTGCAATTGATTTAATTGATTAGTATGATATGAATCTTGGTAATCGGATGATGTGATTTATATTCTCTATTGCATGCCATAAGTTGGTCCAATAATCTCTTGAGGTGATTGACGACTTGTCGGCCATTGATGACTTATTAATGAACTGTTGATTTACGTATAATTTTGGTCTTTCAATGAGTTTCTATTTTAGATATTACATGTAAATGAATTGACTAAATGATTTATTTGATAATGATGAAATCGATATCAGTGACTATAGCCTTGAACTAATATATATAGTTGAAAAGTGAGGATGAAACATAAGGTAAAGTGGCCGACAATTGAAATTAGGAAATCCCTTTCATTGGACCATTTGATTTGAGGGTTAACTTGTGATTTGATAGTGCATAGAGCTGCATGATTTAATGATTGATGCTGAGTATGTGATTTGGTCATTGGGCATAAGGGACGGTTGAATCAAGGCTGGTCCAATCAAATTAGAGGCACAACAAATACTAACATATATATATATATCAAAACTCAATTGGGCATACATGTGATTTGGGCGGCTATCATAGTCTTTAGTGCATGTGCAATTGTCAGGAAACTGGTGACCATATATGTGTGTGGATGTGTGCCATTGGACCAAAAATTGGTCTAATAACCTTCATGTAATATAAGTGGGTCGGCCAAAAATAGTGGGGTTTATTATAAAGTGTTGGGGTACTACCTGCCGAGTTTTTATATGAAAAACATAGGGTCCGAGCCATTCAACAATACTATATGGCCCGAGTTTTTAATTTGTTTATGGGGTCCGACTTTCAAGTAGGGAAGCCCCCCCCCCTTCATCTTTTATCCGAGTTTTGGTATAATATGGTTTGATATTAACTGTGATTTCATGTTATGGTTTGATACTAACTGTGATTTCATGTTAAGGGGTTCAACTAGGTAGAATGTAAGTGTGTTGGTGCATTTCGTTAGATATGTGCAAATTATGTCAACTGATTTGTCTGGTAAACTGTCTGCTAACTTGGTGAAGTATGTTGACTACATGTTCTTGCTATCGCACATGAATTATGTGAATACGATGAACTGAGTTCATGATGTATGATTCTCTATGTATATAAGTGTACGGTACTGAATGTAACTATATGATTCTACATGCTACTGTTTACTACTGATACGACTGTGTGATACTGTCTGATTATGACGATACGTGCTATTGAATGGTACTGCATGATCCTATAGATGTGAACAACCCTTATCATATCATTCTGTACACAACACGCACACAGATCACAACTATTTGGACATCACTGGATTGTAAACCCTACTTGAATGTAACGCTTACATCGAATCATACGAAATGTATCCTAGGTCGTGTGTAACGGACTTTGAGATTTTGTAAACCATAGAAGCAATAACATACCGAGCAAACCAAGGTGAGTTCACACTCCTACTAAGGCATGGGATTCCCGGGTTGTGGGAATGGGTTAAAGGTTATTATTGAAAGGAACGTACATATGCTTTACTAGACTGTCACCTATCATGTCCTCGGATGTCAGGACGGTTACGTAGGTTGGGATAACACCTACGGGTTCACATGCCATTCTATCCTCGGTTACGAAGGATACGCACGTAAAACCTACGTGTACGCATTGCTTACTTCTATCCTCAGGTTACGAAGGATACGTGCGTAAAACCTACGCACACTTTATACACACTTCTGTTCTCGGACGAAGAACAGGGATAATAATACGAACAGTCTAGTGGTCACTTAACATGGGAAGCCCCCACCAGCATAACTTACTATCGGCCCTGTAGAGCCACCTGTTACTTACTGTTACACATTTACTTACTGTGAACTCGCTCAACTAGTTTGTTGATCATTCTGTTACATGCCTTGCAGATCGTTAGGTACTCGGAGCTTGCATTGGAGAAGCGGGTCGTTGTGGACAAGGATCGTGGCTTTTCTGTTGAGCTATTATGACACTTAAAACTGTTAACTACTACTGGTTTATTTACTATGCTTCCGCTACATTTTGAAACGATGATTTGTTTGATCACCTTTTGTATTGAATGGATGATTTTCAGTTATTTTACTTAATATTAAATGCATGTTCAATATGATTGGTGGCTTGATCCTGGTCATGTCACGCTCCCAAGCGGTGGTACTCCGCGTGTGGATTTTGGGGGTGTGACAAATGCGAAGTTCGTTTGAACTTCATAACGTGAGCGTAATCACGATGGTTATAGTCCCTAGTGACTATACCTACTGATTTCCACGTTATCTAGGCTCAGTGACGAGTCGTAGTTTCGGCCAAAATGCGTTTCCTCGCGTATTTTGTAACCAAACTACTCTAGGGTATCAAAACCATTTGTTTTGATACCAAACCTGTCTTCTAACTTTACTAAACATGTTCTAGCACGTTTAGCTCGTCGCTTTTATATTTGTGCTTGTTTAGGGTCGTAAAGGTAAGCGATCTAATCAATTGCTTATACTTTCGAACCCGACCCATTTGGTCGATCATTAGGATCCGACCAAACACTTTAGGTGACCATAGTTGTATATGAAATAACCTTTTAAGGTTATACCTTATGGTAACGCCGTTTAAGTAGTGGTATGATAAGTAATTCTTATGCCTTAGGAAAATTACCAAAATGCCCTTTTTACGCATAAATTCATTTTAAGCATATGTAACCTAAGTTTTGACATCTAAACTGATTAGACAATAATATTAGACATGTAAAGGCATACATTACTTGTCATAGGACTAGTTAGGCGTTCCGAAAGCGTTTTACGCGAACGACGCGTTAAAGTAGCGTAAGCTACCTAAACGGGTCGTAATGGGTCGTAAGCACTTAGGTTAGGCTTCATTTTAGTATGTAGGCTTTGCTAGACCATATCATATGAGTTCCAATACTCATTTGGTTTACGAAACCTCATACTATCTGATCCCCCGATTTAGGTCCGGTTACTTATGTAGTTATCTATATAGGGTGCCGTTTGATTCCGTGATCCCTCTTGCTTTGCTTGGTTGTTGTTCAAGACTTCTAAGCTCCCTCAAGTGAGTACATAGTCCCCTCTTTTACGGTTTTTCAAACATTTTGGGGTGAAACACATGTGCCTACTTGTTACTTTCATGATTTCATGCTTTTATATCATACACTTGCTATTTTCATTAGTACACTATTAGTACATGATTTCATTATGTTTTGCTATGTATGTTTACTTAACATGCTAGCACATTGTTTTACATTACATTTCTTTTGCTATGTATGTTTACTTAACATGCTAGCACATTGTTTTACATGACTTTTCTGCTTTGTATGTTAACTTAGCATACTTAGTACATTTGATTTACATTACCTTTTCATGCTATGTATGTTCATTTAGTCCATACTTAGTACATTCACATCACATCACATGCTTACATTCGGTATAACATTTGGTTTGTAAAAACGGGACTTATATACATTCATTAACATTAGCTACGCCGCTCGGTAGTAAGTAATGGTACCATAGGACTTGACAAATCCCGTTCCTGACATCCTGGGTTGGTTTGGATGAAAGGAATGACTGAATCCGAAAACATTTCACATTGATACCCTTTACTTAAGGTTATCCGTCTGTCTCAAGGCTTGAATGTATGCGTTTAACATACCGCATAAGTGTTTGTATCAGTATAGCATGCATTTCAACAAAACATAACATTGATTTAAACTAAGTTTTACTTCAATACCTTGTTTTGTGCATTTTTTTACCTATGGTTTAGTTGATACGTATATCACTTGTCATACATGACATTTTGTTTACACATCACTTGATTGACATTTGACATGGACATTTTTGATATTGATATATACATTTCATGGACTACATTTTGACATAAACATTTTGACATGGTTTTCACATTGACATTTGACAATTGGTTTAGACATGGGCAATTTACATTGGTGGTTTGTTTGGGTAAGTGATTTAAGTAATGAGACGTGTGTAATGTGATACAAGCATGGTGGATACGCCGCTGGTACTTCCTATATATAAGTGCTTGTGTTATATTACATGTCGTAGCGTTATTTAAATCATTCAATTTGGATTTACACATTTTTACACAAAATAACATATTTTTCACAAAACATTGTTTTACAAAACAGTTTGTTTTATACAAATTCTTTTTACTTGGTTATTCATTTAACCTTACTATCATTCTTTTAACTATACATATCTATCATCGCTTTTCAAACGATTTATAAAACAAAACATTTTAAGGATCATGACTGATTTTTGTTAAACAACTTTTTTCTAAACTTATAAGTCATGATTCCTATTTTTCACAAAACCTATGTACTCGCCGGCATTTTTATGCTGATGTATTTTCACATGTGTCTCAATTACAATAGTTGATGATATTTGATGATGATATTGATGCATGCTCACATAGGATTGGACGAGGCCTTAGTGACAATAAAAGATGCAAGACTAGTTAAATTTTGTTTTACTTATTTGTTTGTTAAGACATTGTAACTCTTTTAATCAATAAAACAACATTTCAACTTTCCATGTGTTATGAAACAATGATTCTGTTACAACACTCCCCGACGATTCCGCCACGTTTTGTTGTTTTACGTGGTCGGGGTGTGACACATCACATCATAACCTCCCTTTCGATGACTGAGGGCATGAACCACTGAATGTATGAAAAACTTGTAAGGTTTTGTAAAACAAGATTTCAGATAGTTTGCACTGTTCAGCGGACCATTGTAATCCATTCTTAACATACATCCCTTGACCATCCTTTCTGGAAACTTTGTCGGAGAATTCTCATCATCCGGAAAATCTAATACTTCACGAAAAAGTTACTCTGTGATGATGATCTCTATCTTTACCGTTCAAACTAACAATCAAGTAATCGCTTTGCTTTCCTCGTCATACTTGGCATTTTTCCAGAAACGTTCAATATGAGATTGAAACACATTTTCTTGATTTGTTAATGCCTTCTGGATTGGTAAACGTTTCATGAATTCTAGAATCTCTTTGAAAGCAGCCATCTTTGGAAGTTTCTCATCATAAACACAACAAATGTTGTGTAACGGATCAAACTGAACATTCAATGATTGAAATATTCAACAAAAACACAATGCTAAACATTTTGAATAACTTTCAAAACAACATATACTACATTCACACGAAATGACTATTCAAGCGAAATGAACATTTTCAAACAATATGACACTCCAAACGAAAAGACATCTTCAAACAGAATGGTGTTTTCAAACGGAATGACCAGTTCAAACGGAATGGTCAGTTCAAGCGATATGATGTTACAGGCGAAATGGTGTGTTGAAACGAAATGACATGATGAAATGAAATGCCCATTTGAAACGAAATGGTCTCTTGAAACGAAATGACACATCATTTCGTTTGAAAACACTTTTCATTTCGTTTGAATTGTCATGAATTTACAAATGTTTTCAAACTATTTTGATGATGAGGTTGAAACCCTAGCAATGTTCTATGGCAGATTCCGACAACATGGGTGTGTTTTATTTTCATTTTGAGCCATAAAATCAACCTAGATCTAAGTTTGAAATCCCTGATCTACCGAGTTCATGCGAAATAAGACTTTTGGTTTAAATTGAAACCCTACATCATGTATACAACACATTCCGATCACACTAAAGCGTTTTTTAATCATTATTGACCATTTTTAAACCCTAGATTTAAGTTTCAAGTTCTGTTCTTCGATGTTCAAACGAAAACAGACAGATTTAGGTAAAATCAACAATCATTCTCACCTTTCCCATGATCTAAGTTGTACCAACCAACTTAAATATGGATTATAAGCAACAAATTGACAAGAATTCGGTTAGAAATTGATGAAATTTGCGTTTCGTTTGAAATCGCCTGAGACAAAGGTGTTTGAAGCGAAATGGTGGAAATGACTGCTTCAAGCGAAATGATACCCTATTTATAGACATGTCCATTTCGTGCGAAATGGACATTGAGGCAGTTTCAAGCGAAATGATAAGTTGAAATGAAATGGCCATTTCGTGCGAAATGGTCATTTTGCTTGAAATTTCAATTTTTCAAACTTTTTCAAATTTTTAACTTTTAAACTTTTGACCATCACACTCAGTTAACCAAGTCCAAGTTAATGACCCTGGTCAACTGTTTAGTCCTGCCAAGTCCAAGTTAATGACCTTGGCTGACCAATTTATGAAGTTGCTAATTTTCTGAAACATATTTAAGTTCAAATTAATGAACTTTTATACTTTCAAGCAAATACCAACAAACTTTCACAAACTTTTGCTTATTCAACCCTCATGATCCAAACTTGTTTAGCACTTTGAGACTTTGATCATCAGATCCCCAACGTCCATTGTCGAAAATAAGATGAAAATCAAATGTTTTTGGATTTTAATTTTGCTACACAAACATACAATCTTTTTGGATTTTTGATAAACAATAAACTATACACACATATTTTTGGTGAGTGTGTTAGGGGATCATATCAGCTGCCGACAAGATACAAGTACCGTTAAGCTTTGATTTCATACTAAGCATTAAACAATTCGCAGTGATTGCCGATATACTGATCCTCTTAAATTTTCACACAACCTTCAATCTGTTCAGGATACGAATAAAGTGTTTTAAAGGCTTAACTTTTACACGTGTACCACCTCAGAATATACTCCCGTATCCAGACCACTATATTCAGTCTTACATGTGAGTGCACACTAATGATATCTGTATTGGGTGAATGCGAGGCCATGAGAGCTCAGGCTAGAACTTTCGTTCAATCAGAGAGATGATGGCTCGACTTTAGGTTGGTTCCATTTGGGAATCTTTTTTACAACAACACATGATTAGCATCTTACAATGTTTCATCATTTTTTATGCCGAGGGGAGGCTTTATGAATAAAGCAGTGCAGAGTATTATACGAGGACTTGGCTATTGCTTCCGCAAAATCAGAAGTCCTGGCATAATACCCCAGATATCATCACGTACAAAGACCTAGTATGTCAGAAATAGGATCTTTCAAACAGGATTTCAGGGGTTACCTATATATTCGAGAGATGTTCCCCACGTAAAAGCAAGTTATGATTTATGTTTATATCCCAAACAAACTTACTAAATGTGTAAAAACCTATCGGCACACCATCAGCGAGACTGTTTAATACATTTAAACTATACATTTCTTTAGCGTACTGCATCTGTCTAGCTGATGTACTATCATTTCCCTTTTTTACACAAACTCTTTTTCATTTTTTCCAAGTTTTTGGAATTTGACATTTTATCATGTTTTTTGTATTTTCTGCAAACTTTCTCCCCCTAAAAACAAAAACATATTTTTTGTGTTTTTGGTTTTATCAAAAGCAGAAAAAAACTGTACAAAAACTTGACAACACGACGCGGATCACTGCTGATCGCCGTCCTCCTCGGCTTCACACTCAATTACCCTCCCAGAAAACAAATTTTTTAAACCATTCAATTTTAAAAGATAGTTAAATCTTGTTCTATCAAACCGTTTTGTGTAAAAATCAGCCCTCTGATCATAGGTGTGTATATGTTCAATTCGAATAAATTTCTTATTGTGACAATCACGGATGAAATGAAGTCGAATTTCTACATGTTTCATTTAATAGTGGTGAACCGGGTTTTTAGTTATGTTCATAGCTGCCTCATTGTCCACATAGATTGGTGTGTCCAAGAACTGCAAACCAAAGTCCCTCATCTGCTGCTGGATCTAGAGGATCTGAGAGCAACAGCTGGAGGCCGAAACGTATTCAGCCTCGCATGTTGAGAGAGCGACTGAGGTTTGTTTCTTGCACTGCCAGGTGACCAATCGAGTTCCAAAGAACTGACAGCCTCCAAAATCAGGTACAGCGTAACCAGTAAGAGAAAAGTCACCAGACTTAGGATACCACAAGCCGGTGCTTGGGCAGCCTTTAAGATACCGTAAAATTCTCTTCACAATTGTCAGGTGTGACTGTTTCGGGCTGGACTGATATCTGGCACATAGACAAGTTGGAAACATGATGTCCGGTCTGGACGCAGTCAGATACATTAAGGATCCAATGATCGACCGGTAGTACGTCTCATCCACCTTTTCACCGCTTTCGTCCGGACGTATCCGATGAGTTTGAGCCAGGGGGTTGATGTTGGAGTAGATTCAGACATGTTAAACTTGTCCAGAACATCGTTCACATATTTCGTTCGATGAATGAAGATTCCTTCGGGGATTTGCTCAACCTGTAACCCTAGGAAGAACTTCATCTTCCCCATCGAACTCATTTCAAACTTTTTATTCATAACCTTCTCGAACTCTTTGCACAATTCGTCATTTGTCGAACCAAAGATTATGTCATCAACGTAAATCTGCACGATGAGTATATGCCCTGCAACCTCTTTTGTAAACAATGTCACACCCTGGCCGCGGCAAAACAACCAAAACCCGTGGCGGAAACGCCGGGGAGTGAATTGCGACAGAATTATTGTTTCAACAACCATGGCAATTTAGTTTTGTATTATTAGTTAAAGTTACATTGTCTTTGAATTTGAATTAAAATAACATAATAAGTCTTTTAAGTCACTAAGGCCCGAGTCTGCCTAAGTGAAGCACAATCAACATCATGCATTAGCACCTGAAAACATATGTAAAAATAGGTACGTCAGCATAAAAATGCCTGTGAGATACACAGGTTTTGTTTATGCAGGATTCATGACTTGTGGTTTAAAAATTGTTTAACAAAATGTAGTCATGAACCTTGTAAAATGTTTTCCTTTATGAAATCGATATGAAAATTAAATGATGATGAAAGGACAATGCATGGTTAATCGAATAACCAAGTAAAAGTGAATTTGTATAAAAATGTATACTTTGTAAAACAATGTAATGTTCTTGAAAAAATGTTTCATGTCCTTGTCAAGTGGTTTAGATAACGCAACAATGCATAATACAATAAAAGCACTTATATATAGGAAGTACCATCGACGTATCCACCATGCTTTTATCATATAACACATAGCCCCGTTACATAAATCACTTATCAATAACCAACCAAAATGTCTTGTTTAATGTCAAAAATGTTTATGTATAAACCATGTCCAGTGTCATGTGTAACATGTATCATGTATAACAAAATGAAATGCATAGCAAGTAGCAAGTACCGACTTAAGCTATGTGATGATGCTAATGTGAAACAAATGTCATGTATGGTGAATAACAAGTAATTACTCAACCCCATAGTAAAATGTACAAAACAAGGTTTTTGAATAAACCTAAGTTTAAATCAAATGTTATGCTTTGCAGAAAAACAATGCTTTATGATTACACATATTTATGCAGTGATGTTAATCGCATACATTCAAGCCTTGCGACTGTGGCGACAAACCTTTAAACAAATTAAAGACTTATCTAAGTTATGTAGTCGGATTCTGTCATTCCCAACTTCCAAACAAACCTAGGAAGTCAGAAACGGGAGTTGTCAATTCCTATGGTACCATTACATACTACCGAGCGGCGTGATCAATGTTAATGAATGTATTATTGTCCCGATTAAACACACTAAATGTCATAACCAATGTAAGCATGCTATGAAAACCATGTACTAGGAATGCTAAGTAAACATGCCTAGTAGAAATGTTTATGTAAAACAATGTGCTAGCATGCTTAGTAAACATACATAGCAGAAATGTCATGTAAAACAATGTGTACATATGCTAAGTAAACATGTGCAACAAATGTGTAATAAATCAATGAGCTAGCATGCTTAACATACATAGCAAAACATAATTGAAAGCATGTACTATAAGTGTACTAGGTGAAACTAGCATGTTTGTGTCATAAAAGCATGAAATGCACGAATGTAACACGTATGTACATGTGTATCACCCCAAAATATTTGAAAACGGTAAAAGAGGGGATTGCCTAAAGTCTTGAGAATAAGACCAAATAAGGCTCCAAGGATCACAAATCAACCGGCACCTAGTATAGGTAACTATTTTAATAAACGGATCCTAAATCGGAAGATAGGATAGAATGAGGTTCTCTAAATCAAATGAGTATTTGAACTCATATGGTATGATTTAATAGACCCTACATTCTGATTGGAAAGTCTACCCAAGTGCTTTTGACCTGTTTTGACCCATTATGGTAGTATAAGCTACTAGAATGTGTCGTTTGCGTAAAACTATGTTCGGATGGTTAACTATGTGCTATGCCAACTCTTACATGCCCAATTATCCCTAATGTTAGGAAAATTTATTTGTAAGTATTGAAGAAAATCTCAATCAACTGGATCTTTGAAGAAGATAACAGTACTGAAGAACACAGCAAGATGAAGAAAAATAGTTGGGACAACTGAAAAGCAAAGTATCTACTACAAAGAATCTCAAGTTGATAAAGAGTTGATTTGGATTATCAGAGAAGGTCGTTTCTGATGGATCTGATAATATCATCACTTTCTGACAAATTCTGATCAACAAACTTTCTGATGATTTGTTCACCAGAATTTCTGATGAAGTGGCTTATCAGAAATTCTGATGACAGACCGACTTGTCTAAAATCACAACTCTATCCTGCCACCCATGACCGAAGCATGACATTATTGGTATTCATGATTACAAATGCAACTTGAACGATGGATTCAATGAATATGTCAAATTGCTACTTTATGCAGGACTTATTGCATGAATAAACAATTGTTTATTCATATCCACAACCGTATATAAATAGAAGGCTCGAGAGGCAGAAGATACTTGAGTTTGAAGCTTAGCATTCACATACAAACACTCAAACTCCAACTGCTCTTCTTACCCACAGAAATCAAGATTCATTTGTATTAGATAATAATCTTACAATCACCTTGTTAAACTAATTTGTTTCAAAGTGATATAAACTTGATAATTCTGTAGGTCTTGTTTCTTGACAGTCTGATTTCCATTTCCGCACATCTTTTTCACATATACTGAAATCACTTGCCATATTACGTAAAAAGAATTTGTTAAGGCCATACTGGGTCCAATAATTGGAATTAGAGCAGATTGAATAAATTATTTTCAAACGATCAATCGCTCTTCTTCTTTTTTTCTAAATATGGCCAGCTTTCAAACCTGGAATAATGCTTTTATCATTGGTTCTATGTCCAAACCTCCGACTCTGGTCAGAGAGGAATACCCCCAATGGAAAATCAGGATGGTCAATTTCCTTAATGGTCATGACCGAGCTCTGTTTCAATCCATTGAAAGGGGTCCACATATACCAATGACTGAAATACCAGCAATTCCAGCAACTGACCAAACACCAGGAATCCCTGCCTCTCGTGCTCCCAAAAGTGAAATAAATTGGAGCCTGGAAGACAAGGATCTGGTGGTTAAGGATGAAAGAGCAAAATCACTCTTAATAATGGCCATCCCTAATGACATATTTTCACAAGTTGATGCTTGTGCATCAGCCAAGGAAATATGGGATCAGTTGGAAAATCTTTGTGAAGGAGGAGAAAGGATGAAAAGTAACAAGAGAACAAACAACGTCTCCTCCTATGAAAGGTTTAAAAGTTTACCTAATGAAAAGTTAAATGACACATATCAAAGGTTCACAAAACTTTTAAACGAGCTAAAGAAATTTGGAATAACTAAATCAAATGATGAAAGAAACATTAAATTTCTTGATGCTTTGCCTAGAGAATGGAGAAGTCTCACAATGACTTTGTCCTCAACCTTAGAACTAGGAAACATGAGTCTTCACGACTTATATAGCATCTTGATCCCCAGAGAGGAAGAAATATTTGAACAAACCATTCAAAGAGGGGGATCTTTAGCTCTTATCTCTAACTCACAAAGACAAACAACTTCCAATGATCCACAACCATCAAGCAGCCAGGCCTTTGAAACTTCTTATTCATCATCAGATTTTTCAGCCTTTGCTGATCACTGCTCACCAAAACATTTGAGCAAAGGTTGAGGGGAGGAGGCCAGAGGTACCAGAGGAGTGATAGAAGGAGGATGGATGATAGATCTAAAGAAGATGTTAGATCTAAGGATAAAGGAAAGGCTGAGGTGGTGTGTTACAAGTGCAAGCAAAGAGGTCATTATGCATCTGAGTGTAAGACCAAGAAGCTGAAAGATGTTGCTTACTATGAAAAGAAGCTTGAGGAAGCTAAGAAGCAACAACAACAAGTCAGCTTAATTGCTGGAACAGATACATGGTTATCTGATGACTCTTCTGATGATGAAGAAGAAGAAATGGCCAACTTCTGTCTCATGGCACATTTTGATGACATACCAGAGACTTCAGGACAACAGGTAACTTTAGACAATGTTGATCTTGAACACAGGCTAAATGAGCTCATGTCATATTTTTTAAACCTGCAAGTTAAACATCAATCAGATGGTAAAAAATCTGATGAGTTGCAGAGGACTTTGAATAAAATCATTCTTGAAAACCAATTACTGATAGAACAAAGTTTAGATCAAAGAGCTAAAATTGAGTTCTATGAAAATGAAAGAGGAGATATTTACAAGAAAATCAATGATAAAGAAATTAATGTAAGAGGTTTTCAAGAAGCAAAAGAATTTATAAATTTCATAGAGTCCACTCCAAAGAACAAAGGAGAAGGGTTGGGTTATGTAAGAACAAACAATAACAAACCTACTGTCTTTGTAAAAGCTACTCAACAGAATTCTGATAAAAACTTATCAGAATCTGATTCTAAAACTTGCAAATCAACATGTTCTGAATACTCCTTTGACAAGCCAAATTTTGAACCAAAAAGAAGTGAATGCAGTCAAGAGTTTGTAAAAACTCCAGAAGCATGTCACTCATCTTTTCAAAACTTTCCCTACATTCCATCACATGAAGGAAAATCAGAAATTTCTGATGATTCCTGTATGTGTGTTGAAATACTGAAGCTTGTTCAACACCATCTCCAAAAGAAAAACAAAACTTCTGTTAATGGCTCAGCATCCAACAGAAATTCTGATGAAAGGTCATCTAGAAGAATTAATAGAACCAGAATATCATCAGAAAGTGTACTCAAGCATGCCTGGGTACCTAAATCCCTCTAATCATTTCATTTCAGGACTATCATGTGCAGCAGATCTGGTACTGCGACTCAGGAAGCTCCAAGCACATGATTGGAGATAGGAGCTTACTCAGCAACTTTGTCTCAAAGCTGGGTAAAATGGTGAACTTTGGAAACGGAGTGAAATGAAGGATAATGGGATACGGATGTATGAGGTATGGATGTTTGACCATTGAAAGAGTAGCTTATGTTGAAGGCTTAAAATATAATTTGTTAAGCTGTGGTCAATTCTATGACAAAGGTTTTCAGGTAACATTATTACAAGAAAAATGTTTGCTAATAGGTATGGATGATAATAAAGTATATTTGAGTGGGAAAAGGATAAGACAATCAATTTATTACTTTGACTTTAAAGAAGAAAATGAACATCCTAAACTATGTTTATTTTCAAAAATTAACAAAGGAAGTAGTTGGTTATGGCATAAAAGATTGGTTCACTTAAATTTCAAAAACCTAAACAAATTAGCAAGTAAAGGTCTGGTAAAAGGGTTACCTCTCATATCCTCTAAAAAGGATAAAATTTGTGATGCTTGTGAGATGGGAAAGTCAAAAAGAAGCTCTCACAGGTCAATTTCTGAATCTTCCATTACACAAAATTTGGAACTTTTACACGTGGATTTGTGTGGACCCATTGGTACAGAAAGTTTTTCTGGAAAGAAATATATACTAGTAATAGTTGATAATTTTTCCAGATACACATGGGTTGAATTTTTGAGAAAGAAAAGTGAAACACCTGATTTGATCATTAATTTTATAAAGAAAATTGAAAATCTGTTAAAACTAACAGTAAGAAGGATCAGATCAGACAATGGGACAGAATTCCAAAATTCTAAAATTGAAAGCTTCCTTGTAAACAAAGGAATCTCTCATGACTTTTCTGCTCCCAGAACCCCTCAACAAAATGGGGTTGTTGAAAGAAAAAATAGAACCTTAGTAGAAGCTGCCAGAACAATGCTTGCATATGCCAAAATGCCCTCTCACTTTTGGGCAGAAGCAATTGCAAATGCATGTTTTACTCAAAACAGAACTCTCATCAACAAAAGGCTAAACAAAACACCCTACAACATAATAAATAATAGAATTCCAAGTGTGAAATTTTTACACACATTTGGTTGTAGATGTTTTATTTTCAATGATTTTGAAAGCCTTGAAAAATTTGACAGAAAAGCAGAAAAAGGTATTTTTCTTGGATACATTGTCCCCAAAAGCTTATAGAATTTTTATTTTTAATACAAGGACAATCAGAGAAAGTTTATATGTCTCATTTGATGACTCATCGGAGACTGAAGTTTTTGATGAATACATGAAAGAAATAAACTTCTCTGACAAACAAGAAAATTATGAGCATCCCTTTGAAATGATATCAGAAGATCTTTTAGAACATGATAAAGCTTGTAAATTTAAATCATCAGAAATATCATGTACTAACCCTGAAGAACAAGTAAATAGCACAACAGAAAATCAAAATTCTGGTGCTTTACATGAAACAGAGGTAACTGAACAGGGGGAAACTTCAAATCCATCAGAACCAACAATTGTTCAAAACAGGTTAAGATGGATCAAAGGGCATGTTCATTCTGATATCATTGGCAATCTAGCTGATGGTGTGAGAACAAGATCTGCAACTGCACATGAATGTGCATATGCTGGGTTCTTAAGCACAATAGAACCCAAATCTGCCAAAGAAGCTCTGAATGATCCAGATTGGATACAAGCAATGCAAGAAGAGCTGGATCAATTCGAAAAGAGCAAGGTGTGGGATCTAATACCCACACCCAAAGACAAATGTCATAGGCTCAAAATGGGTATACAGGAATAAATCTGATGAAAATGGCATAATCCCAAGGAACAAAGCAAGGTTAGTAGTCAAAGGTTACTGTCAACAAGAAGGTACTGATTATGATGAAACCTTTGCACCAGTAGCTAGATTAGAAGCTGTGAGAATTTTTCTTGCTTATGCTGCATCCAAGGATTTCAAAGTTTATCTAATGGATGTAAAATCAGCTTTCCTAAATGGTAAAATTGAAGAAGAAGTTTATGTGCAACAACCTGAAAGCTTTGTTGATCCAAAATTTCAAAATCATGTTTATAGATTAAACAAAGCCTTGTATGGATTGAAGCAAGCTCCAAGAGCCTGGTATGAAACATTATCAAACTTCTTACTCAATTCTGGATTTACCAAAGGTACTATTGACACCACACTGTTTCTCAAAACACACAAAAACCATACCTTGTTGGTTCAGATATATGTTGATGACATTATATTTGGATCAACAAATGAAAAATTTTGCAAAAAGTTTCAAAAATTAATGACCAGCCATTTTGAAATGAGCATGATGGGTGAATTAACCTTTTTCTTAGGGTTACAAGTCAAACAAAGAATTGATGGAATATTTTTGAGTCAATCAAAATATGTCAAAACAATTCTACAATAATATTCACTTGAAAACTGCTCAGTTTCAAAAACTCCCATGGCAACAGGGAACAAACTGGATTCTGATAAAGATGGAATAAGTGTAGATATTAAAACCTATAGGGGGGTGATAGGGTCACTGTTATACTTAACTGCAAGTAGACCAGACATCATGTTTGCTACATGTTTTCTGGCCAGATATCAATGTGACCCTAAGGAATCTCATTTAAAAGCTGTAAAAAGGGTTTTCAAATATCTAAAAGGCACTTCAGAACATGGTCTCTTGTATCCAAAGGATACAAACCTTGAATTAATTGCATACACAGATGCAAATTATGCAGGGTGTAAGATTGACAGAAAAAGCACATCTGGTGCTTGTCAAATCTTGGGGGAAAAATTGGTATGTTGGGCAAGCAAGAAGCAAAACTGTGTTGCCACATCAACAGCAGAGTCAGAATATGCTGCCGCAGCAAGCTGTTGTTCACAAGTGCTGTGGATGCAAACTCAACTGAAGGACTATGGAGTAAATCTGACAAAAATACCAATTCTGTGTGATTCAAATAGTGCAATTGCAATAACAGAAAATCCAGTTCATCACTCAAGAACCAAACACATAGATGTCAGATATCACTTCATAAAATATCATGTGGAGAAAGGTAACATTGAAATGTATTTTGTTCCAACTGAAAACCAAATTGCTGATATATTCAGAAAACCTCTTGATGCAAAGAGACATAATTTTTTGGTCAGCAAACTTGGCATGGTCAAAATAAGAGATGAAAATGATTCAGAAATAAAAACAAAACAAAATGAAAACCAAGTTGTGTTAGTGCAATAACGTCTGTAGCTTCCGTCAACAAGTAGTCGTATTTTGTATAGTTGTGTATATGTTTTGTTTGTGTGTATGTAAAGCAGGACCGAATCGGTGAAGTTTTTGTTAAGTGCTGTTGATGCCAGCCGATCGGCCAGACCAGCCGATCGGACAGCCCGGCCGATCGAGCAGGCTACTCGATTGGTTAGGATGTTCAGCCGATCGGCTAGTCCAGCCGATCGGCCAGCACTCTCTTATTCTGTCCTTGCCTATAAATAGCTGGTAGGTTAGTTTATTTAGAACCTTTTTGACACTTTCACTTGCAACCTACCTTTTGTATGTCTGAGTTTCTTTCTGGCTCTTGTATACTTTCACATCATTCAATAAGATCTCAGACGGTGATTCAGAGTAGAATATTGTCTTTGTATATCTGCTATGTGATTACATGAATTCCGCGCATTGATCACTTTACGATTCAACTACGTTTACGAACAGGAAGATCCCATTAGAGGGACCAACAAGTGGTATCAGAGCATTAGGAAGCTGAATCGAGACCTACAAGACGAATTCCCCGGAATTCAAGCCGTTCTTGTTGATTTGGAGACGAATTCACCGGAATTCAAGTCGTGTTTGCTGTTTCAAAAACAAATTTCGCCGGAAATTTGTTATTTCTATCATTCCGACTCAAATTTCGCCGGAAATTTGAACGATTCTTCTATATTCTTCTCAGATCTAGTTTTATCTTTCACTTTTACATCATAAAACCAGAAAAACTTAAAATTCAGAGAGATTTTACGGTTTAAAACTGACAAATTTGCTATCAATTGAATCGCAATCTTAAGAATTACAATCCTACAAAGTTTCACAATCAAATTCAATCTAAAACTTGTTCAAATTGATCAAAAACCATGGAAAACTGTTCATGTTTGCTGATGTCAGCCGGTCGAACGACCTAGCCGATTCGTGTACTTGCTGACGTCATCATTCCCGTCGCATAACCGTTCAGATAATATCAAGTGTTGCTGACATCATCAGTGTTAGCCGATCGAACGAGAAATTTGATTGGACAGCATTGTTGACTTTTGACATCGTTTCTGATATCATATTGCTAGCCGATCAAATACACCACTCGATCGGACAGTAATTGTGTTCTGACTACATAGTTGTGTTTGTCAGCCGATCGAACGAGTCACTCGATCGAACGAGTCAGCCGATTGTGGGTGTGCTGGTCGATCGAGCGAACCATTCGAACCAAGTGTCTTTGTGTTTACTTCTTTAAAATTCAAAATTTTTCTAAGTGTTTGATAAACATCTCAGGTACTTAACAATGGAAGAGTTCATGAATCCATTCAGTGAAATGTATGCGTTTGCTGGCAATGGTGGAGATGATTCAACAAACCGAACAAATGAGAATACTTCAAGTACGAGAAAGACGTTGACAGAAGCACTTAGTGTGGAAAGCGCTTATGGAACCTACAATAAGCCACCAAAGCTGTTAGCAATTGAAGATTATAACCGTTGGGCAAAGCGATTCGAGGAATGGTTGAAAGCTTTCGCGTACCCCAGTTGGAAAAGCTTAAAAAATGGTTTTAACAATGGAAGAGAAGACTTTGAGAACATGTCAGAAAGTGAAGAGATTGAATATTTTGTGGCTGAACAAAAATGTCTAGCTTTGATTAACCAATCAGTGAGAGAAGATATTATCTCACTAATTGATTATTCAAACGCAAAGGATCTCTGGGATAAATTACAAAAGAAATGTGTCGGTACTGCAAAAATCATTAAAAACAAAAAGAAACTACTAAAAAAGGAATTTGATCTATTTGGTTGTCTTAAAAATGAGTCTGTTCCAAAAATGATTGAACGTTCCGGGCATCTAAAGCTAGAGTTGGCCAGGCATGGAATTATTTTTACTCAAGAGGAGCTTGTAGACAAGTTATTTGATTCCTTGCCAGACGAAATGGATTGGCAATACTTCGCTATGATGATCAAGAATACAATCCAACCAAGTGATCTGACAGTTGATTTGCTGATAGAGAAACTTGAGAGTCATGAGCTCGAAATAAAGAAAACACATAAAGTCAATCACTCGTTATATCATCAAAATGTGGAACTCTATTATCCAAAGAGCGTGATTCAAAAGACAGGATCTCCAAAAACAGCCTTCACTGCAGAAAATTCACAACCAATGACTCAAGAAACCTCACACAGTGGTTTTCATGGAGGAATGTCGTCCAACACTACCAGTCAAGGACCATCTTCAAGCACTTCAAACCAACAGCAAACTGCACCAAAAAATGTCTTTCAATGTAACATTGCAGTTGATTTGAAAAATGGTCAGAATTTAAGTGAGGAATCGGCAAAACAACAAATGATTTTCTTGGCATCTGTATTGGAATCATATGAGGGGTTAGTTGCTGGGAAGATAGGTAACACCAACCTGACAAAGGAAGACTACGATCAAATAGATCCTGAAGAAATGGAGCTAATTGATATTCGTTGGGCTATGGCCAGTGCTGTTCGTCGAGCACTACGCTTCATGGAAATAACTTGCAGAAAAACAATTGGTGGTCCATCTACCAAATTGGGTTTCGATAAGTCTAAAGTGACATGTTTCAAATGCAAACAAAAAGGTCACTTTAAACGAGAATGCAGAAATGAGTATGTTGATGAATCGGCTAATCCATTCCGAGAAGATTATTATAAGAAAGCCGTTTATCATCAGAACAAATCGGAACCTCCAAGGCTGAAGCAGATCGAAGAAAAAGAAAAAGAAAAGTCAAGAGCTCTAGCGGTCATTCATGATGATGAGGGATACGACTGGAGTGAGTTATTGCCTGAAGAAGATGCGGTTGGTTACGCATTCGCAGCAGGAAAGATTGTTCCGTTCAAAGATACAAGAACAGAAGAAGAAAAGTTTGTGAACAGAAGAATGGAGGCCCAAACAAAAGTAAGCAGAATCTATACCATTTACAAAGAAGCATAAAGGGCTAAAAGGTGGGATCCAGACAGAGAATGTTATCTTGATCCTCAAGGTAATATCGCAATCGATCCAAGTTCACTCAGTGTTGATGCAATCATTCAGCAATATGCTGAAGAAGAGGAAGCTAGACAAAAAGAATGGTGGGGTGAAGGTGAAAAGAAAGTGGAAGAGAAAGAAGAAAAGGCGAAATCGGCAGAAAACAAGATCGATGATGGAGTGATAGATACATCCCAGGAGCTCACAGCCGAAAATCTGATGAAGATAGCAGACAAAGTTCTAGCTGCAAAAGAACTGGAGGTAGATTCTAGTTCTGGAACTGAGTCAAACGCCAAGGTCAGTCAGATAAGCATGAATGTAGTGTCAGGTAAGAAAGACAAAAGCGAAAGTAACTGCAAGAATTGCATGAAAAATTGCAAAGATTGTAGTACTATCGCTTATCTCAACAACAAAAAGGTTGAAGATATGACTAGAAGAGTCAGAGAGGTTGAAAACCAAATCTTAAACCGGGATAAATTGCTAAAAGCTTCAAATGATCATGCAAAAGAATTAACAGAAAAAATTTAAAGTGATAAAAGTGACATAGAAAGAACTAAAAAGGAAAATGAAAAACTCATTCTTGAAAATCGTCACATCACTGAAAATTTCGAGAAGCTTAAGCGAACGGTTAAAGATTCTGATGACCAAAATGGGAAGAAAACAAAAGAAAATGTTCAATTGACGGGTGTGTTAAGGGTGAAAGAGGAGTTAATAAACAAACAATTGGATGAAATGGCTAATCTGAAGCTTCAATACCAAGAAGCAAAAATTGAAAATGAACGCATCCAATTAAAATTAACCAGTTACAACTCCGCAAGCTTTGTTCTGCAGCACATTGTTCCTAAACCAATCGGGAAAAACAAAGCTGGCGAAGATGTATTTTCGGACAGAACTGGAGTGGGATATCATCAAGTCCCACCACCTGTTTTAAACAATTTCTCAAAGAAAAAGTCCGGACTGGTTAATGATGATGAAAATTCAGATGAAATAAAACTTCCAGAGTCGATTGATGTTACATTCTCAGCATCATCATCTGATGATAGTGTTCAGACTGATATTGTCAAAAGCATGGCAGAAAGTGTCTTAAAGTCTGATTCAAATGAAGATGATGGTTGTTTCTTGGATAAATACATTCCGAAACAAAAATCCAAGAACAACTTAAATGAAGAACCAAATCTTGTCATGTACAAGATGTTGGGTTCAGATAAGTTGTTTTCGGATACTGAGTTTCCGATTGAGAATGTAAATGTCAATAAATTGAAAAATGTTTACAAATTAATTGAAGTTGAGCTGACAGAAGTAAAGAATTTGAACCAACCAAAAAGACAAATGAATTTTGAAAAGGATAAAGCTTACTATAAGAAACCCGTTATTTTTCAACGTTTTTCTAATAACAATCGAAACAATTGGTCAAATGGATATCAAGGGGGTAAGTCTTATCAAAAGAAAAATGTTCAAAACAAAAAATTTGTTGAAAAGAAAGTTTTTGTGAACAGTTCGATTTCGTTTTCTAATGAAGAACCTGAAATCTTTTCAAAATCGAACAAAGAGTTCTTTGAGGAAAAAGCTTCACAACCTCAGTCTAAAGGCACTAGTCGGGCTGTTGACACCCGAACATGCTTCAGATGCAATCAAGCTGGGCATATTGCACGAAAGTGCACCAACTTGAAGTCTAAGACTGATGTTGTTGAAAATCAAAAGAAGAAAAATGAGAAAGAAAAGGCTCCATTGATTGTTGAGAAAAAGAATTTGAAAAATAACAACACAAAAGTCAAAACTGAACCTGTAAAGAAGATGGAAATTAAAAATGGTAAATTTTACAAACGGTTCGCAACAACTCAACAAACATGGAAGCCAAAAGTTGCAGAAATGAATGCAAGTGGTTCAAAATCAAAGGTTTCTGAAATGGAAAAACAATCATCTTCTACCATATCGGTAAAGATGAGTATTCCTGAAAAGAAAAGGGTTCCATTATCTCAACAAGTTTGGAAACCAAAAAGTGAGAAGAAAATTTTAACTTCCGAGGTGAAAAAGTCTGAAGGATCAATTACGGTTGATTATGATGCAAATTTTCCACCTCTCAAGGCTGAAAATTTCAAAATTCAAATTGCAAGAGTCAAAGTTACACCTAAGGCTGAGGAGGCCTGGGTGGACTCGATGTTTGACTAAACAATCTGAATTGCTGGAGCTTCCTTGATCGCGAAGCATGTATCGGCATCCTTTATTGAAATGTTTTAATCATGTTTGTGTATGTGCAGGATCTTCCACAAATTGTTTCAAGATGGATCATGGACAGTGGAGCTTCCAGACATATGACAGGGAAGACTGCATTATTGTACGATGTGAGAAATATAAATGGAGGATATGTCGGATTCGCAGGCAATCAAGGTGGTCGTATAGTTGGTGAAGGAACATTGTCGAATGGAATTGTAACGTTTGAAAGAGTAAATTACATTGCTGAGCTGCAGAATAATCTACTAAGTATTTCTCAGATCTGTGACAGAAAGTACACCACTCATTTCACTGACAAAGAATGTTTGATTCTAAAACCGGGATTTGTTGTTCCTGAATAGTGGGTCATCATGAGGGCACCAAGAGTCAACGATCTGTATGTGTTGGATATGAGCATAGCTACTACAACAACAGGTCAGGCTCACTGTTTCGTGTCAAAAGCAACTGAGAAGGAGTCAAGATTGTGGCACCGAAAGATGGGACATATACATCTTCGAAAAATGAATCACTTGGTGCATAATGATCTGGTTTCAGGAGTTCACATAAAAGGTTTTCATCTAGAAGGGGAGTGTATAAGTTGTATTAAAGGCAAACAGAAGAAAAAGTCGCACCCCAAAAAGCAAGTCAATTCAGTTTCACGGCCTTTGGAAAGACTTCACATGGATTTATTTGGTCTGGTGAATGTCAAAAGCATTACAGGAGATTACTATTGCTTGGTCGTCACTGATGATTACTCTAGATTTTCTTGGGTATCTTTCTTGAAGACAAAGGATGAAACATTTGAAAGTCTAATGGCGTTATTCAAAAAGATTGAGAATTTGTACCAGAGGCGTATCCGAAGAATTACAAGTGATAATGGTACTGAATTCAAAAACCACAAGATGGAAGAATTTTGTGAAGAAAGAGGTATATTGCATGAGTTTAGTGCTCCGTACACTCCGCAGCAGAATGGAGTAGCAGAACGCAAAAATTGGACGCTAATCGAGACAGCCAGAACTATGCTCACAGATTCAAAACTTCCAATAAATTTTGGGCTGAAGCTGTTTCTGCCGCATGCTATACTCTCAACAGAGTTCTCACCGTGAAGAAATTCAACAAAACATGTTTTGAATTGTTCAATAACCGCAAGCCGCTAAGTTGAAGTATCTTGAACCGTTCGGGTCACCCTGTACAGTGATAGAACCTTTTGGAAAATTTGGTCCGAAGTGCATCGAGGGTATTTTTGTTGGATATGTAAGTCCTATGCGACGTGTCTTTGTGCCAAGTGAAAAACGGATTATTGAAGCTGCAAATGTTGAATGTCAAGGTAACACGATGCCACCTCAGAACCCAGGAGATTCATGGCGTTACCATTATGACACGCTGTGGGATTCCTTTGATGTGATGGAAGAACCTGAAGATGAAGAAGATTTCTTTGATGAGATGGATATTCTTAGAAACTATGAGTCATCAGAAGAATGATTTCCAGCACAGTATTCTAGGAAATCTCAGAAAACTTCAAATGATGATGAAGCAGGTCCTAGTAATGCTGGTGAACAAGATGATACTCCAGAGAATCAGACAACAACAAATGATGACACAACTACTGATTTTGGTCCAACTTTTGATCATGGGGATTCTGAATCTGAGGAAGAGCAAATCCAGATCTTAGATCAAGCAGATCCTATTAGTGAAGAAGGTGCAAATCAAAATGTCACTAATCTGGAAGGCAATGTGGATGTTCCGAGTGAAGTAATACCCAGAACTCTTTCATATCATCCGGAGGAGTTGATCATCGGAGAACTTCAACCAGGAGTTCGCACCAGACATCAAATTGACCAAGGGCTTACTAGCTTTTATACTTCAGTAGCACCTCTACAATCTGAATTTTCACTATGTTGTTTTATTTCGCAGATTGAACCTCCAACGTACAAAGAGGCGCTTACTGAAGACTCTTGGGCCAACGCGATGCAAGAAGAGCTGAGCCAGTTTGAGAAATTAGGTGTTTGGAAATTGGTGGATTTACCAGAGGGTCACAGGAAAATCAACACCAAATGGGTGTTCAAGTGTAAGAGGGACGACAGAGGTGTAGTGATCAGAAATAAAGCTCGACTTGTTGTTCAGGGCTTCAGTCAACAGGAGGGAATTGACTTTACCGAAGTATACGCTCCTGTGGCACGACCAGAAGCAATCAGAATTTTCCTAGCGTTTGCATCATGGAAAAACTTTAAAGTCTACCAGCTTGATGTGAAGTCGGCCTTTCTCTATGGCAAAGTGAAGGAGGAAGTGTATGTGGGACAGCCACCGGGTTTTGTCGATCCACACCACAAGAATAAAGTGTATCTCTTGGATAAAGCATTATATGGCTTACACCAGGCCCCGAGAGCCTTGTATGAGACGTTATCTCAGCATTTGCTAGCCAATCACTTCATCCGGGGAACAATTGACGCTACCCTCTTCACAAAGATAGTCGACGGTCACCTACTGATAGTACAAATTTATGTGGATGACATAATTTTTGGGTCAACAAACGAGGACTTGTGCAAAGATTTTGAACAAGTGATGAAGCAAAAGTTCGAAATGTCATCAATGGGAGAAATGAAATTCTTTTTGGGGCTCCAAGTTGATCAACTTCCTGAAGGAATTTTCATACACCAGACAAAGTACGTTCATGATATTCTAGAGAAATTTGGAATGTCAGGTTCTACTCCTGCGGCAACCCCATTGGCAACAAATCAGGGAATTCACCCAGATCTCACCGGAGATAAGGCAGATGAAACTCTTTATCGTTCCATGATTTGTTCTTTGATGTATCTAACTGCTTCAAGACCCGACATTATGTATCCGACGTGCCTCGCAGCAAGATTTCAATCTAACCCAAGAGCTTCGCACTTGATCATTGTGAAAAGGATATTACGCTACCTGAAGGGAACTCCATCGTTGGGGTTGTGGTATCCTAGAAAAGGTGATTTTACGCTCGAAGGGTATTCCGACTCGGATTTCGGATGCTGCAAAGTCAATGCCAAATCAACAACTGCAGGATGCCAGTTCTTTGGACCTTGCTTGGTCGCCTGGCAGTGTAAGAAACAAAGGTCTGTGGCGCTATCCACATGTGAAGCAGAGTATATTTCTGCCAGCAGTTGCTGTTCTCAGATCCTGTGGATACAGCAACAGATGCGCGATTACGGTTTGTAGTTTCTTAACACCCCTCTTTTTGTTGATAATGAGGCCGCAATTAATATAACAAAAAATCCGGTACATCACGCTAAAACCAAACATATAGAAATTCGTCATCACTTTATTCGCGATTGTTTCGAGAAAAAGTTGATACGAATTGAGAAAATCCACACTGACGAGCAAAAAGCTGATTTACATACCATGGCATTTGATAGAACACGTTTTAAATATCTTTTAAAACTTAATGGTATGATGCTCTTGTCGGTAAAGGATGGAATCGTTGGCGTTGATGAGGATACCACTGTAGATGATGTTGATAATTTATACTTTTTAGAAAATCCAAAAACATTAAAAAATCAAAAAGCCAAAAACATGATAAAAATCCAAAATCCAAAAACAATAAAAAATGTGTAAAAGAGTTTGTGTAAAAAGGGAAAATGATAGTACATCAGCTAGACTGTTACGGTATGCTAAAGATTTGTAAAGTTTTAAAAGGTTTAAACAGTCTCACTATTGATGTGTCGATAGGTTTTTGCACAGTTAATAGATTTGTTCGGGATATAAACTTAAAAAAACATAAAACGAGACTAAATTTGTGGGGAACACTATTTGGATATATAGGTAACCCCTGAAATCTCGTTTGATAGGTCCCTTATTCTGAGATACTAGGTCTTTATACTTAGTGATATCTGGGGTATTATTCCGGGACTTCTGCTGAATGGAAGTTCTGACCTAGTCCCCGAATAATACTTTACGCTAAATGCTTGAAACATAGCATCGCCCTCAGCAAGCTGATGAAACAAAAAAAATTGATAGTCGTTGCTGTTGAAATCAAAAGATCCTCTAAAGGGGACACACCAAAAAGTCGAAGCCGTCATCTCTCTGCGTATACGGAAGTATCGACCTGAGCTCTCACGGCCCTCGCATTTAACCTCTTACAGATATCATCTGTGGTATACTCACCTGTAAGACTGAATATTGGGAACTTGATACGGGAGTATATTAAAAACGTGGGACACATAAATGAGTCAACTTAATAAGACATCTAAATCGTATCCTGAATAGATTGAAATCTGTGAGAAAACTTAAAATGGATCAGTATATCGACAATCGAGGTGAATTGTTTAATCCTGAATATGAAATTAAGCTTAACGGTACTTGTAACATGTTTAAAAAGCTGATATGATTCCCTGACACGCTCACAAAAATATGTTTGTAAATAGATTTCTTTCTTTATATTCTGTCTTTAAGTTTCAGTTATGCTTTTATAATTTAGAATCTGCATTAAAATTCAAAAAGATTTTACTCTTCTGTTTTTGACAAACCAAAGCGGAAGATTGATCTTCAGATTCACAATCTGATGCATGGTGCAGGAAGATGTTCTGAGCTGAAAAACAAGTTGGGAGCTAATCTTGATATAAACAAAGAAAATAAAAGTCAAAATGCAAGTTCATTAAGTTGAAACTTGTAAAATTTTCAGAAAAATGTTTTTTTTTAAAAAATATCAGTGTGTTTTTGCTTCGAGTCAACCAAGGTCATTAAGTTGAACTTGGTCGATAAATTAAGTACCTAGGGTCATTAGCGTGGACCTAGATACTTAAGTGGATTTCTCGAACACTGATAATGTGAAAAAGTTCAAAAAGTCAAATCAGTTTGAAAGTCAAAATGCCATGAATCGAACAGGCCAGCCGATCGGCTGGACCAGCCGATCGTACTGCCTAGCCGGTTCAATGACACACTATAAATAGAGGTTCCATGCTTCATTTGTTCTTTTTCACACTCCGATCGAACCAAAGGTATTCTCAGCCGATTCACTAAATATATTGATCTTCATCTCTTTGCAACAATATTTTTGATTTGTTGGCTTACTCATCATCTCAAATGGCAAAGGTATGTTTCTCAAACATCAAAATCTTTAAATTTCTTAAAGTGTTCCTCATGTTCATATCTGTCGGTGCTTTCAATCTTAGATTTAGGATGTTTTAAGATGTTTTGATGAAATCTAGTTATAGGGTTTTGTTCGCAATACAAAGATCTATAAGATTACCGGATCAATTTCTGATAAATCATTCTAAATCTTGATAGATCTTGGTTTAAGTTGTTACGACTGTCGGCATGTTATTTGAGAGATTAACCTCGGTTTAGGACGTTTTAGACAAGAATGAACATAGGGTTTTGATCGCGACAACATGAGGAACATAGATCTGTGCTCAATTTGTGATAATTAGTATAAATTTTTTAAAACAACTGTTTATGTTCTTCAAAACTGTTCTTCATCGAAGATGCCAGCCGATCGGACAACATTCACAATGTGTTTTAGTTGTTGTTGTTTTAGGTAATTCATGTTTTGTTAATGTACTTTGATTGTGCTAAACGCATGAAATATGGTTTTGCATTGTGCTAGCCGATTGGCTAGACCACCCGATTGAATAGCAATATGCTAGCCGATCGGCCAGACCAGCCGATTGAGTAGCATTAAAGATCATGTGTTTGTATTGAGATCTGTGGTAGTTCTAAGCTGATACCTTGAAATGTGTGCTTAAACTTGCTATGAAATCTGTGTTGATTAAATTCTTTGAAGAATATTGTTTGCTCTTAGTATTGTCAGTCGACCGACTAGACCAGCCGATTGAACAGCAATAACAACATTGTCAGTCGACCGGCTAGACCAGCCGATCGAACAACATTGTGCCAGCCGATCGGCTGGACCAGCCGATCGAACAGGAAGTGTTAACTTATTGAAAAACATATGTTAGTCAATAGGGTAGCATTACTTGTTGAAAAGATAATATTCTTCACATACTTAGATTTCTGTGCATAAGTTTGCCAGCCGATCGAAGAGCATTTGCTAGTCGATCAGACACCATTTATAAGAACTTCCTTGTCACATTTTGTCAGCCGATCGGCTAGACCAGCCGATCGACCAGGCATTGTCACTTTTTCATTCTCAGTCGATCGGCTGGACCAGCCGATCGACCAGGAACTGTCACTATAATCATTTTCAGCCGATCGAACAGTAATGCTCTTCGATCGACCAGACCAGTTGATTCTATAGTGTTGTCACATAGGAATGTCAATGTGTTAGAAAAATTTTCAGAATTTTCATGTTATTGTTTGAATAATTTTTCACTGAATAATTTTTACAGGGACGAGGAAAAGAGAAAGACAAGAGTCATAATATTTCCTGTGAAATTGATTCTGGATCAACCACTGGTACTGTGGTAGAAAGAATGGCAACATTTTTGAGAGAAAGCAGAGTAGCCAAAGCGATCTCTGATAAAACTGTGATTTATGAATCACATGTTAGGGCATTCTGGAACACTGCTAGATATGAAGATTCAGACAAGATGATACATGCAGTTTTAAGAAAGAAGGATCAAGCTGGAAAAGATGTTGATGTGGAGTTTAAGTTTGATGTAGGAGATGTGAGGAGAGTTCTTGAGTTACAAGATTCTGACAATGATCCAACAATCATGTCTCAACGTCTTGTAAAAGGTTTGTGGTGTAGAATGGGATTCACAGGGCACATAAATGGAAAGATGTACAAGAGAAGTTTCTCCAAAGCATATAGGTACTTGATGCACTGTATGATACACTCAATGGGACATAGAAAGGGTGCATACGATGAGGTTGCAGATTATATCATGAATATGGTAACAAGCTTGGTGCTGAACAGAAGATATAATATTTCACAAGTGATTTTTGAGTACATGAAGGAAAATTGCCAAGCTGGAGCTGATAAGTACATCATGTATCCCAGATTCATCATGATGCTACTAAATGACAAAATCAAAGATCTTCCGAAGGATTGTGAGGATGTGATGGAGATGAGTGTTCTAAATAAGACAACAATAGGAAGAGTTACAAAGGATAAGGATGAGAAAACTAAGGAGTTGATTTGTAGAATAAAAGATAAAACATATGTTGCTCCTGAGAATGATAGATGGAGACATGAAGACAGCAACTCAGATAATGAAGATTCAAGGATGAATGAGATGGTTGACAAAAAGACTAGGTGGTGGCATGTTAGAGATGGAAAAAGGAAAAGGACACCTAAGTCATCCCATGCGGTTGTTATTCCTAAAGAAAAAGAAAAGGGTATAGTGAAAGGGGGAGCATTAAGACAATTAGATCACATATGATTTAAATGTTACTAATCTTATTGTCTATGTTTGTCTTGTAGGGTCTTCTGGAGAGCCGCAGAAGAAGCTAGTGGATGAAACAGTTCTAGAACCATCTGTGGTGATTGAACAAGGTGATGATTTGTTAAAGCAATCTTTGGAAAGCTTTCTGAAAAAGAATGAAGAAGTTGCAGCTCAACAAACTCAAGAAACAAGTGTTCACTTTGAAAAGGTTACAAAGGCTCAACAAGAAAAAGAAGCTTTAAGGAGTTCAAGTGATGGAGATTCTGAAGCTACTCTATCTGAATCCGAATTAATTCCTGAAATTGTTGGTAAAGGAAAGGTTCAGTTGAAGAAAAGACTTTCAAAGAAACAGAAGGGTTCAGATGAAGAAGATTCTTCTTACGATCCAGAAAAGTCAAAGATATAGAGAAAGAAACGAAAGTCAGCTCCAGTGGGTGTAATTCCCAGAAACGTCAGATCAAAGAAATCAGGAGCTGAGTCCCATAAAGATAAGGAAGGAAAGGCAGCTCAACATATTCAGAAAGAAAAATCACCTAGTGTTGATGTTCCAAAAGAACCGGAGGTGAAAACAAAAGAAGTTCCAGTTGTGGAAACAGAAAAGAAGACAGATGCTGATGATTATGTAGAGATCACTGGATTCAGAGCTGCTAGTCCAAAACCTGCTCAACAAGAGATTCCTCAGTCATCACGACAGAAAGAAGACTTTAACTTTGATTTTGATAATATTGGGTCAGCTACTGGTATTTTCTCTGAAGATATGCCTGAAGGTGAAAGTGACATGTTTAACGATCAAGCGGTTAAAGACTTAACTAAGAGAGTTAAAGAACTGGAAAAAGAGAAAGTAATAGCTGAGGAAGAACGTAATATGCTGAGAAGAGAAATTGATGAATTGATGGAAGCTCACAATAAAATAGTTGCAGCGTTGGTTGAGAAGGAGAATAGAATGAATCAGATGAAGGATGAGGCCGAGGGTAATTCTAAAGTAGTTGAATCATTAAGACAAGAGATATCCTCTTTGAATGCCAAAACAAAGGATCTGGAGAATGTCAATCAAACGTTAAATCAGCTTCTTGATGAGATAAGTGAAGCTTCGTCTAATGAAATGAAGGCCATGAAGTTAGAGATGGAGGCTATGAAAGCTGATAAAGTGATGAAAGATCAACAACTTCAGATGCTGGTTGCTGTAGTTGAAAGTCATTTGAAGATGAATATTCATGCTGCTTTTGATGAAATAGATGTGATAAAAGCTAACGAAAGAAGACTGGAGCGTGAACGTAAAATGGCTGAAGAAGCAAATCTAAGAAACAAAGGAATAGTTGAAGAAGTTGAAATAGTTGATGCATCTTCAAGTCAACCAGAGGTTGGAGGTTCTTCTTCACAACCTGATATTGAAATGACTGAAGTGGTCGAGGTACAAGAACAAGAAATTGTTCAAAATGATCAAGAGATGGTTGAAGCTGAAGCTGAAGAGCCTCATGAACCAGAATATTTAATTGTTGGTGAACCCTCTGAGCCTATTATTGCTGAAAATGTCCTTCGAAGAGTTGAAATTAATCAAAGAAGAAGAAGAGCAAGGGAAGTACTACTGCTTGAGTATACAACTGACAAATTTGTGTTAGTTGGAAATGCTTACCCTGTGCCATATAATTCTAAAGAAGTGGCAAAGTTGCTAAAGTTCATGGATTTAAAAAGAAAAGGAAGGATAGCACGTGGAGAGGTTGTGGATGAAGATTCTGATAGAGAGTTGTTCGGTGATGATGAAGAAGAAGATGATTCTGATGATAACGATGATAAAGCTGATGATAAGTCTGATAAAGATGACAAAGGTGATGACAACAATGATCAAGGTGCTTCGGGTTTATTAATCAGTGAACCAAATAGTCAAGAAAGAGTGGATGAGCTGATGAATAATGAGCTAAATGAGCAGGAGGATGAAGTTGATCATGAAGCATCATCGTCTGGAAAACAACCTGTTGATCAGGTATTCCTGTCTAACCCTACTGTCATTTTCTTATCTGGTAAACAACAAGGAGAGGTAGAGGTTAAAAGAACTCGGGCTGAAATGTTAGAGGAGTTGGGTTTGGAAGATGGAAAATTTAAATTTGATATTGAAGACGAAATTCCTCACTCACCTGTAAAGGATTTCGAGCCTAGTGTTGGTGCAGTTGTCTGTAGACTACATCTTCGTTCGAGTCTTAAAATAGGATTGATTGTGAAATGTACGATATACGAGTAATTGTGTGAATTGTATAGATTTAGGTTGTTTGGATAGCTCATAGTCCATTAAGGTTTAGGGTCGCTCGAATGGTAAACAGCCTGGACCGCTCGAACAGCAACTATGTTGGATCGCTCGAGTAGTATTTGGCTGGACCGCTCATATGACACCTAATGGACCGCTCGTATGACACCTTATGGATCGCTCGAGTGACATGTCTGGGCCGCTTATTGGGCCTGTCCAATAAGCGGTCCCAAAGCCCTATATATACATGATGAGCGATTTCAGTGATAACAGTTAGAACAGTTGGAGAAATTGTGCCGAAGTGCTGCCGGTGCGAGATTTGAAGTGTAATCAGCGTCAAATCAATAAAACAAGTAGTTAAAGTGATCTGTGTGCTATTTCTACCTTAGTTTCTTGTTATTCCACACCTGAAACCAAGGAGAAAGCCTCTGAACGACTCGTTCGGGTCAGAATACGATCCTACAATTGGTATCAAAGCTCAGGAGGAGGTTCTCTGCAGAAATTAGCCGGATTTCGTCACTTTTTCTTACTTCTACACCTTCTTTTCTTTGTTCGGAAAGATTTAACGGTCAGAATCGTCTCAAAATCTCAGGGATTGTGCACGATAGTATTCGAGATAAACCCTAGAAAGTTTCAGATCAAAATTCAAAGTTTAAGTGGGTCAAAATTGGAATTGAAGTTGAACCGCTTGATCGAATAGGTTGTGGACCGCTCATTCGAACGATCAGGAATCGCTCATTCGAACGATCAGGAACCGCTCATTCGAACGATCAGGAACCGCTCATTAGGACAATCAGGAAACGCTCATTCGGTCGGTTGTGATTCGCTTTTCTGAATAGTTCTGGACCGCTTATCCGAACTTGTTTGGACCGCTTATACGACTAATTTGGACCGCTTATTCGGACAAGTGTGGACCGCTTTTTCGATCAGTTCTTGGACCGCTCCAAACGAAGTTTATCTGGCTCGCTTATTTGGACCCATCCGGTCCGCTCATTTGATCATATTGGTTCGCTTTTCGTCACACTTAGTTTGCTTATTTGTCAACAAACACGTGTCGGTTTGTTTTGCGAAACATGGCAATGATGTTTGATGATCAGGAGAACTATTATTTCGAAAGATTTAATAATTGGCATCACGGATTTCTAGATGAGGGTTATAGAAAAGTGATCAAAGATGGATGGGCAAAAAGGTTTAAATATTTCGTGTGTCTGAAAGACGAAACGTTGGATGATCTTAAAGACCGATATAGTGTTTTACTGAATTATATGAAAGATCATGAGATATATCCGTCAAATGTTGAGAAACTGGAGAAATTTGCAGATGCATTACCGATTGAATGGGGTGAATGTTTGAACAATTTAAGGGAGGACTCAAATTTTTCAAAACTACCTCTAAATCAATTCATCAGCAAACTTAAAGCTCATGAACTTGAAGTTAGAAAGAAAAAGAAAGAATTGATCAAGGCTTTGGAATATAATGTGCTAGATCTAAGTTTAGATGTGATTGAGGATATGCACAAGAGGGTTACTAAATGTATCAGGGCAAAACATGTGATGAAATACGATTTTAAGAGAGGTTGTTATATTGATAATAATGGAAATCCTCTTGATTTCGTTAAAATGTTTTGTGCAGGTACATTCATAGCAAAGGATGAAGAAACTTCAAAAGTTGAAGAATCGGTGAAGAATGAAACAATGTGCTCAACATGTGACAACTTTAAGACTGACAATGACAAACTCGTGAGAGACATGGAAAGTTTGGCATCTGAAATCAAAAAGTTGAAAGACGAGAAACACGTTGCTGGAAATCAGATTCTTATTCTGAAAGAAAATTGTGAGAAGTTGAAAGCTGAAAATGACAAATTGTTGGTTGGTTTTAACAGTTTGACTTTGAAAAATCAAGAATTTGAAGGGCAAGTGAAAATTCTTGAAGATGGGAGAAATGTGTTCAGTAAAAACAACATTGAAAAACAGACGATGATAAATTCCCATCTTCAGAAAATTATCAAACTTGAAAAAGAAGGTGAAAGCGCTCAAAAGAAAATCAAAAAGTTGGAAAAAGAGCTTGAAAGCAAACAGAAATCTTCAGAAGATTTAGATTTCTGGATTAAGCTTGAAAACAAGAATCTGAAAGCGAATGAATAAAAATTTCAGGAACAGATAAAAGTTTTGATGAATGAAAAATCTGTTCTTGAAAATTTGAAGAATGATAATGAGAAAACAATCAGGTCTCATTTTGGGAGAATATCTCAGCTTGAAAGAGAAGCTAAGAATTCGAGGAACAAAATTGATGAACTTGAGAAGAAATTGATAGGTTTTGTGACTAAATCTGACAGTTTGAATTTTCCCTGTCCAAAACCAATCAATTCTATGCCGATAAGTGAAAATGTTACAAACTTTGACAAAGTCAAAGTTGAAGATTGTGATGAGAAAACTGATGAGGAAAATGAGAAATTTTATTCAGCAGATGAGTCTGAGACAGAGTCTGATGCTGAAATTAAGAAAAAGAAAACAATTTCAAAATTAAGAGGAAAATTTCACAAAACTGTTTTACAATCGACTGAAAAGGGAGAATGCTCTAAGCAAAAACCTGTGAAGAAGATTGTAGAATAGAAACAAAAATTAAAAATGAAGAAAAAAACTCATCAGTACGATCATCCAATCAAAAGAAAAAATTACGAAAAGTAGAAAATGAAAATTCAAAAATTGTTGGGTGCAGGACAGACCATAGTGCTAAAGCGTCAAAACCAGCAAACTTGAGGAAGGAATATCACCAAGCCAGACAATGCTATGATCTGAGCGTTTGGTGTAAAGGTGGTATACGGTACGATAACAGAATGTGTTACAGCTGCGGATATCATGGACACATTGCTGTTAACTGCCAATACTGGAGTTATGAGACCAGGAGGTGCTTTAACTGCAACATCAAAGGTCACATTGCCCGAGATTGCCCAAGGAGATCGCATGAAAGATTGAGGGCCAATTCTCAGAAAATGGCAAAGAAGATACCAGTCGTTGTCAAGCCCAAAGAATTGAAAGCTTCGGGTCAAAACGTAAAAGAACAGAAGGTCAAAGTGTGACAACTTGAATTCCCAAGATTCTTATTTCGCATTTATTGCACGTTTATGTGTTGTTTAGTTGTTTGATTCAATATAACGTTTTGACACAATGAAGTGTATTGTGTGATTATGCATGGTTATGTGTTAATTGTGAAAGACTTGTCAAATATGTGAACTTGGTGGCGAAATTGTGGAATTGTTATGAGATGGTGTAATTGTGTAAAATAAAGTAATTCAGGGTGTATTGAGCAATTAGTGAAAAGTTCATTATACTTAACCCTAATCCTTCACTAAATCACACACACAAAAATCCAAGCACGTAGTTCACAATTCTCTGGCAATCATCACCAAATCATTGGCAAGACATCACGAGTTTGATTCCTCTCTTCCTCTAAAATTATTCAAGGTAATTGTTATTGATCATTGTAATATTTGTAAACCCTAATTGATTTCTTGATTATTATCAATCCCTGATTCTTGACTAAGTGCTCATAAAAAAAAAAAAAAAAACCCTAGTGCTTCATGTAATACTCTACGATTCTTGATTTGATTCGGATTGTGATGATAATGATATTGAATGGTTGTTTAATCCGTTGCCTGTGAATGATAGAATGGTTGGATGTGAACTGATGTTTGCAATGCAATGAAATCTAGGTTTCCAGATCGTAGAATATGAGAACGTAACTGATGGAATGTATGTGTGTGTAACTGTTACGATTGTGATTATGTTTGTTTGAGTTTGATTTGATATGTTAGTCCGAGGATTGAATAAATTAGTCTGAGTTTCATAGAATACTTAGGCCGAGGTTTCATGATACACTTAAGTCCGACTTTCATTACCATATAAATGCCCGAGTTTCATTCATGAACTAAGATCCGAGTTTCATTCATGAACTATGATCCGAGTTTCAGTTATGAACTATGATCCGAGTTTCATTCATGAAGCATGGCCCGAGTTTCATCCAAGAAACTCTTGTCCGAGTTTATTGCTAAGTCTGGTCCGAGTTTGTTGATCTAGGGTCCGAGTTTTAACCCCATGCCCTCTTGGTCTGAGTTTTTGACATCATGCCCTCTTGTCCGACCTTGTGATCCTTCTCACATTCTGTCCGAGCTTGTAATGGGGAGCCCATGGTCCGACTTTTATAAACCTTGATGTCCGACTTTTGTGTTTTGAGTTGTGAGGTCCGAGGTTTTATCATGCTAAGCCCTACCCGAGTTTCTAACCCCACTCCCTAGTCCGATTAAACTACTGGTCCGAGTTTATTAAAATGGGTGGTCCGACCTTTAGTGATAAAAGGTGGTCCGACCTATTATCACCATAAGGGGGGGGGAGGAGCTTGCCCGACTTTCTTAGGGGGAGTCCCTTTGGTCCGATCTTTACACAAGGAAAGGGGTCCGAAATTGTGCATGCTTATACCTAATGTCTGAGTTAATGTATACACCTAAGATCCGACTTTTTGTTGATGAGTTGTCTGAACTCCTGATTTAATGTATGGATTGATTACAGTGTTGTTTCATGCTCTGAGTTCTGATAACGCTTGAAGAGACAGAATGTATTAGGATGCCAAGATTTAGAATCCTGTATGATTACATGTGATTATATGAGAATGTGCATTACTGGGTGATACTGCATGCATGAGCAACTTTTATCATAACATTCTGTACACGATGATCACACACTGAACATGATTGCTTGGATATCGAAGACTTGTAAACCCTAATTGGATGCAAACACTTATATCGTATCATGTGCAATATATCCTAGGTCGTGTGTAACGGACTTAGACGATTAATAAACCCTAGAAGCAATAACATACCGAGCAAACCAAGGTGAGTTCACACCCTTACTAAGGCATGGGATTCCCAAGGGCTTGGGAATGGGATTAAAGGAATGAGATTGACTAGATACATTGTTACTAGACTACCATATTCACTGTCCTCGGTTGTGCAGGACACATACTTATGCTATTCACTGTCCTCGGTTGTGCAGGACACATACTTACAATCTACGTAGACTTATACTTACTACTATCCTCGGTTGTGAAGGATACCTATACTTATTACTATCCTCGGATGTGAAGGATACTTATGCTTATTACTATCCTCGGTTGTGAAGGATACTTATGATTACGAGTAGTCTAGTGGTTATACAACATGGGAAGCCCCCACCAATAGAACGTACTAACGGCCCAGTAGAGCCACCTGTTACAAACGAACTTACTATTACGCATTTGCTTTCTGTGAACTCGCTCAACTAGTTATTGATCCTCTGTTACATGCCTTGCAGGTCGTTAGGTATATGGAGCTTGCACAGGGAGGAGCAGGTCGTTGTGGGCTTGGATCGTGATTATCGTGTTAAACACTTTTGATATTTGATACTGGTTTACGATGGGTTTTATTTATACGCTTCCGCTAAACAACGATAACTTTCTTATGGTTTGGAACACCTTTCATATAGAATTGGTTTGGTTTGAATGACAATTACTTTTATTATATGTATTGTTCTCTATGATTGGTGGCTTGATCCTGGTCAGTCACGCTCCCAAGCGGTGATACTCCGCAGGTGGAATTTGGGGGTGTGACAGATTGGTATCAGAGCCATTGGTTATAGAGAACTTGGTTTTAATATGGGGAAAACGTTTTTATTAAAACCAGACTATAACCAGAACAGTGCTCTCAACGATCCACAACGACGCTTCGCTCCACGTGCAAGACTCAACATCCTAGGTAATAAGGTTTATGTTTATTGCCTACATGCTAGAATTTGCATAGAACTTTGCTCGTAGTATGCTTGCATTACTTTGCTCACTACTTGTTATTGCTTAAGAACACTTGTGTGCTTACACTCTTCTGTCATCGCACTATTCGCGAACCTCTCTCACCTATGTTGCTTTTGATGTGAAGATCAATGGCCGGACGTATTAACATGACTCAAGCCCAGCTAGAGGCTCTCGTTCAAGCTCAAGTTGCTGCGGCACTTGCAGCTGCTCAAGCAGGTAGTATACCCTGCAGTATAGACACACACTAGGATCTTTAGATCCTACATTAATTCTCGTATTTAACTTTGTCCTATTCGTACACAATAGGTCAACACGCGCAGCAGCCTGTGTGCACTTTCAAGAACTTTATGGATTGTCGTCCTAGCACATTTAGTGGCACTGAAGGAGCGGTTGGACTCCTCCACTGGTTTGAAAAGCTCGAGTCTGTGTTTGAGATGTGTGAATGCCCTGAGGCTCGCAGGGTCAAGTATGCCACTGGTACTTTGGAAGGGATCGCGTTAACTTGGTGGAACGCGCAAGTGCAGATCCTAGGGTTGGCAGCTGCTAACGCCACCCCTTGGAATGACTTCAAGGAATTGATTAAGCGTGAATACTGCACACGGGAAGACATTCACAAGCTGGAGGATGAGTTTTATCATTTGAAGATGACTGGGTCAGAAATCGAGGCTTATACCAAGAGGTCGAACGAGTTGGCTGTGCTGTGTCCAACTATGGTGGACCCTCCATACAAGCGTATTGAGTTGTATCTCAAGGGTTTGGCGCCAGAAATCCAGAGCCACGTAACATCGGCTAATCTTGACAACATTCAGGCTATTAAGCGCCTCGCTCACCGCATCACAGATCAGGCAGTGGATCAGAACAGACTGCCAAAGCGTATCAGCGCTACTGCTACCACTACTGCTTCTACTACACTTGCTACTCCCAGTGAAAGCAAGAGAAAATGGGATGGGGATTCTAGCAAGGGATCAGCTTCAGTGCAGTCACAAGCTCAGCAACGAAAGACAGACAGTTACCAGAGTCCCAGTCAGCACTCCTCAGGCAGCCACAGACAGGGAGGATATCGAGGAAACCTCCCGAAGTGTAACACCTGCAACAAGCACCACAGTGGCCAGTGTAATAAGGGTCGCTGTCAAAGATGCCTCAAGATGGGTCATGAGGCAAAAGATTGTAGAAGCCCTCGACCTGCGAACCAGAATCAGCAGCAGCCACCAGCACAGCAGAACCAGCAGCAGGGCAACAAAGGGTGTTTTCATTGCGGAGCAGAGGGTCACTTCAAAAGACACTGCCCTCAGCTGAACAGGAACTAGAACAACACCAACAACCATAACAACAATCAGGGTAACGGCAACAACAACAACAACGGTGGGAACAACAATGGCAATGAAGCAAGGGGTCGTGTGTTTGTGTTGGGGCAGGGTGATGCCAGAAATGATCCCAACGTCGTTATGGGTAAGTTTCTTCTCGATGATATTTATGTTACTGTCTTGTTTGATTCGGGTGCGGATACGAGTTATATGTCTTTGGAAATGAGCAAATTGTTAAAACGTACACCAACACCCCTAAGCACCAAACATGTCGTAGAACTAGCAAATGGTAAAAGTGTAGAAGCCACACAGATAGTTAAGGGTTGTAACATTGTCTTAGCTGGTTAGACTTTCTCCATCGACCTTATTCCTATAGTTCTGGGTAGTTTCGACATCGTCATCGGCATGGATTGGTTATCCAAGCGGCAGGCAGAGATTCTATGTAAGGAGAAGATCATTCGTATTCCTCGTTCAGGTAAGGAACCTCTCGAAGTTCAAGGCGACAAGAGTGGTGCAGTGGTTGGCATCATCTCTTTCCTGAAGGCTCAAAAGTGTTTGCGAAAGGGTCATACTGCTATCTTGGCACTGGTTACTGATGCAGCTTCGAAAGAGAAAAGAGTAGAGGATATTACAGTTGTACGAGAATTTCCTCAGGTGTTTCCTGAAGATTTACCCGGTTTACCGCCTCACCGCCAAGTCGAATTCCAGATTGAGTTAGCTCCTGGAGCAGCACCTATAGCTCGCGCACCGTATCGTCTAGCTCCAACGGAATTGGAAGAACTGTCAAAGCAACTGCAAGAGCTCTTGGATAAGGGCTTCATTCGTCCAAACTCTTCGCCTTGGGGAGCTCCAGTACTATTCGTGAAAAAGAAGGATGGCACTTTCAGAATGTGCATTGACTATCGCGAACTGAACAAAGTCACAGTGAAGAACCGCTATCCTCTTCCATGCATTGACGACTTATTCGACCAGTTGCAAGGGTCGAGTTACTATTCCAAGATTGATTTAAGGTCAGGGTACCATCAGCTGAGAGTCCGGGATGAGGACGTCTCCAAAACAGCATTCAAAACTCGCTATGGTCACTACGAGTTCCTAGTCAAGCCATTTGGGCTTACGAACGCGCCTGCAGTCTTCATGGATCTTATGAATAGGGTGTGCAAACCTTATCTTGACAAGTTCTTCATTGTCTTCATCGACGACATTCTGATCTACTCCAAGAGTCAGGAGGAACACGAGCAGCACTTACGACTTATCTTGGAACTTCTTCGAAAGGAGCAACTGTACGCAAAGTTTTCAAAATGCGACTTATGGCTTCGTGAAGTCCACTTCTTAGGCCATGTGGTGAACAGGGATGGAATTCATGTCGATCCATCCAAGGTAGATTCGATCAGGAATTGGCCAGCACCGCGTACACCAACAGAAATACGCCAATTCTTGGGTTTGGCGGGATACTACATGCGGTTTATCAAAGACTTCTCCAAGATTGCGCAACCGCTTACTATGCTGACACAGAAAGGTGTCGTTTACAGATGGGGTAATACGCAGGAAACTGCTTTTCAGTACCTGAAGGATAGACTATGCAGCGCACCTATCCTCTCACTGCCCGAGGGCACGGATGACTTCGTGGTTTATTGTGACGCATCGATACAGGGGCTTGGTTGTGTATTGATGCAGCGGGATAAAGTTATTGCCTATGCCTCTCATCAACTCAAGGTTCATGAACGGAACTACACGACGCACGATTTAGAGCTGGGAGCTGTTGTTTTTGCGCTTAAGATATGGCGACACTACCTGTACGGTACCAAGTGCACAATTTACACCGATCACAGGAGTCTCGAGCATATCTTCAAGCAGAAGGAATTGAATATGCGTCAACGACGATGGGTCGAACTGCTTAATGATTACGAATGCGCTATCAAGTATCATCCAGGCAAGGCCAACGTTGTGGCCGACGCCCTTAGTCGGAAAGACACCTTACCTAAGCGCGTGCGAGCGCTACAGCTTACGATTCAGTCCAGTCTTCCTGCACAGATACGAGCTGCTCAGATAGAAGCTTTAAAACCCGAGAATGTCATGGCTGAAGCCTTACGCGGCTCAAGGCAACGCATGGAACAAAAGGAAGACGGCGCCTACTATGTAACGGGGCGTATTTGGGTCCCACTCTATGGCGGTCTACGAGAGCTTGTGATGGATGAAGCGCACAAGTCTCGCTACTCGGTACACCCAGGGGCGGATAAAATGTACCACGATATCAAAACAACATACTGGTGGCCAAGTATGAAAGCCCACATCGCCACCTATGTTGGCAAGTGCCTGACCTGTGCGAGAGTCAAGGTTGAATATCAGAAACCCGCAGGTCTACTGCAACAACCCAGGATACCACAGTGGAAATGGGAAGAAATTTCCATGGATTTCGTTACGGGTTTACCTAGATCCCAGCGTGGAAATGATACAATATGGGTAATCGTGGATCGACTCACCAAGTCTGCGCACTTCCTGGCTATTAAGGAAACGGATAAGTTCTCCACCCTCGCAGACATCTATCTTAAAGAAGTTGTTTCAAGGCACGGGGTGCCCACCTCCATCATCTCGGATCGGGATGCACGATTCACGTCAGAGCTATGGCAAGCGATGCACAAAGCGTTTGGCTCTCGTTTAGACATGAGCACAGCATATCACCCTCAGACGGATGGGCAGTCTGAGCGCACGATCCAAACTCTAGAAGACATGCTTCGAGCGTGTGTTATCGATTTCGGCAACGGCTGGGAAAAGCACCTCCCTTTAGTGGAGTTTTCATACAATAACAGTTACCACACCAGCATTCAAGCCGCTCCATTCGAGGCATTGTACGGACGTAAATGCCAGTCACCTCTCTGTTGGGCAGAGGTGGGGGATAGTCAGATTACGGGTCCAGAGTTTGTAGTGGACGCCACAGAAAAGATTGCACAGATACGACGACGTGTGGCGGCAGCACGCGACCGTCAGAAAGCCTACGCGGATAAGCGTAAGAGGCCATTGGAGTTTCAGGTCGGGGACCGGGTTTTACTAAAAGTCTCACCCTGGAAGGGTGTGGTTTGTTTTGGCAAACGGGGCAAATTAAATCCGCGGTATGTCGGACCGTTCGAGATCATTGAGAAAATCGGCAAAGTGGCCTACAAACTAAACCTACCAGCTGAACTCGGTGCAGTTCACAATGTATTTCACGTGTCGAATCTGAAGAAGTGCCTGTCAGATGAGACCCTCATAGTTCCTTTCAAGGAACTCACTATCGACGAGCGGTTGCAGTTCGTCGAGGAACCAGTTGAAATCACGGACCGGGATGTTAAGGTCCTCAAAAGCAAGAGAATCCCTCTTGTTCGAGTTCGTTGGAACTCCCGACGTGGCCCGGAGTACACCTGGGAACGCGAAGACCAGATGACAGAAAAGTACCCCCAATTATTCGAAAACCGTGCAACCACTACTGAGACTGAAGCTACTACTACAGAATTTCGGGATGAAATTCCAAATCAACGGGGGGATGATGTGACACCCCAGGAAAACCAGTGAACGATATAACTTACCTAGCTTCCTCAGTGAGTGCGTACCAAATTTTGGGACGAAATTTCTTTTAAGTTGGGGATAATGTGACAACTTGAATTCCCAAGATTCTTATTTCGCATTTATTGCACGTTTATGTGTTGTTTAGTTGTTTGATTCAATATAACGTTTTGACACAATGAAGTGTATTGTGTGATTATGCATGGTTATGTGTTAATTGTGAAAGACTTGTCAAATATGTGAACTTGGTGGCGAAATTGTGGAATTGTTATGAGATGGTGTAATTGTGTAAAATAAAGTAATTCAGGGTGTATTGAGCAATTAGTGAAAAGTTAATTATACTTAACCCTAATCCTTCACTAAATCACACACACAAAAATCCAAGCACGTAGTCCACAATTCTCTGGCAATCATCACCAAATCATTGGCAAGACATCACGAGTTTGATTCCTCTCTTCCTCTAAAATTATTCACGGTAATTGTTATTGATCATTGTAATATTTGTAAACCCTAATTGATTTCTTGATTATTATCAATCCCTGATTCTTGACTAAGTGCTCATAAAAAAAAAACCCTAGTGCTTCATGTAATACTCTACGATTCTTGATTTGATTCGGATTGTGATGATAATGATATTGAATGGTTGTTTAATCCGTTGCCTGTGAATGATAGAATGGTTGGATGTGAACTGATGTTTGCAATGCAATGAAATCTAGGTTTCCAGATCGTAGAATATGAGAACGTAACTGATGGAATGTATGTGTGTGTAACTGTTACGATTGAGATTATGTTTGTCTGAGTTTGATTTGATATGTTAGTCCGAGGATTGAATAAATTAGTCTGAGTTTCATAGAATACTTAGGCCAAGGTTTCATGATACACTTAAGTCCGACTTTCATTACCATATAAATGCCCGAGTTTCATTCATGAACTATGATCCGAGTTTCATTCATGAACTATGATCCGAGTTTCAGTTTGAACTATGATCCGAGTTTCATTCATGAAGCATGGCCCGAGTTTCATCCAAGAAACTCTTGTCCGAGTTTATTGCTAAGTCTGGTCCGAGTTTGTTGATCTAGGGTCCGAGTTTTAACCCCATGCCCTCTTGGTCCGAGTTTTTGACATCATGCCCTCTTGTCCGACCTTGTGATCCTTCTCACATTCTGTCCGAGCTTGTAATGGGGAGCCCATGGTCCGACTTTTATAAACCTTGATGTCCGACTTTTGTGTTTTGAGTTGTGAGGTCCGAGGTTTTATCATGCTAAGCCCTACCCGAGTTTCTAACCCCACTCCCTAGTCCGATTAAACTACTGGTCCGAGTTTATTAAAATGGGTGGTCCGACCTTTAGTGATAAAAGGTGGTCCGACCTTTTATCACCATAAGGGGGGGGAGGAGCTTGCCCGACTTTCTTAGGGGGAGTCCCTTTGGTCCGATCTTTACACAAGGAAAGGGGTCCGAAATTGTGCATGCTTATACCTAATGTCTGAGTTAATGTATACACCTAAGATCCGACTTTTTGTTGATGAGTTGTCTGAACTCCTGATTTAATGTATGGATTGATTACAGTGTTGTTTCATGCTCTGAGTTCTGATAATGCTTGAAGAGACAGAATGTATTAGGATGCCAAGATTTAGAATCCTGTATGATTACATGTGATTATATGAGAATGTGCATTACTGGGTGATACTGCATGCATGAGCAACTTTTATCATAACATTCTGTACACGATGATCACACACTGAACACGATTGCTTGGATATCGAAGACTTGTAAACCCTAATTGGATGCAAACACTTATATCGTATCATGTGCAATATATCCTAGGTCGTGTGTAACGGACTTAGACGATTAATAAACCCTAGAAGCAATAACATACCGAGCAAACCAAGGTGAGTTCACACCCTTACTAAGGCATGGGATTCCCAAGGGCTTGGGAATGGGATTAAAGGAATGAGATTGACTAGATACACTGTTACTAGACTACCATATTCACTGTCCTCAGTTGTGCAGGACACATACTTATGCTATTCAATGTCCTCGGTTGTGCAGGACACATACTTACAATCTACGTAGACTTATACTTACTACTATCCTCGGTTGTGAAGGGTACCTATACTTATTACTATCCTCGGATGTGAAGGATACTTATGCTTATTACTATCCTCGGTTGTGAAGGATACTTATGGTTACGAGTAGTCTAGTGGTTATACAACATGGGAAGCCCCCACCAATAGAACGTACTAACGGCCCAGTAGAGCCACCTGTTACAAACGAACTTACTATTACGCATTTACTTTCTGTGAACTCGCTCAACTAGTTGTTGATCCTCTGTTACATGCCTTGCAGGTCGTTAGGTATATGGAGCTTGCACAGGGAGGAGCAGGTCGTTGTGGGCTTGGATCGTGATTATCGTGTTAAACACTTTTGATATTTGATACTGGTTTACGATGGGTTTTATTTATACGCTTCCGCTAAACAACGATAACTTTCTTATGGTTTGGAACATCTTTCATATAGAATTGGTTTGGTTTGAATGACAACTACTTTTATTATATGTATTGTTCTGTATGATTGGTGGCTTGATCCTGGTCAGTCACGCTCCCAAGCGGTGATACTCCGCAGGTGGAATTTGGGAGTGTGACACAAAGAATCTAAAGTTCAAGAAACAAAAGTGAAGCTTTCTCAGGGGCAAAAAGACAGACTGGGGAAAAAGAGGAAGAAGGCAAGAGAATATCTCGAAAAGATTTTGTCCTCGGGTTCATCCGACAGATCGAAGAAGAGTGCTGATGAATCAACTCCCTCAACTGCAAAGTCAAGCAAGTCGAATTCATCAGATGCAAATCTGAGGACAAAAGAGGAGAAAGAGAAGAAAGTGAAGTTTTCACTTCCTGGCGATGAATCTGTTTCTTCGAAAACAAAGGAGCCACATGTCGGCGATGAATCTGACTCAATAAAGTCAGACAAGCCACATTCAGGCAATGATTCTGGTTCGTCAAAGCCAGAGGAGCCATTGGTTGAGGTAAAATTGTTGAAAACACCCAAGGATGGTCGGGCTTGGGTGGATCTTTTTAAATGAAAAACCTGACTTGCCGGAGATCCCAAGATGGTATCGTGGATCATGAATCGGCATCTGTCTAAAATTTAATTCGGTAACGTCAATCATAAAAAACGGTACAAAGGTTTGTTTTTGGTTTTCTTACAAGTGGTATTAGACGAGTTTATATTTTTGCAAGTGGTACAGAGGATTCTGAACTGCAAATGGTAAATCAAGGACATTAATTTGTACTTGGATTTTCCTAATTATGGTTGAAAGACAAGATGATGAAGTAACCCCGTACCTAAACTGTTGGTAAACAAACTAATTTTTCCGGAAAAACCATTTTGATTAAAACAAACTTAAGTGTTTTGAGATCACAATGGGAAAATAGTTTGTTGTGAGGGGGAGTTATGATTGTTTACGCCAAAGTGGATGGAGAATTGAAGTGATTCTCATCAAGTTGTCAAGTTTGTACAGTTTGTTTCAAATTTCCCCAGAAAATCAAAATTGAAACATATTTTGATTTTAGGGGGAGAAAAATTTTAAAAAAATTAGAAAATTTGAAAAAGTCAAAAACATTAAAAATTTAAAAATGAGTTTTGTTGTGAAAAAGAGGAAATGATAGTAAATCAGTGGACTATCACAGCATGCTAAAGAAATGTAATGTCAAATGTAATAAATGGTCTCACTGATGATGTGACGATAGGTTTTTGTACATTTAGTAGATTTATTCGGGATATAAACCTAAAATTTCAAACTTGTGAAATTCGTGGGGAACATTACTTGGATATATAGGTAACCCCTGAAATCTCGTTTGAAAGGTCTCGTATTCTGATATACTAGGTGTTTATACTCTATGATGTCTGGGGTATTATTCCGGGACTTCTGCTGAACGGTAGTTCTGACCTAGTCCTTGGCTAATACTTTCCGCAAAATGCTTGAAACATAGCATAAAGCCCTCAGCTGATTAGACAATAAAATTGATAATCATCTGTTGTAGCTGAAAAGATCCTCTAAAGGGGACACACTGCTAAGTCGAAGCTGATATCTCTCTGCTGAACAGAAGTTTTGACCTGAGATCCCTCAGTTCTCGCATCTTTCCCCTAATTTATGTACAGACATCATTGTAGTGTTCATACCTGTAAGACTGAATATTGGGATTCTGGATACGGGAGTATATTCAAGAGGTGGGACACATGAATTGAACTAAGTTCATAAAACACCTAAATAGTATCCTGAATAGATTGAAAATTGTATGAAAATTTAAGAGGACAATTATATCGTCAATCTACGTGAATCGTTTAGAACTTAAAATGTCTAAAGCTTAACGGTGTTGGTGATATGTCTCCAAAACTGATATGATCCTCTTGCACAAACTCACAAAAATATGTTTGTTCTGCTTTTAAATTTCTGTCTTTGCATTTACGTTTTATATTTTGAAAAATCCAAAAAGATTTTCGACAACTGATGGTGAAGAGCTGACATTCAAAATCTCAAAGGCTAAACTTGATGGACAGTCAGGTTGGTTAAGTGTTTTGAAATGTTTAAAATGATTCATTAGGTTGAATCAGATATTGAAATGTTTCAAATTTGTGATCAGTGTTTAATTTGTAAAAATTCTCAAATGATTAGTTGATTCATTACGTTGAATCACAACTTTATTTGTTTGTGATAGAGTGTTTGAGATGTATGCAGATGATGCAGATGATGAGCTGAACAGAGAGAAGCCAGGAGATAATTTCTATGGTGGTAACAAATCCCAGACGACTATCCTAGCAGGGTGATAGGGGAAGTCTGATGAAAGTTATAGCCAAAGAAAGAAAGATCCAGGCAGAATTCTTGAAGAAGACCGAACTATATCCGAGAATGTCATGGTGAAGACTCTCACTGAAGATTCCGTCAACATTCAAGGGGGAGTCTGTTGGTGGTAACACCCTAGTTACTAATTAACGATTTTGTAAGTAATTACCAACAATTAGTTGTGTAACTAAGACAACACATATTACAAAAATTCGGGTTTATTAAAACTTTTACAAATTATAATTCATTCTACATAACGTGATCAAAATTTGTTGTTTAAAATTTACAACGTGGCAAAATGCGGAAGCATGTAACTATATCGTGTTCGGTCCTTCGTTGAGCTTGATCGTCTTCCGTCATCCAAAAAGCACCTACATTTCATAAAAACATGAAATGATTTAGTCATACGGGATTTAATATGTATCTAAACGAGTCCGGGAAACAAAACTGATCAAAATACATTTTTGTACAGGGTCCACCGTAAATTACGGTGGGCACCGTAATTTACGGTAGCCCTGTTATAACAACTCCCACCGTAAGGCAGGGGAGAACTGCCGTAAGGAATTCCGCCCCCACCGTAACTTACGGTACCCACCGTAAGTTACGGTGGCCTCTGCATCAGCTTTTTCCATTTTGCCGTTTGTTGACACGGAAACTTCCGTATCTTTCAAACCGCTTATCCGTTTAACCTACCGTTTCTTCCTACGTGTTTGTAATTTAACTCTCCACATTATGGAGTTAAAATCTAACATCCGGATTAACGGAACTTAAGACTTTCAAGTCTTCGGCTTTTTACCCCTTTTCACCAATTCTTGACCCGTTCGTGATTTTATCAAACAACATGATTGTTTGAACCCGGTTTCGCATGAACCTTATAATTACAATGTTGTTTATCATATTAGGTTTCTAGTCCCCGATTTATTACACAAATTTAACCCGTTTTCGTTGGTATGCTTATTTTGACCCGTTAAGGGTATTTATGCGCTAAGGTCCCATAACATCCTTTTTATACTTATCTTAAGGATTTAATCTACCAAATCACTTATTTCCAACAACCTTTAAAGGTCGTTTGCCCGGTTTACCTAACAAGGGTATTTTAGTAAACTTTGGCCCCTCATTTACGACGAAGGGCATTTGCTACTTAATTGACCCTAAAAATGTATGTTTAACCACAATCGTATTTATACGTACCTGGCTCGAGTCAACCTATTGACCCGTTTCAACACCTTGCTTTTTATTACCGATATTCTATGGCAACGCAATTATCCCAATTACCATTCGCTCCTGTAACACTTGACTTGACCACCACATTAGTTGATTTTGTCAAATGACATTATTCCCACCATTTGACCTGTTCGGTCTATATAACTCAACATTTTCATATGAAACAAAAACATGGTTTTTAATTACCAATCACACATCAGTCCCATTTCGGGTTTTCTCACTAGGTCCCTTTCTTTCTAAAGTCAATTTCCTATATTTTTAACCCATTCGGCTTATGCTATGGGTGTCCTTTGAAACTTATTTTACTTTAGTCAATACTTGACTAAATTTCCATTTTTACCCATTTTCCATTACTAGTTACGCTATGAGGTAACTTTAAGAAAACTCTTAAACTATTAACCAATTCATGGCTAGTTTACCATTTTGCCTCTTTCACCATTAATCATGGTTTAAAACGTTCCTAATTCGTTCCAACCCAATTCGTTTCGTGTTGGAACCCATCATTCGAACCCAATCCTTTGTTGTATTTATCGCCCATAAAATAAACACGTATACTACAAGTAGGTGTAAGTTTTACTTACCTCGTATCCAAGCTACACTTTTCTTTTCCTTCTTGATTCGGCTGACCCGCTTTCTCCCCAAGCTCCACCTAGCTTGTTAAGCGCCAACTATTATTCGTCATTCACAAGGTGGTTAGTTTAATCATGACTTAGTACGATTACTCCACCTTACAAATTTCATATCAAAAATTACCATTTATCGGATTATAGGTCAGTTTGACTTTCTAAAAGTCAAATGCCCATTAGTATACTAATTGCATATTCGAGTTCATCAACTAGTTTTAGCATTCTTTAATTACCCGGTAGGTGTTATCTTTAGACCACCTTTTTAACCAAAGTTCTATCCGCGTTCATCATATTTAGAACTCTTTTTACTCACATTTTGTATAATAGCCAAAACATCACAATTAAGTGTTTTAACTACAAAAATTCTAGTTTCGAGCCTTCTTTGAGGCATTTCATCAAACACTTTGAGGGCAGAATTTTACATGTTTATTTATCAAGTCTCTAGCTTATCTCTTAGCCCTAATTTCACATAAATCAATCATCTTACAAAGTTGTTAACTTCCATAATTTCTGAAATCACTTCAAATTGTCACATTATACTAGATCAACACTCTATTTCCTAGTGTTCATCAAATTTCACATAAACCATCAATCACCTACAATGGTGTTCATAGGTTTCACTACAATTTCACATGATTTTCAACTTGTATTTGTCTAGGGTTTCTCCCTAGACACTATAGTTGTTCCTAGATCATCATATGACATACATGCAACTATAATTTCAGATTTTCCCAATTACATGAGAATTTCAAGTTGAGAGTTTTTATGAAATTTTACATACCTTGTGATCCTCTTGTGATGAGGATCAGTAATCTATGCTCCATTTTCGATTTGAACTTGGTTTGATCCTTCAATTTTGTTGATTTGTTGAAGTTAGGGTTTGAGCTCCCATGGAGCTTTCCCCTGGTCGCATACGTATGTGTGTGTATTGATTTCTATATTTTTTTTTATAAGTGTTTTAATAAAACACTATTCTAGTTGCCCATGTTTAGTCCCTCAAGTTTAGAGATTCATATATGAAACCATAACTCATAGTTTATTATTTAATTACCCTTTACTAACTAGGTTAATTTTACCTAGTTAACTTGGTGGGTTCCGGGAGTTATAATCCGTAGTGTTTTAAATCCCGTTAACTCGGGCTCTTATAAACTCAATTCCTTGAAACTTTGTTTCGCTTGTATTTAATATTAGGATTTCTTATTAAATCCCAAATATTTACCGGGTTATATTTTTTTTACTACTAGCGATACTTTACCCGTCTTTTAGTATTAACGTGGGTTAATTACCAAACCCGTTTTCGGGGTGTTACAAGTCTACCCCCCTTAAAGAGGTTTCGTCCTCGAAACCTTGCTTACCTAGTTCATTGAGTTTCTAAACTCAATGCGTTTGACTTGAGTAATCTCTTAAGCATTACTCATACTTTAACCAATTGTTAGCATTACCAGGAAAAATTATGGTAATGCCTTTTTGGTTACAGAACCTCTACGTATCTCCTATTACATAATGTAGCTTCGAAATAACGTAATCTCGTTATTTCCACTAGTTTAGTTAACTTAGCGATATTCGTCGCTTTCATATACCATCGAATTCCTTATGAATCCGTTACTTTGAACCGTTTAAAGGTCTTTAGTGAAATCTTTCACTTTTAGCAACAATTTATTTTATTTTCTAATTCATTTATTCGGTTCAGTTATACCGAATCCACCGCTTACAAGCAACCAAATTACTTAAATGACCTTAACCGGTCTCGCTTACTCGACTTATTAGTCCAGTTACTTTTTACCGCTTGCTTGGCTATAATGTGATTCTACTTCACATTACATTTCTTAATCGCGATCGTGTCACGTCATGTTTAATTTATATTAACGTTTCTTCATCATACTTCTCTTTTTCGAATGTATTGTCTCGCACCTATCAATGTCGAGACCCATGCTTTTTGATGTTAACTATTTTCTAATCTCTCTCGTAATATCCATATTTGTTAAAACATTATTTCTTACTAAAACTAAATTCTTGTTTAGCTTTCCCTTTTTCTCCTTGTCTTACATCTTTTACTCATTTCCAGGACTTTTCGTCTGAAAATTCATTTCTTTCCGTTGTCTTTTCGGTAATATTTCTGTCCGTTTAGATGTTTTAGTGAAATCCCTCACTTTTGTCAACCAGGCCTTTCTCGATCCCTTAGCTTTTAACTCACTTAGTTAAGTTAGCGAAACCCCTCGCTTTTATACTACTTTTACCTTCCGTTATTTATTTTACATGGGAAGTTTAACCATTTTCCTCACTTCACGTTATTGACCCGTAGGTTCTTTCACTCAGCCTCGTAGGCTTATTTCCTTAGATTTTTCACCTTTTTAAGACGAGGCCTTTATGATCCCTTTGCTTCAATTCATGTCCCGTGGGTCATTTTGGCTCCGTAGACCTTTACCCTAATTAACATCCCGTAGGTTATGATGATCCCGTAGATCATCTTTTATTCTAGTCTTAATTCAAATGTGTATACGTTTATATACGCATATGGCGTTAAGGCATCCCTTTTTATGTTTATAATTATTTATCTTTTTACTTTTTGGATTTCATTTGACCTTGACCGTAGTCTAAGGCTACATTGTTTTCTTTCGAATCATCTTTCCGACTTCTCGACTTCTAACGTCAATTACACCTCGGTTTTCCATACACTTACCATTACCCGGTTCTTACCTGTACTTCCTTACGTCCCATTACCCGGGTTCTTTTATTTCAGTGTTTTTAACGCCTTTAACTCCTTTACATAGGTTTATTAATATTTTGCACTTTTATTTATTCGATTCGCACTTACTTAATTTAGCAAGTGTCATCCTTTATTAAATTTGTTTGACTTGTTCGTGTGAACATTCATCGCTTACGAATGCCAAACTTCAGTCTTCGTTTGACCTGTTCAGCTTTGAAATGGCTGAACATAATTTATTCAAAATTTCTATTTACATTATTTTGTCGTCTTTTAGTTAAGACTCAAAACCCGAGTCTTTTAACTTTCCATCCGAGTTCCCGTTTCTCGGTTCACGCATGAGTTTAAATCCTTACCCACCAACCGGGTGTTTTACCGAAGTCGTTATTATTGCAACCTTTACGGTATGCATTATGACTTCCTTTCGCCTTTATATTCCTACTTTGTTCTCGAATTTGGCGTTTTACAAAAACGACCCATTTAGAGACGTATTCGCATTTTCCGGGTTCGAGTGTAAATTCACTCCTTCCCAATGCATATCTTGATCATTCTACATGTTTGCATTTTCCGGGTTCGAGTGTAAGTACACTCCTTCCCAATGCATATCTTAATCATTTTACATGTTTCTTTGCCCCCTTCTCTCGGGCTCATTTTTCTAATATAATACGCTTCTGTCACTCAGCTGTGCGTTTACATGATAATCAAATATTTTGCTTATCTGATTCATTTGGGTACTTTTTATGCTAGTCCCATTCACCCCGTCCCTACTACATCGAATGTAAGTATGTCCATCATAAAAAGTTCATAACATCATGTGTTCACTACTTACTTGGCCAGAGTAAGCGATCAACACATGACACACATGACCTTTTCATAATTTCCACACTACACCCCATGTAAGTGACGCCTCTAATCTTTCTATATTCTTGACTTTCATTGGCAACCATTTATTCAGTTACTATTTAACAATTATTAGATTTATAGGTTTCATTCCTAAACATATACAATGTTTCTCTCCTTTTTTTTTTATCGAACTAATATATATAATCACATTTGTTAACGTGATTGCTACTTTTCTCAATAGCATCGAATTGGGAGTTTTCCACTTGGATAATTACCCCAATCCAAGTTTCCATGTGAACAAATCTTGTTACTCATTTGTTATTCATCGTCGTGAATAACACATTTTCTATTAATTTTTTTTTCTTGGAAATCAGGTTTTCCAAGTTCTATCGTATATGTATGCAACCGTCATTACTTACGTGTTTGTTGCATATTACTACTTGTGCATTTAAATTTAAAAGTGTGCACCTGATAATGCTTGCTTTAACAGGCTCTCTTTGCCAATAACCTTGTTCGCGGTCGTTGCGCGATTTAGTCCTTGGTGAGCATGCTCCTCTTGTTATACTTAGGACCGTTCCATCATCATATCCACAATTTGTTTGACTCTCGTCGTCTTCAAACGCGAGTGTCCTTCAATTAAAACATTCACAAAAGTTAGTAACGTCAACTTTAATAATCGCCCGTATTATAATACAAGGCTTTTTCTACTATACGCGTCAACGCGCGTATTTTCGTCAACTACATCAATCATTTAATTGGGGTAACGTGCGTTACACGATAGCCCTATGTGTTATTTACAACAATTTAGCATACTAAACTATTAACATACGTGTACTTACTGGATTTGCGATCAAGCCTCGAACCGAACACTATTCTTTATCAAGAGCGTAAGGTTTAAGTCCAAGCATGGTTTTTTTTTTTTTTTCCACCATACTTGAATCTCTTAAACCAAGGCTCTGATACCAACTTGTAACACCCTAGTTACTAATTAACGATTTTGTAAGTAATTACCAACAATTAGTTGTGTAACTAAGACAACACATATTACAAAAATTCGGGTTTATTAAAACTTTTACAAATTATAATTCATTCTACATAACGTGATCAAAATTTGTTGTTTAAAATTTACAACGTGGCAAAATGCGGAAGCATGTAACTATATCGTGTTCGGTCCTTCGTTGAGCTTGATCGTCTTCCGGCATCCAAAAAACACCTACATTTCATAAAAACATGAAATGATTTAGTCATACGGGATTTAATATGTATCTAAACGAGTCCGGGAAACAAAACTGATCAAAATACATTTTTGTACAGGGTCCACCGTAAATTACGGTGGGCACCGTAACTTACAGTAGCCCTGTTATAACAACTCCCACCGTAAGGCAGGGGAGAACTGCCGTAAGGAATTCCGCCCCCACCGTAACTTACGGTACCCACCGTAAGTTACGGTGGCCTCTGCATCAGCTTTTTCCATTTTGCCGTTTGTTGACACGGAAACTTCCGTATCTTTCAAACCGCTTATCCGTTTAACCTACCGTTTCTTCCTACGTGTTTGTAATTTAACTCTCCACATTATGGAGTTAAAATCTAACATCCGGATTAACGGAACTTAAGACTTTCAAGTCTTCGGCTTTTTACCCCTTTTCACCAATTCTTGACCCGTTCGTGATTTTATCAAACAACATGATTGTTTGAACCCGGTTTCGCATGAACCTTATAATTACAATGTTGTTTATCATATTAGGTTTATAGTCCCCGATTTATTACACAAATTTAACCCGTTTTCGTTGGTATGCTTATTTTGACCCGTTAAGGGTATTTATGCGCTAAGGTCCCATAACATCCTTTTTATACTTATCTTAAGGATTTAATCTACCAAATCACTTATTTCCAACAACCTTTAAAGGTCGTTTGCCCGGTTTACCTAACAAGGGTATTTTAGTAAACTTTGGCCCCTCATTTACGACGAAGGGCATTTGCTACTTAATTGACCCTAAAAATGTATGTTTAACCACAATCGTATTTATACGTACCTGGCTCGAGTCAACCTATTGACCCGTTTCAACACCTTGCTTTTTATTACCGATATTCTATGGCGACGCAATTATCCCAATTACCATTCGCTCCTGTAACACTTGACTTGACCACCACATTAGTTGATTTTGTCAAATGACATTATTCCCACCATTTGACCTGTTCGGTCTATATAACTCAACATTTTCATATGAAACAAAAACATGGTTTTTAATTACCAATCACACATCAGTCCCATTTCGGGTTTTCTCACTAGGTCCCTTTCTTTCTAAAGTCAATTTCCTATATTTTTAACCCATTCGGCTTATGCTATGGGTGTCCTTTGAAACTTATTTTACTTTAGTCAATACTTGACTAAATTTCCATTTTTACCCATTTTCCATTACTAGTTACGCTATGAGGTAACTTTAAGAAAACTCTTAAACTATTAACCAATTCATGGCTAGTTTACCATTTTGCCTCTTTCACCATTAATCATGGTTTAAAACGTTCCTAATTCGTTCCAACCCAATTCGTTTCGTGTTGGAACCCATCATTCGAACCCAATCCTTTGTTGTATTTATCGCCCATAAAATAAACACGTATACTACAAGTAGGTGTAAGTTTTACTTACCTCGTATCCAAGCTACACTTTTCTTTTCCTTCTTGATTCGGCTGACCCGCTTTCTCCCCAAGCTCCACCTAGCTTGTTAAGCGCCAACTATTATTCGTCATTCACAAGGTGGTTAGTTTAATCATGACTTAGTACGATTACTCCACCTTACAAATTTCATATCAAAAATTACCATTTATCGGATTATAGGTCAGTTTGACTTTCTAAAAGTCAAATGCCCATTAGTATACTAATTGCATATTCGAGTTCATCAACTAGTTTTAGCATTCTTTAATTACCCGGTAGGTGTTATCTTTAGACCACCTTTTTAACCAAAGTTCTATCCGCGTTCATCATATTTAGAACTCTTTTTACTCACATTTTGTATAATAGCCAAAACATCACAATTAAGTGTTTTAACTACAAAAATTCTAGTTTCGAGCCTTCTTTGAGGCATTTCATCAAACACTTTGAGGGCAGAATTTTACATGTTTATTTATCAAGTCTCTAGCTTATCTCTTAGCCCTAATTTCACATAAATCAATCATCTTACAAAGTTGTTAACTTCCATAATTTCTGAAATCACTTCAAATTTTCACATTATACTAGATCAACACTCTATTTCCTAGTGTTCATCAAATTTCACATAAACCATCAATCACCTACAATGGTGTTCATAGGTTTCACTACAATTTCACATGATTTTCAACTTGTATTTGTCTAGGGTTTCTCCCTAGACACTATAGTTGTTCCTAGATCATCATATGACATACATGCAACTATAATTTCAGATTTTCCCAATTACATGAGAATTTCAAGTTGAGAGTTTTTATGAAATTTTACATACCTTGTGATCCTCTTGTGATGAGGATCAGTAATCTATGCTCCATTTTCGATTTGAACTTGGTTTGATCCTTCAATTTTGTTGATTTGTTGAAGTTAGGGTTTGAGCTCCCATGGAGCTTTCCCCTGGTCGCATACGTATGTGTGTGTATTGATTTCTATATTTTTTTTTTATAAGTGTTTTAATAAAACACTATCCTAGTTGCCCATGTTTAGTCCCTCAAGTTTAGAGATTCATATATGAAACCATAACTCATAGTTTATTATTTAATTACCCTTTACTAACTAGGTTAATTTTACCTAGTTAACTTGGTGGGTTCCGGGAGTTATAATCCGTAGTGTTTTAAATCCCGTTAACTCGGGCTCTTATAAACTCAATTCCTTGAAACTTTGTTTCGCTTGTATTTAATATTAGGATTTCTTATTAAATCCCAAATATTTACCGGGTTATATTTTTTTTTACTACTAGCGATACTTTACCCGTCTTTTAGTATTAACGTGGGTTAATTACCAAACCCGTTTTCGGGGTGTTACATGCAGTTGTCTGTCGACTACATCTTCGTTCGAGTTTTAGAATAGGATTGATTGTGAAATGTACGATATACGAGTAATTGTGTGAATTGTATAGATTTAGGTTGTTTGGATCGCTCATAGTCCATTAAGGTTTAGGGTCGCTCGAATGGTAAACAGCCTGGACCGCTCGAACAACAACTATGTTGGATCGCTCGAGTAGTAATTGGCTGGACTGCTCGTATGACACCTGATGGACCGCTCGTATGACACCTTATGGATCGCTCGAGTGACATGTCTGGGCCGCTTATTGGGCCTGAAGCGGTCCCAAAGCCCTATATATACATGATGAGCGATTTCAGTGATAACAGTTAGAATAGTTGGAGAAATCGTGCCGAAGTGCTGCCGGTGCGAGATTTGAAGTGTAATCAGCGTCAAATCAATAAAACAAGTAGTTAAAGTGATCTGTGTGCTATTTCTACCTTAGTTTCTTGTTATTCCGCACCTGAAACCAAGGAGAAAGCCTCTGAACGACTCGTTCGGGTCAGAATACGATCCTACACCTAGATACCCTCATGAAGCTGATCATTATGATGAAGTGATTGTTGAAAGCACATCTGATTCAGAAGAAGATAGGGTGGATTTTCATTATGAAGGTGAAGATGTTGCATTTCCTACTTTCACAGAGTTATTTCAAGAAAAGAATGAAGACGAGTTGAGAAGAAGGATTGAAGAAAGAGTTGCTTCAGCAGATATTCCTGAACCAGTTCCTAGAGAAATAATAGCTGAAGAAAGAAAACGATGGTTCAAGAATATGCCAAAAGAAAGAAAGACTCTCAGGGCTCTTCAATACTTTACTCATAACAAAGATCTTTCTTGGGGAGATATTTTATCTTGGGGATATCTGGAAGATTTGAAAGTCTATGCAATCAGAAGGGAGCAGGGTGTACAATACTTTGAATTCTTAGCTGATATAGCTACTTTACCCTGGTGGGACATAGATGAGTTGGTGATTACAAAGAATATCAAGCAATACTACTACGGTCCAGAAGTTCGAGAACGTGATCAGGATTTGTGGAATTACATTAAATGGCAAGCAAAGAACAATTATCCAGATTGGAAGCCACAATATCCTAAGCAGATTGTAACTTATTTGGAGAGTGGAGAAAAAGACATTACGTTAGATGTGAAACCTCCAAGATGTTTGAAGAATATGCCACTCAGAGCTATTGAACAAGATTTCTATGATCTATTTCAAGCTTGGCTATACAATCCCTCTACAGCTGAAGCAGTAATTTCTTTGTTTGACAAGACCACTGGAGAAGGACGGAGAATTAGTATTTTGGATCCTATGTGGTTGGTCAACTGTTCGAAGAAAGATATAGATTGTCTGTTTGTCAACAAGATAATCTATGATAAGAAAGACAAAGAGATAGCTATGCAGTATCAAGACGTGATAGATGTTTGCTTCGCAAAAGAAATCAACTCAGGGAAAAATTGGAAGACAAAATGGAGAGATCTTGAAGTTGATGAATTTCTGAAGGTATACAAGCGAAGTCAAAGACAGAAAGAGATAGCTAGAAAAGCTGCAGAGAGGGGAAGAAGAAATCTTGGGTATGTGCCGCCTACAGATCAAACGCCTATTGAATCTGAAGAGAACAAAATTCCAAAATGGGATCGAAAGCGTGATGGCGACCCAGAATACCGAAAGTGGTGGATAAATGAGGGCAGGCATAAAAGAAGGAGAATGTTAGAGGAACGAGCTGAACAAAGAAGACAAAAGACAAAGGAGAAGACGCAACAGGAGGAAATAAATACTATGTTGGAAGGAACTACAGCTACATCCGAGGGGGAGTCTGTTAGTGCAATAACGTCTGTAGCTTCCGTCAACAAGTAGTCGTATTTTGTATAGTTGTGTATATGTTTTGTTTGTGTGTATGTAAAGCAGGACGGAATCGGTGAAGTTTTTGTTAAGTGCTGTTGATGCCAGCCGATCGGCCAGACCAGCCGATCGGACAGCCCGGCCGATCGAGCAGGCTACTCGATTGGTTAGGATGTTCAGCCGATCGGCTAGTCCAGCCGATCGGCCAACACTCTCCTTTTCTGTCCTTGCCTATAAATAGCTGGTAGGTAAGTTTATTTAGAACCTTTTTGACACTTTCACTTGCAACCTACCTTTTGTATGTCTGAATTTCTTTCTGGCTCTTGTATACTTTCACATCATTCAATAAGATCTCAGACGGTGATTCAGAGTAGAATATTGTCTTTGTATATCTGCTATGTGATTACATGAATTCCGCGCATTGATCACTTTACGATTCAACTACGTTTACGAACAGGAAGATCCCATCAGAGGGACCAACAAGTTGATAATCATCAAGTTACTGAGAATGAAAGGACAATTAAACAAAATTCTGATACAGAAATTCATCTATCTGATGAAAAATCAGAAGATCTAATGAATCATCAATAAAATGTGATGATTTACCAGAAATTCTGATTTACATCAGGAACTTTTGTTTAATTGTGCATAATAATCAGTAATCATCAAAAGTCCATATCTTCATTGTGACAACTCGAAATCTAGAACCTTTCGTTGTAACTTGCTTGTACGTTATGTGACTAGTTAAAATGATAACGTGAACCTTTTTATGTGATAAGTGCTTTGTTACGTGTGTATTGTATATATATGTGTACGTGTTATATGTGAACCGAGAACCCGACACGAAACAACAAGGAACCCGACTCGAGACCATGAGGTCTCGAGTGAATAGTAATCGGTTTTGGGCCTTGGGCCGAGAACCTTTGGCCGGTTGGGCCTTTGGGCCGTGAACCCCCACTCGAAACCCACTAAGGGTGCACACATTTGGAACTTGGCTATAAATACACCACCCTAGTTACTTGTTACCACTTTGTTGAACATTAGAACACACACACACTTTTATCTTCTCTCCCACTAGAACTCTAGCACACAAACACATCTCCAAGACTCTCGGATCCACTCGGTTGACACAAGAAACTCTCGGATTTGGAACTTTGGATCGACACACACACACACCCCACCAACCGGTTAGTATCTCTCATGTTTATGGTTAATCTTGTTGTGCTTTGTGATGTATGATAAAATGCATGAAATGATGTTTATTGTTAGTATTTTTGATGATTATTGTTAAATGCTTAGTGATAGTATGTTCATGTTATGATTGTGCTTAAATAGATGCTTGAATGAGATGATGTTTTATGTGTGTTAAAAAGTTTAGTGTTGGAATGTGTTCATGTGTTAAAGAGAGTTTAAACTATTAGATTTGATGATTCATGAAATCGGTTTACATATGTCATGAAATCGGCTAAGGAGTATGTTTGTCATGTTAGGATGCATGCTAGTAAATTGTATCTTGACGGTTGTTCATAGTTTTGCTTGAATAAAGGTTGAATACTTGATGAATATGGTTATGAATAATTGAAGAACACTTTGAATGATAGTTAAGAATATGAAAACCCTTGTGATTTTGATCCACTTTGACCAATAACCTGATTAGGAAATATGTTAGTGGGATTCTATTGGTTATTTCCGGATTTGGGCCTGATTATATTGTACCATTAATCTGACTATCTGCATCAGCACCTGAACGTGAAAATGACAGCATACCGACTCGCAATCACCTGGTTGCGACTCGCAACCACAGCGTGATGACTCGAGACCACGCGGTTGCGACTCGCAACCATAACAGGACAAGCCGAGACCGCAGGTTACGAGTCCCGTTGCGACTCGAGACCTCAGCATGACGAACCGAAACCATGGTTGCGACACCGGTTGCGACTCGCAACCATCCATGATCAACACACAGCATGACTCGAGTCCATGCTTGCGAGTCCGGTTGCGACTCGAGACCACACTTTTGGGCCTTAGTTAATGGGCCAGACTGATGGGCTTCTGTGTTAACTGCTTTTACGTGTTTGGGCCTAAGTAGTTGGGCTGAACTTGTGAACCGTATGTGTTACTGTTGACTATTAACTGTTACTGCTAAACGTGCTCGCCAAACGTGTTGAACATTTGTGCACTACTTGGTTCGAATCTGATTATACGTGATATCCGTGTTAGGACGTTATTGACTACTTGCGACTTGATTGACTTTCTGTGTTTGACTGCCGAGCAAACCAAGGTGAGTTCACACCCTTACAAAGCATGGGATTCCCTGGGTTGGGAACGGGGTTAAGGAACGTGGATTCCTCGTCTACCTTGGGTAGGACGTCAGTGGTTCAGGAATGTAATTCCTCGTCCGGATGGACGGATAAACGTACTAGACTAAAACTCTATCACGAAGTCCCTCCTTTTTGTATCGACTAATCGCCGGGCCAATGGCGAGCGGGTCATTAGTTAGATAGCGCTATTTAGGTCTGACAAGCCTCACACCGTGCCGCAGAGGACGGGCGTGAACTAATGGATCTGGGGCACGTCAATGATGATAGACATTGATGTTTTCAGGGCACATAAACATGACTACAGTCAGCAATCGATACGGTAACGAGTCTAGTATACACATGGGGTAGCCCCCACGGTTGGAGAGCCAGATGATGTACATGGGGTAGCCCCTACGGCCGAAATGCCTGATAACTACATGGGGTAGCCCCCACGGCCGGAGTGCCGGAGTAACTGGGAATGAACTGGTCACGTCTTTTTAAACTATGGGGTAACCCCCACGGCAGGATGCCAGATAAAGTAAACTGTTTCGAAACAACTAAAACGAACGCCCACCCGTGAACTCACTCAACTAGTTGTTGACTCGTTACTACATGCTTTGCAGGACCATAGGTACTCAGTGGGAGCTTGCATGGAGGAAGATCGTTGTGGGACAGGGATTGCTACAAGACTATGTTAAACTTGAAACTTTTGGAACTTATGTTATAACTTTAAACTTATGCTTCCGCTTGCAACTTAAACTTATTTGTTTTGGAACACCAATCGTGATGGTTAAACTTTTATAACTACTTATATGCTTGTTCAGTATGATTGGTGGCTGGATCCTGGTCAGTCACGCCTCTAGGCGGTAGTACTCCGCAGGTGGGATTTTGGGGGTGTGACAGATTGGTATCAGAGCCATTGGTTATAGTGAACTTGGTTTTAATAAAGGAGAAACGTTTTTGTTAAAACCAGACTATAACCGGTTTAGTGCTCAACGGTCCACAACGACACTTCGCTCCTCATGCAAGGCTCAACGTTCTAGGTAATATGATGTATGTATATTGCCTACTTGTTAGTTGCGTAGTACATTGCTCATGGTATGCTTGATTAGTATAACTACTGTTGTTTGAACACGTGCGTGCTTACTCTGTCTTACTATCGTACTTTCGCGAACCTCTCTCACACGTATTACTCTTGTTATGAAGAACCATGTCTGGACGCGTTAACATGACACAAGCCCAGTTGACGGCTTTGATCAACGAACGAGTTGCCGCAGCGCTCGCAGCTGCACACGCAGGAGGTATATCCTGCAGTCCGAAATTGTTCTAGGATCATTTGGATCCTACTCTCGTGAACCAACCTTTGTGTTAAACTCTGTCTTTTCTTTCACCTACCTTAGGTCAGTATGCTCAGGCACCGGTGTGCACTTTTAAGACCTTTATGGACTGTCGACCCACGACTTTTAGCGGCACTGAAGGAGCAGTAGGTCTCCTACACTGGTTTGAGAAACTGGAGTCTGTGTTCGAAATGTGTGAATGCCCTGAAGCGCGCAGGGTGAAGTATGCTACTGGTACTCTCGAGGGTTTGGCTCTCACGTGGTGGAATGCTCAAGTGCAGATGTTAGGGTTGGTTGCTGCCAACGCCACCCCATGGGAAAACTTCAAGGAAATGATCAGGGAGGAATACTGCAGTCGTGACGACATTCACAAACTGGAAGATGAGTTCTATAATCTTAAGATGTCGGGATCAGAAATTGAGGCATACACTAAGAGATCGCATGAGCTTGCCTTGTTGTGTCCTACTATGGTGGATCCTCCCTACAAGCGAATTGAACTCTATCTCAAGGGCTTGGTGCCAGAGATCCAAAGTCATGTGACTTCAGCGAGGTTGACTACTATCCAGCAGGTTGTACAGTTGGCTCACCGTCTCACTGACCAAGCGGTGGAGCAAAACAAGTTACCGAAGCGTATAGGTGCTGCAACTACTTCTGGTGCTTCTAGTGGGGATAAACGGAAATGGGATGGAACTTCAAGCAGGGGTTCAACTTCAGTGCAAACTCAGTCTCAGCAGAGAAAGACGGATGATCACAAGAGCCCCGGTCAGCAGTCATCTAGTGGTCAAAGTCATGGTGGATACAAGGGGAATCACCCCAAGTGCAATCGTTGTAGCCTACACCACAGTGGGCCATGCACCAGGGGCAACTGTCATCGATGCAACAAGCCTGGTCATGTTGCAAAGGATTGCAGGAGCGCATATCCTGCCAACCAGAATCGTCAGCAACCTCAGCAAAACCAGCGACAGCAGCAGGGTAACAACAAAGGGTGCTTTCAGTGTGGAGCTGAAGGTCATTTCAAGAAGGATTGTCCCCAACTGAACCAGAACAACAACAATCAGGGGAATGGTAATAATGGGAACAACAACAATGGTGCTAGGGGACGAGTGTTCGTGATTGGTCAAGGTGAAGCAAGGAATGATCCCAACGTGGTGACGGGTAAGTTCCTTCTCGACGACTTTTATGTTACAGTCTTATTTGATTCGGGTGCCGATACTAGCTATGTGTCACTAGAAGTTAGTAAGATGCTTAAGCGTATTTCTACACCCCTGAGCGACAAGCACACCGTAGAGCTAGCTAATGGTAAGAGTTTGGAAGCCTCACACGTAGTCAAGGGTTGTCAGCTTATTCTCGCTAACCAGACCTTCTCTATCAATCTTATTCCTATTGTCTTGGGTAGTTTCGACGTTGTCATTGGGATGGATTGGCTATCCCAACACCGAGCAGAGATTCTTTGCAACGAGAAGATCGTTCGCATTCCTGGTTTAGGTGGTGAACCTCTCATGATTCGTGGCGACAAGAGAAGTGCTGTTGAGAACATCATCTCTCTTCTTAAGGCCCAGAAATGCTTACGAAAGGGCCACACTGCGATTTTGGCTTTAGTTACTGACACCACAGAAAAGGAGAAGAAGCTAGAAGATTATCCAGTTGTACGCGATTATCCTGAGGTATTCCCTGAGGAATTACCTGGTCTTCCGCCCCATCGCCAAGTCGAGTTTCAGATTGATCTAGCTCCTGGAGCCGCGCCTGTAGCCCGTGCACCTTATCGTTTAGCGCCATCAGAATTGGAAGAACTCTCCACGCAACTACAAGAACTCTTAGATAAAGGTTTTATTCGTCCTAGCTCATCGCCTTGGGGAGCTCTAGTGTTATTTGTGAAGAAGAAGGATGGTACCTTCAGAATGTGTATCGACTATCGCGAACTCAACAAGGTGACTGTGAAGAATCGTTATCCTCTACCGCGTATTGACGACTTGTTCGACCAGTTGCAGGGGTCGAGCTACTATTCAAAGATCGATCTGAGATCGGGATATCACCAACTGAGAGTTCGGGAAGAGGATGTCTCTAAGACGGCTTTTAGGACTCGATATGGGCACTATGAGTTTTTGGTCATGCCGTTCGGGCTGACGAACGCACCGGCAGTTTTTATGGATTTGATGAATCGAGTGTGCAAGCCGTACCTGGACAAGTTTGTTATAGTCTTCATCGACGACATCCTGATCTATTCTAAGAGCAAAGAAGAGCACGAACAACATCTGCGACTTATTTTGGAACTCCTTCGGAAGGAACAGCTTTACGCAAAGTTCTCGAAGTGCGACTTCTGGCTTCGTGAAGTCCATTTCCTAGGGCATGTGGTGAACAAGGATGGGATTCACGTTGATCCATCCAAAGTGGACTCTATTAAGAACTGGCCTGCACCTCGTACACCAAAGGAAATTCGCCAATTTTTGGGATTGGCAGGTTACTACAGGAGATTCATTAAGGATTTTTCTAAGATCGCGCAGCCTCTCACCTTACTAACGCAGAAAGGCGTTGTTTATCATTGGGGAAATGCACAAGAGTTAGCTTTTCAACATCTAAAGGATAGACTTTGTAGTGCACCTATCCTTTCACTGCCAGAGGGCACAGAAGATTTTGTGGTTTACTGTGATGCATCAATTCAAGGTCTTGGTTGTGTATTGATGCAACGAGATAAAGTCATAGCTTACGCCTCGCGACAACTTAAAGTTCATGAGAAGAACTACACGACACATGATTTAGAGCTGGGAGCTGTTGTTTTCGCACTCAAGTTATGGCGGCATTACCTGTACGGAACCAAGTGCGCCATCTACACCGACCACAGAAGTTTAGAACACATATTCAAGCAGAAGGAACTGAATATGCGGCAGCGACGATGGGTCGAGCTGCTGAATGACTACGAGTGCTCTATCAGGTATCACCCGGGCAAGGCCAATGTAGTGGCGGACGCCCTCAGTCGAAAGGACACTACGCCTAAACGTGTAAGAGCTCTACAACTCACGATCCATTCTAGTCTACCTTCGCAAATACGAGCTGCTCAGATAGAAGCACTGAAACCAGAAAACATTAGAGCTGAAGCTCTACGCGGGTCAAGGCAACGTTTAGAACAGAAGGAAGATGGTGCTTATTATGTAACAGGGCGCATCTGGGTCCCGCACTATGGCGATTTACGAGAACTTGTGATGGATGAAGCGCACAAATCTCGCTACTCGGTACACCCTGGTTCGGACAAGATGTACCACGATATCAAAACTACGTATTGGTGGCCTAGCATGAAGGCCCACATAGCAACTTACGTCAGCAAGTGTTTGACTTGTGCGCGAGTCAAGACGGAATATCAGAAACCTTCAGGCCTACTTCAGCAACCAGAGATACCACAATGGAAATGGGAGCAAATTTCCATGGATTTCGTTACTGGCTTACCTAGATCACAGCGCGGAAACGATACTATCTGGGTGATCGTGGATCGACTCACAAAATCCGCACACTTCTTGGCAATCAAGGAGACGGATAAATTCTCCACTTTAGCAGAAATATACCTCAAGGAAGTTGTTTCGAGGCACGGGGTGCCCACTTCTATCATCTCTGATCGAGATGCACGTTTTACTTCGGAACTGTGGCAGGCAATGCACAAGTCTTTTGGCTCACGTCTTGATATGAGCACAGCGTATCACCCACAGACGGACGGGCAGTCCGAGCGAACTATTCAGACTTTAGAAGACATGCTTCGCGCTTGTGTAATCGACTTTGGCAACAGCTGGGAAAGGCATCTGCCACTCGTGGAATTTTCGTATAATAACAGCTACCACACCAGCATTAAAGCTGCTCCGTTTGAGGCATTGTACGGACGTAAATGCCGGTCACCCCTCTGTTGGGCAGAGGTGGGGGATAGTCAGATCACTGGTCCAGAACATGTGGTAGACACTACTGAGCGGATTGCTCAAATACGACAACGCATGGCGGCCGCTCGTGACCGTCAGAAGGCATACGCCGATAAGGGCAGGAAACCACTTGAGCTCCAGGTTGGGGAGCGGGTTTTACTCAAGGTTTCACCCTGGAAGGGTGTGGTTCGTTTTGGTAAACGCGGCAAACTCAACCCACGGTACGTTGGACCTTTCGAAATCCTTGAGAAAATAGGCAAGGTGGCCTACAGACTGAAATTACCAGCAGAACTCGGGGCAGTTCACAACGTTTTCCATGTGTCAAATCTGAAGAAGTGTCTGTCAGATGAGACGCACGTAGTTCCTCTGAAGGAACTCACGATCGACGAACAGTTGAAATTCGTCGAAGAACCTGTCGAGATCACGGACCGGGATGTTAAGGTCCTCAAGAGCACTAGAATACCTCTTGTTCGAGTTCGTTGGAACTCACGTCGCGGCCCAGAGTTTACCTGGGAGCGCGAAGATCGGATGAAACAAAAGTATCCCCAACTGTTTGAGAACAGTACAAACGCTACTGAGGCTGAAGCTACGGAATTTCGGGACGAAATTCCAGATCAACGGGGGGTGGATGTGACACCCCAGGAAAACCGGGAAAACCTTACAACTTGACTAGCTTCCTCAGTGAGTGCCATCAAATTTCGGGACGAAATTTCTTTCAACTTGGGGATGATGTGACAACTCGAAATCTAGAACCTTTCGTTGTAACTTGCTTGTACGTTATGTGACTAGTTAAAATGATAACGTGAACCTTTTTATGTGATAAGTGCTTTGTTACGTGTGTATTGTATATATATGTGTACGTGTTATATGTGAACCGAGAACCCGACACGAAACAACAAGGAACCCGACTCGAGACCATGAGGTCTCGAGTGAATAGTAATCGGTTTTGGGCCTTGGGCCGAGAACCTTTGGCCGGTTGGGCCTTTGGGCCGTGAACCCCCACTCGAAACCCACTAAGGGTGCACACATTTGGAACTTGGCTATAAATACACCACCCTAGTTACTTGTTACCACTTTGTTGAACATTAGAACACACACACACTTTTATCTTCTCTCCCACTAGAACTCTAGCACACAAACACATCTCCAAGACTCTCGGATCCACTCGGTTGACACAAGAAACTCTCGGATTTGGAACTTTGGATCGACACACACACACACCCCACCAACCGGTTAGTATCTCTCATGTTTATGGTTAATCTTGTTGTGCTTTGTGATGTATGATAAAATGCATGAAATGATGTTTATTGTTAGTATTTTTGATGATTATTGTTAAATGCTTAGTGATAGTATGTTCATGTTATGATTGTGCTTAAATAGATGCTTGAATGAGATGATGTTTTATGTGTGTTAAAAAGTTTAGTGTTGGAATGTGTTCATGTGTTAAAGAGAGTTTAAACTATTAGATTTGATGATTCATGAAATCGGTTTACATATGTCATGAAATCGGCTAAGGAGTATGTTTGTCATGTTAGGATGCATGCTAGTAAATTGTATCTTGACGGTTGTTCATAGTTTTGCTTGAATAAAGGTTGAATACTTGATGAATATGGTTATGAATAATTGAAGAACACTTTGAATGATAGTTAAGAATATGAAAACCCTTGTGATTTTGATCCACTTTGACCAATAACCTGATTAGGAAATATGTTAGTGGGATTCTATTGGTTATTTCCGGATTTGGGCCTGATTATATTGTACCATTAATCTGACTATCTGCATCAGCACCTGAACGTGAAAATGACAGCATACCGACTCGCAATCACCTGGTTGCGACTCGCAACCACAGCGTGATGACTCGAGACCACGCGGTTGCGACTCGCAACCATAACAGGACAAGCCGAGACCGCAGGTTACGAGTCCCGTTGCGACTCGAGACCTCAGCATGACGAACCGAAACCATGGTTGCGACACCGGTTGCGACTCGCAACCATCCATGATCAACACACAGCATGACTCGAGTCCATGCTTGCGAGTCCGGTTGCGACTCGAGACCACACTTTTGGGCCTTAGTTAATGGGCCAGACTGATGGGCTTCTGTGTTAACTGCTTTTACGTGTTTGGGCCTAAGTAGTTGGGCTGAACTTGTGAACCGTATGTGTTACTGTTGACTATTAACTGTTACTGCTAAACGTGCTCGCCAAACGTGTTGAACATTTGTGCACTACTTGGTTCGAATCTGATTATACGTGATATCCGTGTTAGGACGTTATTGACTACTTGCGACTTGATTGACTTTCTGTGTTTGACTGCCGAGCAAACCAAGGTGAGTTCACACCCTTACAAAGCATGGGATTCCCTGGGTTGGGAACGGGGTTAAGGAACATGGATTCCTCGTCTACCTTGGGTAGGACGTCAGTGGTTCAGGAATGTAATTCCTCGTCCGGATGGACGGATAAACGTACTAGACTAAAACTCTATCACGAAGTCCCTCCTTTTTGTATCGACTAATCGCCGGGCCAATGGCGAGCGGGTCATTAGTTAGATAGCGCTATTTAGGTCTGACAAGCGTCACACCGTGCCGCAGAGGACGGGCGTGAACTAATGGATCTGGGGCACGTCAATGATGATAGACATTGATGTTTTCAGGGCACATAAACATGACTACAGTCAGCAATCGATACGGTAACGAGTCTAGTATACACATGGGGTAGCCCCCACGGCTGGAGAGCCAGATGATGTACATGGGGTAGCCCCCACGGCCGAAATGCCTGATAACTACATGGGGTAGCCCCCACGGCCGGAGTGCCGGAGTAACTGGGAATGAACTGGTCACGTCTTTTTAAACTATGGGGTAACCCCCACGGCAGGATGCCAGATAAAGTAAACTGTTTCGAAACAACTAAAACGAACGCCCACCCGTGAACTCACTCAACTAGTTGTTGACTCGTTACTACATGCTTTGCAGGACCATAGGTACTCAGTGGGAGCTTGCATGGAGGAAGATCGTTGTGGGACAGGGATTGCTACAAGACTATGTTAAACTTGAAACTTTTGGAACTTATGTTATAACTTTAAACTTATGCTTCCGCTTGCAACTTAAACTTATTTGTTTTGGAACACCAATCGTGATGGTTAAACTTTTATAACTACTTATATGCTTGTTCAGTATGATTGGTGGCTGGATCCTGGTCAGTCACGCCTCTAGGCGGTAGTACTCCGCAGGTGGGATTTTGGGGGTGTGACATTCATACATATTCCATTTGTATAAATTTCTTTTATTTTTTTTTTTGTTTAAAAAAAAGGGGGGGGGGGAAGCATGACATGCATGAATATAAAATTAAATCCAAAGAATTCAATCGTCAAAAATATTTAAAAAAAAGGGATTTTTTTTGAACATGCAACGTCATTCGGTTATAAGGAGTTTAACAGAAACATGTAAGCACCAATATCATTAGGAGCTATGAAAGTAGCCGCCCACCTATTGAATGCTCACTCACATAAAAGGCTTAGTAGACTGTCATATTCACTGCAATAGATATCGTCTTAAATGAAGAGAAGAAATTTTTTTTGTTAATATGAAACTATCACTTTCACCTATAAATATTAACAATCTGAAAAAGACATTCTTCACAACAAAATCTTCTCTTCAAAAGCCTACCATCAGAAAAACTTCTTATTTCAAAATGAACCACCCAAGATCAATGGAATCCAACCAATTTCCTCTCAAACTTTATGGACATCATAATCTCATATTAAGATCCAACCTAGAAGGACCTGCATGGGAGGACTGCAGGTTTGTGTACAATATGATCATAAGAAGTCCTTTGGGCTTTGCCATGTCTACACATGTCACCATATATCCAGAACTTCTTCAGGAGTTCTAGTGGAATGCCCAAGTTGTTATGAGTGGCACTTCTATGTGGATAAGAAGTGAGGTTATGGGGGTAGAGATCACCCTAAAAGAGGAAACACTCAGAGATGTCCTCAAATTGGGTCACTATCGAAGGATTAGTATATTGGAAAAGGCAGAAGTGCAAAAGACCTTGACTGAAATGGGCTACAATTCAAGCAATGTGTCGAGGCAAATTTGAAAATCTGGGTTCATACCACCTTTTCAATATTTGGTAACACAGCTGAGTGTCTGCTTTTCGAAAAAGACCGGACACTTTAATGAGCTGTCTTACAGGATGATGGAAGTGGCGCATGCTATTGTACAGGAAGAATAACCAGTCTCTGGTTATATGTGAAGTGCATGTATAACGTGTTGGATGAAGATGATGAGTAGTTAGGTCTGTCTGTGTTTGTTTTAGCTTGTTAATTTTTTTGTTTTGTGTTCTAACCCACTGTTGTTCAGTAATATATTCAGTTTTTCTTAATTAAATGTTAGATAAATATGTCAATAAGTCTAGGGGGAACTAAGAAATATTATCTGATGATAACAAGAAAAATCTGGTAAGAATCAAATGAAATCTGATAGGATATGATAAATCATCAGAATCTAATAAAATTTATCAGAAATTTCGTTAAAACATCAGAAATCAGATGCAAAGAAACAAAAAAAAATCAAGATTATTTTTTTAGATATGTTTCTCTCATTTTTTTTTCTGAGGACTGGAACAAGCTATATGAAAGAGACTACCTGATACATTAGAACAAAATGTGGAGTACACAAGATCAAGGTAAGAAATTTTATCAGACTCCACTCATTCCCTCTCATCTTAAAAAAAAATGTCTTGATTCAGACTCCTATAAATGAATCAAATGACTTCTGATGATATAAATATAGGAGAATTCATCTCTTTATGAAACATTTAGAGATCTTATATATATCATCAAAAGGACAACATGGCAAAACACTCAATTGAAGAAAAGGCTTTTGATTGGACCAATTCTGAAATCAAAAAGGGCCCCACATAAAAAGGTGCAAGTTGGAAACTAGTGTTTATCTTTTAAAAATCGTTGGAATCTCTAAATGTCTTGAATGAGATATACATTAAATTAGAGATAAACCAAGGGTTTTTCAAAAACGGTTGCGTCTTTAAAAGATTAAAACATCATTAAGGTGTCATAAATCACCTTGAATACAAACAACCCACGAAAAACACTCAAAAATCTTTGTCTCAGCTCACTATATATATCCCCTCCAACAACAGAGACGTCCATCTTCAATCTCAATTCTCAAAACCCTAAAAACCCTTTTCAAAAGCAAAAATCCAAATCCAAAATGGCTGCCTCAAACAACAGTCCACCTCCAGCAGAACACTCTGTTCCACTAATCACTGAAGCAGAATAACTTCCTTTGAAGAACAACAATGAAACAATGAACACCAATATCGAACAATATGATGTGAAGTGTCAAATTCTCATTGAGTTTCTGATCAGCAGCCCAATAGCTCATGCTCTTACAAAGACCAGAGAGGTACCAGAAAGATTGCTACAACAGGTTGTAAAGACTCTCAAAGCTCATTGTACAAATATGGAGCTAACAGCACATGTATGGGAAGATATCTTCATCAAAATCACACCAGAGAAAATAAGGGAATGTTTGGAACTACCCTTAAATCAAGAGTATGAAGATGCACCACCAAAAGAAGACATGTTTGAACAACTTGATGCTGTAATGGGATGCAAGGCGAAGATTTCAAAAACTAACGAGTTCAAGAGGAACAAGCTACCTACCTTCTAGCATGTATTGATGGAAATATTGAATAAATGTTTATCATCCAAGATCGGAGGTACGGATCAGATAAATATGAATATTCTAACAATCATGTTCAGCCTTATAACTGGGTTGAATATTGATTTTGGAACAGAAATATTTAATCTGATCAAAAGATCAATTCTGACCAAAACTGGAAAGATAGATTCACATCTACCTTTTCCAAGATTTTTATCCATCATAATTTCTGATGCTTTTTCTGAAAGAAATCTGCAAACTCCAAAATCAAAATATATGTGGAAATCAGAAATAATGAGACCTTGGAGTGCTGCAGGGTCATGGAAGTCAGACTTTGATGTACCTGTTCTACAAGAAAATATGATGGATCTTGTACCAGAAAATTCATCATACAGAGCAGAATACATGAGAATGTTAAGTAGGCAAGCAGAGACAAAAGAAGGATTTGAAAAGGTGTCACCCATGGAGCATGATGCAGAAGAATCAAGCACACCAAGAATAGAGCAGCAAGATGAATCTGATCCACATCCAGCTGATAAAGATGTGCATATGACTCACGCAACAGAACAACATCATGCTGAAGGCTCACACATTGGAGAAACAGGTGCAACAAAATCTAAACTCAATATATTTTATACTTCTGAAAGTGATTCTGATGAATCAATTCAACCAAGATATGAAATATTACAAAGAAGCACTGTTTTTACAAAACAAAATGTGAGTGAAACAAAAGACCCATTTTCTGAGTCAAACTCTGAAGAGGAAAATGTGGTAACAACAGGTGGAGATCAGTTCACTGATCAAGGAAACATGGATGAGAAAAATAAAAGTTTCTCAACAACTCATGGAGAACTTGAAAAGGTTCAAGCATGTGAGGAAAACCCGGACTTGAATTTGTTTCAAATTTCTGGTGAGGAAACAGAGAATTTGGATACTTCCAATCCTCTTAACCTTAGAACATCAGAAAATGTGTTTTCTGGTGGTGTTAGAAGGGAAACATCTGTTGTTTCTCCTGTTTTCCAAGAACAACCATCTATGTCTCCAAAACAACTTCATAAAGAACTTGAAGATGAAGCTGCTGCTGAGAAAACAGTCATGAACGAAAAACTTGATCTGATACTGGAAGAAATCAGAAATCAAAAATCAGAAGCCAAAGCTCTATCAGAGACTGTCAAAGCTGTGCAGAAACAAACTGAAGAAAATAGTGCAACTCTCAAAGAAATACAAAAGTCATCAGAAAACAAAGGAACTTCTTCAGAAATGGAAAAGGCTCTTAAAGAACTGCATGATATCATGAAAAAGATGACAGAGATTGCAACTGCAGGAGAAAGTTCAAGTTCAGGAAGGCTTCTTGAAGAAATACAACTGCTCAGAGCCAACAACAGCAGTCTAACTGAGGCTTTTGAAAAGTTGGTACTGGAATTAAGTGAACAAAGAAGTAAAGAAAATCAGGAGTTTCAGAAGATAAAAAGCAAGAAGAAACAAACAGTCAATCTCTTACTAACATTCACTTGCTAGTAAAAAGATTGCAATACAATGTTGCCACACTGGCAAAAGTTGATCTTCATAAACTAAAGACTCCAATTCCACAAGAAAGACAAGCAAAAGAGTCAGAAAGTCCCCAACATCAACCAGAAACCATCCAACAAGAACAAATAAAGCAAACAGAAACTGTAACAGTTCAAAAAGAAAAGCAGACCATGGGTCCACCACCAGATAAACGAAAGTTACCCGTGGGTCCTCCACCAAGCATATCAAAGCCAGACACTTCAAGTTTCCAACATAAAGAATACACTTCAGCTCAACCATCAACTACAACCATCATTGGAGAAACAGAATTTAGCATAAGGATGGACACAAAAGAGAAGCGAAGAATGGAACATGAAGTGACCTCTTCAAAAAGGCCAAGAAAAATAATGAGAGAAGACTCACAAGGCAACCTCAAAGAATCAGAAGTGCTGGAAGGTGATCTACACACAATCATGTATCCAGAAGAACATCTAAAGCACTACTATTGGAAAGGTCCAGAAGACAACCCAACAAGGCCACTCTCACCAATGAGTAGGTATTTATGAACAAAGCAAAAATGGCAGTTGGGTAGCGTTCTTAAGATAACCCTCCCTTGTAGGTTGATGTGTAATGATCTTAAGTCCACTAGGTGTTATATGTGCTTGATGAATGAGATACATGCTTAGTTTAGAGGTCTCTTTGCATGATTTTGTATGATGTAGTGAGTTAAAAATGGGTAAATGATGTAGATGCTTTATTTCTAGATAAAGTTATGGTTAGGAAGAATAGAGTGATTTATTGATTATCATGCTAACTTGACATATGAATAAGTAGAAAAATGTATGAATACGGTGCTATCATGTTCTCGGATGTGTGTGAATGATGATGATTGATAATACATTAAAATAGGTGTATTATGCTAGCATAAATCGGTTTAAATGAACATGTTTGTTTAGGATGAAAACCCTAATGATGAACTAGAAGAATATGTGTTGAATATGATATGAAGATTTGAATTGTGTGTTTTGATCGGTTTTGAATGAAGTTTAGACAACAAAACATGTTTGTGTATTTTCATTGGATAGTACATGGGATCATGAAATAAGAATTCTATTGGAGAAGTACACTGTACAACCGTTTCAGGATCAGCAGCTGTTGGAGTCGAGACCCTTGGTCTCGACTCGAGACCATCAAAAAATGGCAACTCGAGACCAACCAGCACATCTTATGTACTCGAGACCTATGAGGTTGCGACTCGAGATCTTCTGGTCTCAACTCGAGACTGAACTCGAGATCTCCAAGGCTGCCACTCGTTTTAAACACCACTCGAGAACGGAGGTTGCGACTCGAGACCAACCCTCCATAACTCGAGACCCCTTGGTTGCGACTCGAGACCGCATGATCTCGAGTCGAGACCACCTTGTCTCGACTGGGCTGCTTACTTTAGTTATTGGGCCACAACGTGATTTGTTTGGGCTGCCTGTTTAACTGGACTATGTGGTAGTTGTTACTGTTGACTGATCAAATAGTAGAGCGGGCCTAATAACTCAACATGTAACTGTATGCATGCTATGTGTTATCTATGTGTAGAATATACGTGATCTTCCTGTACCCAAACCTGACCTATACTGGTAACTATGTTAGGACGTGGTGACCAACGTACTTGACCAAGTAAACAGTCTGCCGAGCAACCCAAGGTGAGTTCACACACTAAAAGCATGCATCCTAGGGAGGGACACGGACAAACTGACATCTTTGGGAAGAATACTTCCAAACTAATACTTCCGGGGGAAAATACGAATGGGTACTTTTAATTTACTATCTCCGGGGGAGATACGTTTGGATATTATTTATAAATCACAACTAGCAAAACTAAACGAAACTCTATCACAATAAGTCCCTGCTTAGAGTACCGATTAATCGCCGGGGGCGAACGGGTTATTAGTTGATAGCGCTATTAGGTTTGACAACCTCACACCGTGACCGGGGGGATCGGGTGTGAACTAGTAGACCTTGCATCTTGGTCAATGACGATAGACATTGACTCGGGGCACAACAACTTTACCTCACCAGTTTCGGTATCGACAGTTTAGTGAGCTTACAGATGGGGTTGCTCCCCATAACGTGATTATAAATGCTCTATCTAAACAACTTACGTTTTCGAAAACTAAAACTTGACACCTCGTGAACTCGCCAACATTATGTTGATACCCTACTGCATGCTTTGCAGGTACCCAGTGACTCAGGAGCTTGCAGCTTGGGGATGTGTAGTGGTCATCCAACCCCTGTGTTGGGTTCTAAATAAACTTGAACTATGAACTTTGTTTTAAACTATTTTGTCTACGCTTCCGCTACATACCTAGACTACTATTTGAACCTAAAACTTTTGAACTTTGGTTATGATATTTGCTAACCCTTTGGTTGGTAAATGCTACTTATGTTATTCATTAAATTGCTCAGTATAATTGGTGGCTGGATCCTGGTCAGTCACGCCCCCAGGCGGTGGCACTCCGTGTAACACCCCCAAAATCCCACTATGCGGAAATCCCGCGAGGCGTGTTACGCATCAGAGTTCGAGCCACCAATCACATTGAACCAATAGTAAATACTTAAATAAAATATAATATCAAATCCCAAAGTATTGTGTAGCGGAAGCATTTAATAAATCGTCTAGCAATTGTTTCATAATAATAATTAAACCAATGTATCATGTGTAAGTTAACCCATGAGTCTCGATCCATGACCACTCCAGCATCCCCAGATCGCAAGTCCATATTCCAAGTGCTAAAGACCTACAAGCATGCAAACAAGTGTGTCAGACTACGCTGGTGAGTTCAAGGTTTGTACGGGAGTTGTGTTACCAGATATACGTTAATACGATTCACTGTTGTGTTACGTTGTTGCTCATGTTAGATTACCCTAGGGACGACGCCCTTACGTAACCGAGGAGTGTGCCTCTTAGCAACCCACTATGTTGTTCAGTTAGTTACCCTAGGGAAACCGCCCTTACGTAACCGAGGAGTGTGCCTCTAAACAACCATAGTGAAACCCAGATAATTAGTACCTAATAGCGCTATCAACTAATTACCCCCATTGCCCTCCAGGCAATAACCAAAACCGATTAAGTTGTTTACCCAATGTTTCCCTTCCAGATGTTTACCAGTTGTCCCAAACCACCGGGACGCATGCTTGAGAAAATGCAATGAACTCACCTGGGGTTGCTCGGTATGATTCACACAGTTCAATTAAGTTATAGTGCGATTAACCACGTCCTACCACAGTTATCATACCAATCAGATTCGTATTCAAGTATTGCACATAGGTTCTACACGTATTATACAGGTTGTACAAGTATTCATCATCGTATAGGTATCAGCGCAAACAGTTACATAACAAGCATAGTCCAAGTGTTCAGCCCAATCAGTTGGGCTCGTAATAGTGTGCAGGCCCAATAACAAAGTGTACGTGTAATAAGGGCCTCGAGTCGAGACCGGAGGTCTCGGGTCGCAACGAAGGAAGTTTCGAGTCATATTGGTGTTGAGATTTCGAGTCGCAACCAAAGGAGGTTACGAGTCGCAACGGGACTCGCAACTGTGGTTTCGGCTTGTCATGGTCCGGTTTCGAGTCGCATCCTGACTCGCAACCGTGGTCTCGGCTCGCGCGGTTTGTGTGGTCTCGAGTCGCAACGGAACTCGCAATCACGGTTTCGACTCGCAACCGTGTTAAGTCTATCAAATTTGTAATCACTTTCCTGATTTTATGCACATGATTTCCGTGATATCAGCTAACATATTCGGCAGTTTCACAATCAGATCAAACACGATTTCAAACAGTTTCATTCGTATTCATATCATTATCAAGAACAGTTAATTCATCATCAACTAATCATACTATCGGTTCATCAAACTAGCCGATTCTACACTAGCATGCAACCTAGTCATGTGTATAACAAATCTGTGAGCATGTTATATAACAAATCCATTAGGTTATATGATCAATATTCAATTCTATTCACAAGAACATAACCATCTAGTATAATCATCATGTAACATCCGAAGGTGTGATATGCTAACCGAGAACACTAAAAATCGTGAACCAAGCAATAGTGATATACTAACCGAGAGTGTGAAGTGATTAACTAGATCGCGATATGAGCCGAGATCCTAAGAACTTCGATGTTGATGTGTTGCCGTTGGGTTCCAAGGGAAAACGAGAGGGAGAGAGTTCTTTAGGGTTTGTGTGTGTTTGTGTTGTTGTAACAATGAGAGAACAAACCCCCCCCCCCATAGTGTTTACATGTTTAAGAAAGGTGGGCCGACCCCTACTTGGGCCGTCCCCAAGGTCTCGAGTCCAACCGCATGGACCGAATGGGTTGTGTAGGCAAGTGGGTTGGAGTTTGGTCCGTTTATATCCGATGCACGATGTCACCAAATCATAATCACATAACATTCAAGTTCACACAATCAGCTCAAATATTCACATAAGGTTCAAGCGAGTTATACTAGGTTAGGTTTAAAATACGAGTTGTCACACTCCGCATGTGGATTTTGGGGGGGTGTGACATCGCACGAAATGGAACATGTCCATTTCGTACGAAATGCAACTGGCCAAATCGTGTGAGTCCATTCCACACGAAATGGTCTGCCTATAAATATGTGCCTTGTTCATTTCATTTAAAAACCTTTGTGATTTGTTACGAAGCTCAACCGAAGTATCTCCAGGCTTGTAATCGTTATCAAATCAATATACGAGATAGTTAAAGTGATTCCGAGTGCAAATCAGCTGAAATAACTCCCATACGTTTGTTTCCGCCTCTCGTATTGGACAAGATCTCTTCTAAACGACTCATTTGGTCATGCAAACGATCCTACATTTTAAATCAAAATTAAATATTTAAACATCAAAGGAATGGCAACTAGTTCACAAAATGAAACGTAAATTCAATTTAAATTAACTAAGTCCAAAGCCACTAAGTGTAGCAAGTCTTGGAAGTAGCCTCAAACATTTGTTACTTACACATGTGTAAAATCAAGTGTCAACTTTGAGAAGTTGGTGAGCAAGATAGGATATATGTATAGAGTTGGGTTAATTTCAAAACTCTAAATAATTGCAGAACTTTCAGAAATCTAACTAAACAATATTTTTATTTATATATTTTTATATTCAGAGTACTTTTATAATTTATTATATGTAATTTTACAATTACACATATGTAAACTAGTTTTTTACATATATGTAATTAGTTATTAGACATATATATATAATTTGGATTAAACATACGTAAACTACTCTTAAGATGTATGAAATCATAAAAATACATATAATAAATGATAAAAGTACCTGGAATATATATATATATATACATATATATATACACACACATACTATCTATACTATATATATAATGCATATCCGAAGGGTAGAAATGGTCATTTGCCACTTTTTCAGCATTTACAACCCTTTAAAGCATATTGTACAACCATCTAAAGCACAACAACCTTTAAAGTTTATTGAACCTAATTTTGGGCGGCCAATTTTTGTTCAAAATTTGAATCCCCGCTCATCCCCACTTCCCCATACAACTTGTCTTTTCATCTCACAGTCTCTTCCTTTCGATCTCTCCCCTTTTCAAAACCATCTCCAACTCTCATTTTTTCTGTAACATGAACCCTAAAAGCACCAAATTTCTCTATGGCTATTCTTGCAAAACCCCTTGATTCCAAAATATTGAGCCACGATCTGAACAAAACCACCCACGAAAAGGTTTTCAATGGTGAACAAAATCCCTTCTACTCCATGGTTTCAGCCGCCATTGATGATACTCCAGGTTCTTCCCTTCTCTGGTTCCAGAGATGACGATGGTGGTGTCACGGAAGAGAATCCAAACCCTCTACCCCTGCTAGGGTTAGTAAGGTATGGTGTCAAGATCTTGTAAATTTATTTAAAAGTTTCAATTTTTATTATGATAAGATGATCTGTCAGTGTGATTGTGATTATTCATGTATTTAGGGGAATTAGGAATTTGGGATCTGATTTTTTATTATTTTATCGGTTTTGATGATAATAGTTAACTTGGCTTAAAAATTAAATTTTAAACCTGGATGCCCAAGACATTAAAAATTAAATTAGGAATTTGGGATCTGATTTTTTATTATTTTATCGGTTTTGATGATAAGCTGCACTCTGCTAACCCATTTTGGATAGCAAAACAAAGTCTTTTAAAAACTACGATCATAGATCTTGGTGTCGTAACATTACTATGCATGACCTATTTGACTCGACTTAGTAGCTCCACAGCCTCTGCCTCTGGTGCAAAGAAACGAAAAGTATCAATAGCAAATGGTATAAACACGTGTTTTGTTTATCAAATACTTGGTTTGAAACATGTTTATTACACGGGTTGAATAAAAAATACTGAATAGTTAGTAATGAAGATTTAGGGATTATAAAACCATATTTTCAAAATAAGATACGACTGAAATTAGGTATACAAAGAGAAGTAGAAACAAAGAATCTTGGGCTCTTAGAATTTTGTTACTGATTTTTGTTTTGTATATTTGGTAGCAATTCGGGTTAAGGGCTCTAAATTTATAAACCAAAGATGTTTGATATATTTATTCATTTCGAATAACCTAGCTGGTGGGTTGACACTTCATTAGGCCACCAATTGCCAATCTTCAATTTATAATTTGCTTCTTTTTTTTTGGTCATGGTGTTTTCTCCTTTCAAATTATGATATAATTATCTATACTATATTCTAATAGATAATAGTACAAATACTTTTTTTAATTTTTTTTTTTGAAAATTTTTTTCCATAAAAAAAATATGGCAATTTTTTATAAAAAAATGTAAAAAAAAAATTGGTATGATTTTTAGGCTTTTTTAGTTAGTTTTCTAGTTTTCTCATTAGATGTAATTTTCTTATGATCCTCTCCCTATATATATATATATATATATATATATATATATATATATATATATATATATATATATATATATATATATATATATATATATATATATATTATAAACAAACCTTAAAATATTTTTAAGAAATATAATTCCGGAAAGTATTAAAAATCAAAGAATTGATTTTTGGCAAATAATGTAAAATACACAGGTATTTATACCTACATACCAGTATACTTTCCTAAGTATACTTATATAAAAATAATATTGAAAATATTATTTAACAAAATACTTATATTTATTTTTGGGAAATAATGTAAGTATTATATATTATATGAGTTAAAAAGTATATATTACTTTTAACATATATGGTTTTCAAATACTACCTACAGAAATATAGATTTTGGGGAATAAAATATGTATATTCGCAAGTGAACAATGTGATTTAGACAAACAATATTGTGACGAACGGGCAAGACCCGACCAGCATGGGCATGACCCACACATATGACGAACTTACTCGACTAAAACAAATTAAATACATGACCCAAGAGGGTAACTTGTTCTTAGTAAGTTACAAGTTTAGATGATAAACGTACGTAGAACGTTTATAGGTTACGACAAACACAAGACAAGCACCGGTGGAGTTTTGACCTGTTGGTGCATATTTGTGACAACAGCTTAGATTTGGTCTTTGGATATCTTGTAATTAGTTAAACGATAAACAGTTAGCGGGTTTAGCTTTGTATTAGTAAGATATTTGAGTTTGGGCTAAACTAAACCCAGATTGGGTGACGGGGGGCGAATTGGGCTTGTCCAATTCGCAGCCCAAGAGTGTTTAACCTAGCTCAGTTGTAACCCTTGTGTTATATAAACAAGGTTAGACATTAGGGTTTAGGTTAATCAGCCAAAACAGTTGTTAGTGAGATTTTCGTGAGAGCTTTACTGCTTGGACGAATTTGAGAGGGAAAGTTAGGGTTTTGATTGATTGTAATACTTTGGTTTTATAATCAATAGAAAACCCGGTTGAAAGGGGGGCGAATTGGGCCTGTCCAATTCGCAGTCCAAAAGTGTTTAACCTAGCCCAATTGTAACCTTGTGTTATATAAACAAGGTTAGACATTAGGGTTTAGGTTAATCAGCCAAAAACAATATTTGTGAGAGAGAAATTTCATGAGAGCAAGTCTTGGATGAAATTAGGGTTGGTTAGGGTTTTGATTGATTGTAATTCGTGGAGATAGATAATCAATAAAAACCCGGTTTGAAAGTGAATTGCTGATTTCTGTTTCTACTCATTCTGCTATATTCTGATCAAGAGGATTCCGCACTCTTGATCGGATTGACAATTCTGTGAAAGATCCATACACATCAAGGGGACCTACAATTGGTATCAGTGTATTAGGCTCTTGAATGCTCGGTTCAGAATTGTTGCTGCATAAACAAGAAAAATTTTCGAAATCTTCAAACCTAAAAAATTAGGGTTTCGAAATTTTTGGCTTATTTGATAAAAAATTTCGAATTTTTTGGCTGTTTTGATCTTCTGGTTTGTGTGTTTGCTGATTTGCAGGTTTTCAGGATAGTTTCTGATTGACTGGTTGAAGAATTTTTGGCTAGAAAGTCTTGAAGATTCGAATATTGTTCTTCGTGTTCTTCAAAATTTTCGATAATTTTTTTGCTAATTTTGGTGTTCGATTTTGCAGGAAACTATTACTAAATCTTGGAAAATCTCAGAAATTTGAAAAAGATTGAATTTCCATAATCTACCTGGCGAAATTAATAAATTCGCTGACAGGACCTGCGAATTTAACTGATCATCAAAGTTTTTGGCGAACTTGAAATCCAAAGGCGACTATGGTAACCGTGTAATTACCCTCAGCGAAATTACCACGGTTTTCGGCGAATTTACAAGTCGTCGTAATCGCGAAATTGATCAGCAAACTTGTCAGAAAATTTAATTGTCGGCGAAATTGACCAGGACCAGCGAAATTGAACAATATACTGACCAGCGAAATTAATCTGACTGCCCATCGAAATTACTAGAGAAATTAAAAGGGTGGAAGATTTTTTGGCAAGCGTCGGAAAAATTTCAGTGTTTTGCAAATAGGAAGTGATCCGTAGCTCGTTTGACGAAAGCGTTTGCACCGTTGAATTCGTGTGAATTTTAGGACAAAAAAAGACTCTAGAAAATCCTGAAATCGGTTTTTGACATTATATATCATTGGATTCGTCTTTTCGATACGATTCTAAGGGTGTAATTTGGTAACCACTGTTTTCGGAGATATTTTGTACGGTTTTCTCAGTCTGCAACGTTTAAAATGCCGAACATGACCAATTTGAATGCACCTAAGATGATGAAGGTGGAGCATTATCTTACATGGAAGGACAGCTTCAAATCCTTCATTGAATCTCAGGATGCACGCATGTGGATCTGTATTGTAGATGGGTACACAAACCCAACACACGACTTTGAGGGCAGACCCCGTAGAACAGACTATGTGAACATGCAAGAGGATGATAAAAGGATGTACGAGGCTGAAAAGAGAGCCTTGGCTGCAATAAAAATGTCGTTACCTAATAGCATCAAGCATACCTTCAAAAAGTACACAAATTCAAAGGATATGTGGGATGCATTACAAAAGCGATATCAGGGAAATGAATGTGCCACTCAGGCATTCATGGCAGAGAGAGTGCCAGTTGATGAGGCTGAAACTACTGTGAGTGATGCTGAATCTGAAGTGAAAAATGCTGAAGCAAAAGTGGATGCTGAAGTAGAGAAGGAAAGTGAAGCTGAAAAGGTTGTTGCTGATGAAACTACAGAAGTTCATGAGGAAGAGGTAAAATCTAATTCTGTGTGTTTAAGATGTCGTGAATTACAGGGTGAGGTTGACAGGTTGTTAACACAAAACCAAAGTCTTGTGAGCGAGATGTCTAGCATAAAAGAGTCAAACTTTTTTGCTAAAATAAATGAATCTCTATACTTGAAGAAGATAAAAGGTTATGAAAGTGAAATCAAAGCTTTAACATGCAAATTAAACGAAAAACTTCAAATAATAGACTTAGCTCACGAAATGATGGCTGAGAAAACAAAAGAGATTTCTGAAAAATGCAAAGAGTTGTCAGATGCACAACTCAAAATTGTTGAACTTGAACAGAAATTAAGCCAATTCAGAGATTCGTCTTTTGTTATGAAACACATGATGGGTGGGTTAAAGAAGAGTAATGACAAAACCACTGTGGGCTTCCAGGGCTTTAATGAAGTCCCATCTCCTCTTAGTCATGACTATTCTTTCCAGCCTGATGAAGATGAGCTAGCAGACTTTATGTCAACTGCACCAAGTAGTTTCGCATCCACATCAAGTCAAGGTGAGGGGTCTGAGAGTGATGATGCTAAGAAGAACAATAACAGGGAACCTTTGAAAAAGAAAAATTCACCTCCTAAGAGCGAAAATCAAACTTTTGTTAAAAAGATTAATTTTGTTCAAGGTAGTGATATGAACAACGAAACCACTGTTATTGAAAATGAATCCAATGTAGAGTTTGCTAAAAATAAAAACAAAGAAATATCTGAATCCAAGCAAACTGGACCAAATTCTTCGAAGGCATCATCACCATCTGATAAGGGATCTACCTCAGAGACTCCTGCTAAGAAGTCTTTGAAAAGGAGATCGTGCTTCAGGTGTCACATAAAGGGACATGTAGCTAGCTGCTGTCCTAACAAAAACAGTGAAGCACAAATTAGTGACAAACAAAGAGGGAAATCACCAGAGAAGAAAGGTGATAGTGAGGAGAAAGGCTCAAATTCTCCAAAGAAATCTGCTCCTAAGCAACCACAGAATGTTGTTGTTGGTGTAGATAAGGCTGAAAATGGAACTCCACAAGTTCCACGTTTTCAAAGAAATCAACCAAGATTTCAGCCTAGATCTTTACCAGGAAGATATCAGAGACCTAGAAGCAGTTCACCAAGAATGAACAATTATAATTCTAATAATTTCAGAAGTCCAAGTCAATATCAAAATCGATACCAAAATAATGGTGGTCGAACTTTTTATAACAATGGCTTTAGAAATTACAACAATAATGCTTCTTGGAATCAATATTCAAGGTTTCAAAATAAATATTCAAGGTTTCAAAGTCAAAATTTCCAAAGGTCAAACAGTCCAAATGTATATAGGAACCCTCAGGACCAGAGACCTTATGGAAATCAAAACCCATTTCCATCAACAGGTCTAAGATCCAAGACTCCAGTTAGGAGTAATGGATATTGGATGGATGTTCAGATAGTTGGTGAATTTGGACGACCCAAGACCATTAAGGCTTGGGTCCCCCAATCTAACTAATTTCTAAGTTAGTGTGTGCAGGAGCTGCTAAGGAGGATTATCAAGTTATGTTGATAGTGGCTGCTTCAAGCACAGGACGAGGGATGTGAGATTGTTGATATATATGTATATTAAACGATTTAAATTGAAGTTCAAAGTGCCGAGTCGACACAGAAGATAACCTGGCAGATCTTTATACTAAAGCTTTTGACAGGGCTCGCTTTGAACACTTAGTCGAACTCAACGGGATGAGGAATCCTGAATAACTGGTTTTTCATAAGAATTTTGTAAATAGTTTACTGCTTTTCTTAAAATCAAGAGTTAAATGCTTGGTTGGTCCCTGTGGTTTGCAAAAATTGCAGACTTGGTCCTAGTGATTTACTAATTACACGAGTGGTCCCAAAACTTGTCAAAAATGAACTCGGTTGGTCCCTAGCCCTAACATCAGTTAAATTTCTCAGTTAACTATGTGTGAAATGACTATATTACCCTTGAGTTCATTGTACAAGTTGAAACCTCTGCATCATCTTCATCACCATCATCATCTTCATCACCAACCCACCCAGGTCTCTGTTCTCTCTCCCTTTTAAAATCCGGTCACCAGATTATTTCTCCGGCAACCTGTCGGCCGTCCGGTTTCTCCGGCGAATCAACCAATCATCAAACAGTCACTTAATTAACCACATAATCACATCATTTATACCAAATTTCGATCATTGCAAGTTAGTGATTTTTATATCAAATTTCAATTAGAAGTAAACAAATCTCAATATTCAAAAGCAAAATATCTTCTGTTCATATTCATTTGTTGTTGTTTGTTGGTCAAGCTACACACACTGACTATGTGTGATAAAGTAGAGAGAAAAAGACTGTTGAGGGAGAAACATAATTTCCGGCAATCCCTTAGCTCTCGCAACGCGCAACCTTTGAAGTGGATTTAAACAAGATCTGATTCGGAGTTGTAGGTCTCCGATCCGAAGGGTTTAATGTTGCAGGTTTTATTATTGGCTGGCAATGGAAGGGGAGGGGTTTGAGTTTGCAGCTCTGATACGTATTGGGGTTTGAGGTTGCAAGTCCGACGGGTTTGAGGTTACAGATCAGATTCGTAATGGGGTGAGAGTTCAGGGAAGGTGGAATAAGGTGCCGGTGTTGATAGGTTAGGGTTCAAGGAAGAAGAGGGGGGAGGAGGTGGCCGTGGTGGATTGGTTGATTCGCCGGAGAAACCGAATGGCCGAAAGGTTGCCGGAGAAATAATCTGGTGACCAGATTTTTTAGAGGGAGAGAGAGCATAGACCTGGGTGGGTTGGTGATGAATATGATGATAGTGATGAAGATGATGCAGAGGTTTCAACTTGTACAATGAACTCAAGGGTAATATAGTCATTTCACACATAGTTAACTGAGAAATTTAACTGATGTTAGGGCTGGGGACCAACCGAGTTCATTTTTGACAAGTTTTGGGACCATGCGTGTAATTAGTAAACCATTAGGACCCAGTCTGCAATTTTTGCAAACCACAGGGACCAACCAAGCATTTAACTCTCAAATCAAAAATAAAAAAAAATAGAAAAATCAAAAACATAAAAAAAAATAGAAAAATCAAAAATGAGTTATCACTGTGTGGAAAAGGAGAAATGATAGTACATCAGCAAGTTAGACCGTCACACTGAAATTGAACATAAATTGCTTAAGTGTGATAGCAGCTTCATTATATGATGTACCAGTAGGCAAAAAGCATGAAATAATCAACTTACCAATGTGATATAAACTTAAATGAACTGAATATGAGGGGGGAACACATCAGTGGTGTATGGTTTAATGACCTTAATTCTTGCGTTGATAGATTGCCAAAATCTGAAGTTTTGGGTCTTTGTACTGTTATTTCATCTGGGGATATCTTGGCTATCTTTCTGTTTAGAACTAAAATTTGTACATGACCCCAGGAAAGAAAGTCACTTGGAATTAACTCATTTCTATTTGAATGTCTGTATGTTGTCCCGATACACACAATTTTGATCTGATTCTGAAATCTTCTCTGAAAAAAGTCGTGTACCTCCTCTGCTGCATCCAGATATATGCTGACCTGGAGGTGCTAGGCAACGACAGCTTCTGCTGCATCCAGAAACATGCTGACCTAGCTGTACGTTGTCGGGCTATAGATCTAATACACCCAAAAGAGGCCCTCAAGTGCCCAAAAGAAACCCAAGAAACCTATATCAATCTGAGAAAATCTCATTTGATTTGTATATTATACCATCTCTACTAAAGATCTATTATGTTCTCTTCTCAACCTATTCCCAGTTAAGATTTCAGAAATCTGGATTGGACTTGTGAAATATGTGGTAGGGAAGATACTTGCATGATAGAGTGTGTTGTTTCTATTTCCAGGATTTGATTAGTATTTCTTTGGGTGTTCATAGTTAAGCAATCAAAACATGATAAAACAGATTATATGCAGACCTAGACACAGTCAGGATATCTTAAAAGATGAATTTAGTATACTCACCTACTACAATGAATCTTTGTGCATACCTTGATCGTGGGGGTATATCCTGAAGTGGGACACACTAGTATATTAGTAATAAAATTACCTTAACGTGTCATACGGTAATGGTCCTTGAAATGTTCATGCATTCTGTTTAGGTGGACAAACATACTGGTAATCGTCTTGAACTGCTTTTCACGAAAAATTAAATAAAGAATTATCTAATTGTGTGAAACAGTTTGATTGTGCTGATATGATCTTCTTACCAGTGATTCTCACAAAAATAGAGTGTTTATTGCTTTTGTATTTACTTGCTTTCAGAAAAATATAAAAATCCAAAAATAGTGTCATTTTTTGTTTAAAATTCTTAACGTATGGGAAACTGTTATTCTTGGAGGAATTGTTACTGATAGGGGGAGACGGTGTTAGAAAGTGAGTTCAAAATTTTCAATCAGGCAGGTTCTTGTGTGTTGAACAAAAAGTTTTGCGTGTCGGTGATGAAATTGAAAAAGCTTAATCTGTGATACAGTTTAACTATCTCCTGAAAAATAATAATTTATTTAACTTATGTTGAAAAATTCTTATGGTTTCTCGAGATGTTTATTTTATAGTATACAGATTGAAGCAGTATGTTGCTGAGAAGTTGCTGAGAAGATGAGAGTTTGATTGGATGCATGGTAGATCCTCCTTTCTATATTGCAGACAAGATTGAAGAGTTTGAGGATTGCTTTGCAAATGCTAAACTGGAGTTTACTCAAGTGCTAACGTTTTATGATTTGGTGATTGGATGCATCAGCTTAGGGGGAGTCTGTTGCTGACAGAAGCTACTGAAGCTGAAGCTATCCAAAGACCAAAGACAGTGCAAGATTACTTGAAGATTGCAAGAAGACCGAAGACAAAGTTTAAGAAGACTAAAGACAAAGTTTTTATGAAGCTATTGTCAAGGGGGAGTTTGTTGGTGCATATTCTGTGACAACAGCTTAGATTTGGTCTTTGGATATCTTGTAATTAGTAAAATGATAAACGGTTAGCGGGTTTAGCTTTGTATTAGTGAGATAATAGAGTTTGGGCTAACTAAAACCCAGATTGGGTGATGGGGTGCGAATTGGGCTTGTCCAATTCGCAGTCCATGAGGTTTAACGTAGCCCAACTTGTAAACCTTGTGTTATATAAACATGGTTAGGCTTTAGGGTTTAGGTTAATCAGCCAAAACAGTTGTCAGTGAGATTTTCGTGAGAGCTTTACTGCTTGGACGAATTTGTTAGGGTTTGTGAGGGATCATGATTGATTGAAATACTTGTGAGATTGATAATCAATAAAAAAAACCCAAATTGATAGTGAAAAAAAAATTGAAAAATCAAAAACATAAAAAAAATAGAAAATCAAAAATGAGATTTCACTGTGTGAAAAAGAAGAAATGATAGTACATCAGCAAGTTAGACTGTCACACTGAAATTGAACCAAAATTGCTTAAGTGTGATAGCAGCTTCATTATATGATGTACCAGTAGGCAAAAAGCATGAAATATTCAACTTACCAATGTGATATAAACTTAAATGATATGAGTGGGGAACACATCAGTGGTGTATGGTTTAATGACCTTAATTCTTGCGTTGATAGATTGTCAAAATCTGAAGTTTTGGGTCTTTATACTGTTATTTCATCTAGGGATATCTTGGCTATCTTTCTGTTTAGAACTAAAATTGTACATGACCCCAGGAAAGAAAGTCACTTAGAATTAACTCATTTCTATTTGAATGTCTGTATGTTGTCCCGATACACACAATTTTGATCTGATTCTGAAATCTTCTCTGAAAAAAGTCGTGTACCTCCTCTGCTGCATCCAGATATATGCTGACCTGGAGGTGCTAGGAAACGACATCTTCTGCTGCATCCAGATACATGCTGACCTAGCTGTACGTTGTCGTGCTATAGATCTAATACACCCGAAAGAGGCCCTCAAGTGCCCAAAAGAAACCCAATAAACCTATATCAAACTGAGAAAATCTCATTTGATCTGTATATTATACCATCTCTGCAAAAGATCTATTATGTTCTCTTCTCAACCTATTCCCCGTTAAGATTTCAGAAATCTGGATTGGACTTGTGAAATATGTGGTAGGGAAGATACTTGCATGATAGAGTGTGTTGTTTATATTTCCAGGATTTGATTAGTATTTCTTTGGGTGTTCATAGTTAAGCAATCAAAACATGATAAAACAGATTATATGCAGACCTAGACACAGTCAGGATATCTTATAGGATGAATTCTGTATACTCACCTACTACGATTAATCTTTGTGCATACCTTGATCGCGGGGGTATATCCCGAAGTGGGACACACTAGTATATCAGTAATAAAATTACCTTAATGTATCATACGGTAATGGTACTTGAGATGTTCATGCATTCTGTTTAGGTGGACAAAAATACTTGTAATCGTCTTGAACTGCTTTTCACGAAAAATTAAATAAAGAATTATCTAGTTGTGTGAAACAGTTTGATTGTGCTGATATGATCTTCTTACCAGTGATTCTCACAAAAATAGAGTGTTTATTGCTTTTGTATTTACTTGCTTTCAGAAAAATATAAAAATCCAAAAATAGTGTCATTTTCTGTTTAAAATTCTTAACGTATGGGAAACTGTTATTCTTGGAGGAATTGTTACTGATAGGGGGAGACGGTGTTAGAAAGTGAGTTCAAAATTTTCAATCAGGCAGGTTCTTGTGTGTTGAACAAAAAGTTTTGCGTGTTGGTGATGAAATTGAAAAAGCTTAATCTGTGATACAGTTTAACTATCTCCTGAAAAATAATAATTTATTTAACTTATGTTGAAAAATTCTTATGGTTTCTCGAGATGTTTATTTTATAGTATACAGATTGAAGCAGTATGTTGCTGAGAAGTTGCTGAGAAGATGAGAGTTTGATTGGATGCATGGTAGATCCTCCTTTCTATATTGCAGACAAGATTGAAGAGTTTGAGGATTGCTTTGCAAATGCTAAACTGGAGTTTACTCAAGTGCTAACGTTTTAATGATTTGGTGATTGGATGCATCAGCTAAGGGGGAGTCTGTTGCTAACAGAAGCTACTGAAGCTGAAGCTATCCAAAGACCAAAGACAGTTCAAGATTACTTGAAGATTGCAAGAAGACCGAAGACAAAGTTTAAGAAGACTAAAGACAAAGTTTTTATGAAGCTATTGTCAAGGGGGAGTTTGTTGGTGCATATTCTGTGACAACAGCTTAGATTTGGTCTTTGGATATCTTGTAATTAGTAAAATGATAAACGGTTAGCGGGTTTAGCTTTGTATTAGTGAGATAATAGAGTTTGGGCTAACTAAAACCCAGATTGGGTGATGGGGGGCGAATTGGGCTTGTCCAATTCGCAGTCCATGAGGTTTAACGTAGCCCAACTTGTAAACCTTGTGTTATATAAACAAGGTTAGGCTTTAGGGTTTAGGTTAATCAGCCAAAACAGTTGTCAGTGAGATTTTCGTGAGAGCTTTACTGCTTGGACGAATTTGTTAGGGTTTGTGAGGGATCATGATTGATTGAAATACTTGTGAGATTGATAATCAATAAAAAACCCAAATTGATAGTGAAAAAAAAAATTGAAAAATCAAAAACATAAAAAAATAGAAAATCAAAAATGAGATTTCACTGTGTGAAAAAGAAGAAATGATAGTACATCAGCAAGTTAGACTGTCACACTGAAATTGAACCAAAATTGCTTAAGTGTGACAGCAGCTTCATTATATGATGTACCAGTAGGCAAAAAGCATGAAATATTCAACTTACCAATGTGATATAAACTTAAATGATATGAGTGGGGAACACATCAGTGGTGTATGGTTTAATGACCTCAATTCTTGCGTTGATAGATTGTCAAAATCTGAAGTTTTGGGTCTTTATACTGTTATTTCATCTGGGGATATCTTGGCTATCTTTCTGTTTAGAACTAAAATTGTACATGACCCCAGGAAAGAAAGTCACTTGGAATTAACTCATTTCTATTTGAATGTCTGTATGTTGTCCCGATACACACAATTTTGATCTGATTCTGAAATCTTCTCTGAAAAAAGTCGTGTACCTCCTCTGCTGCATCCAGATATATGCTGACCTGAGGTGCTAGGCAACGACATCTTCTGCTGCATCCAGATACATGCTGACCTAGCTGTACGTTGTCGTGCTATAGATCTAATACACCTGAAAGAGGCCCTCAAGTGCCCAAAAGAAACCCAATAAACCTATATCAAACTGAGAAAATCTCATTTGATCTGTATATTATACCATCTCTGCAAAAGATCTATTATGTTCTCTTCTCAACTTATTCCCCGTTAAGATTTCAGAAATCTGGATTGGACTTGTGAAATATGTGGTAGGGAAGATACTTGCATGATAGAGTGTGTTGTTTATATTTCCAGGATTTGATTAGTATTTCTTTGGGTGTTCATAGTTAAGCAATCAAAACATGATAAAACAGATTATATGCAGACCTAGACACAGTCAGGATATCTTAAAGGATGAATTCAGTATACTCACCTACTACGATGAATCTTTGTGCATACCTTGATCGCGGGGGTATATCCCGAAGTGGGACACACTAGTATATCAGTAATAAAATTACCTTAATGTATCATACGGTAATGGTACTTGAGATGTTCATGCATTCTGTTTAGGTGGACAAACATACTGGTAATCGTCTTGAACTGCTTTTCACGAAAAATTAAATAAAGAATTATCTAATTGTGTGAAACAGTTTGTTTATGCTGATATGATCTTCTTACCAGTGATTCTCACAAAAATATAGTGTTTATTGTTTTTGTTATTTACTTGCTTTCAAAAAATACAAAAATCCAAAAATAGTGTTTTTTTTCTGTTTAAAATTCTTAACATACGGAAAACTGTTATTCTTGGAGGAATTGTTACTGATAGGGGGAGACGGTGTTAGAAAGTGAGTTCAAAATTTTCACTCAGGCAAGTTCTTGTGTGTTGAACAAAAAGTTTTGCGTGTTGGTGATGAAAGCTTAATCTGTGATACAGTTTAACTATCTCTTGAAAAATAATAATTTATTTAACTTTTGTTGAAAAATTCTTATGGTTTCTCGAGATGTTTGTTTTATAGTATACAAATTGAAGCAGTATGTTGCTGAGAAGTTGCTGAGAAGATGAGAGTTTGATTGGATGCATGGTAGATCCTCCTTTCTACGTTGTAGATAAGGTTGCAGAGTTGAAGGTTGCTTTGCAAATGCTAAACTGGAGTTTACTCAAACGCTAACGTTTTGAAGATTTGGTGATTGGATGCATCAGCTTTGGGGGAGTCTGTTGCTGACAGAAGCTATTGAAGCTGAAGCTATCCAAAGACCAAAGACAGTGCAAGACTACTTGAAGATTGCAAGAAGACTGAAGACAAAGTTTTGACCGAAGACAAAGTTTTTGTGAAGCTATTGTCAAGGGGGAGTTTGTTGGTGCATATTCTGTGACAACAGCTTAGATTTGGTCTTTGGATATCTTGTACTTAGTTAAACGATAAAGAGTTAGTGGGTTTAGCTTTGTATAAGTGAGATAATTGAGTTTGGGCTAAACTAAACCCACATTGGGTGATGGGGGCGAATTGGGCCTGTCCAATTCGCAGTCCAAAAGTGTTTAACCTAGCCCAGTTGTAACCTTGTGTTATATAAACAAGGCTAGACATTAGGGTTTAGGTTAATCAGCCAAAAACATTATTTGTGAGAGAGAAATTTCGTGAGAGCAAGTCTTGGACGAAATTAGGGTTGGTTAGGGTTTTGATTGATTGTAATTCGTGAAGATAGATAATCAATAAAAACCCGGTTTGAAAGTGAATTGCTGATTTCTGTTTCTACTCATTCTGCTATATTCTGATCAAGAGGATTCCGCAATCTTGATTAGATTGACAATTCTGTGAAGATCCATACACATCAAGGGGACCTACACGACCCTGAAGACGCAAATCTGTGAGTTCATGTCCCCACTTTTAAACATTTTCTTGTTTTCTAAACCTTGGGGAAAATACATGTACGATGGCATGTTAGAACAAAACTAAGGAATGAAGCATAGATCATGTTACAAATAGGGTGAGACTTAAGCACCATTAATCAACTATATACCTAGACCGCGGAACAAAGGTTAGATCTAATGGGTTTCAAGCAGCCACACTCTTGGCCACTTTTTACCAAGAGTGCTTTTATGTCTCCAGTCATAAATCGACAGAAAAATGCCTATGGTTTGGATGCTTCCTATGTCGTTACACATGTTAATGGCCTTGCAAACCATTAGCGATATAGATTTCCTTACATTTACAGAATACATTTTTCAAGAAAATTATACAATGACATACCATGATTCTTACAACTATTACTCGTATGTTTTACACAAACTGCATGAATTCACACAAACTTTTGTCGACGATTTCAAAACTTACATGTATTGCAGGAAACTAAGTGGATGTGCGCGGCCTCTTTTGCTCAAGAAAGTAGTTTATGTTTCAAGATGTCATTTGTCTGTACTCCATTACCACATTTTGATGGATTTGTTTGCTATATCCCGCCTCCTTGAGGTGACATAGGGAACAAAACCTTGATCTTTGATTGAATTGATGTTGTAAACTTTTCAAACAATTATCTTTTGTTAAGATGTAAACTTTAAACTTAATTTGTATTTTGAATGTTTAAACTTGAATGGCAAATTTGGAGTTGTTTTTATATCATGTACTATGTTTACTTATCGTATGCAATGAGAACCATTCATGATCACACCTCTGATTCGCCTTTGAAAGGGGTGTGACAAAACCCTTGAACTTTATGTCATTTAGTCCTAACTCAATCAATTTTTATGGTTAAATTTGACCAAGTGGACCGACACGAGGGTGTTTTGGTCATTTTACCCTAACACTAAAATATATTATAAGAAAAACCCAACTTTTTACCTTAAGCTCTCTCTCTTTATCTCTCTCTTTTTATACAAACTCTCTCTCTCTCTTTATACAATCTGAGCCACCACCGCCCATAGCACCACCGCCATAACAGCGTTCACCACAGATCCACCATTGACCACTGTAGCAGCAACTCACCATAGCACCATTCACCACCGCCATAGCTCTGCCGTCGTTCAACAAATAGCATCGTTCATTCAACAAAAGCCGACGTTCGTTCCACAAAAGCCAATGTTCGTTCCACAGAAGCCGCCGCCATTCGTTCCAGGTAACCGAATCACCCGATCATCGTTCTAGGGCTAAGGTTCTTACGAATTAGAGTGGTGGTTGTCGGATTCAGTGTAGGGTGTCAGGTTTGGAGTGGTGGTTGTCGGATTTGGTGTGGGGTTGTCGGATTTGGTGGGTGGTTGTTGGATTTGGAATGGTGGTGCTAGGGCGATGGTTTATGGTAGTGGTGGTTTATGGTAGTGGTGGTGCTTGGGTGGTGGTAGGCACATAAGTTCTAGATTTGGTACGGTGGTTGGGATTTGGCAGTGGTGGTGCTAGGGTGGTGATTATTGGCGGCAGCTGGTGTGAGTGGTGTTCAGGTGGGAGTGGTGGTAGCGGTGGCTAAGGGTGGTGGTGAACAGTGCTTAACTTGAGAGTGGTGGTGCCAGATGATATTTAAGAAAAAGTTAGGTAAAAAAAACTAGATTTCCCTTGTGTTACCAAATTAACCAAAACAATTAACTGAATTACGGTTAAAGGACGTAATGTGCAAGGGTTTGCAAACATCGAATACATTTTTTGTGATTTTTGAAAATAAAGAACACACTTTGCAATCTAGTGTCAACATACAGAATGATTTTTATAATTTACTCATATTAGATTTGAAGGTTGATGTGAATGAGAAGTAAGGCAAAAAGTGGGTGGGGATTTCAAGGTTGTTTTAAAGTTGTTACACTTCTCTTTCAAACATGTGTAGTATAGTAATAATCAGTATAAGATTGCTTTCGTAACATCATAAAATTAGTGTGTATTAGAAGAAATTGAGAAAAAAAAAATATAAACATATGTACGATAAGTTTTAGTAAATATATAAATGTCTATTAGAGTTCATACTAACACGACCTCAAAAAATATTAAAGTAACTAGTGTGAATCACATGCATGTTGCGACATGGTGATTTTAAATAAAATCTATATTTTAACTTATATCGAAGAGAAATAAACAAAAAGAAATTAGTAAAGTATGAGCACGTTGCAGCGAATCTGTTTTGAATAAAACTTATATCAAAGCAAATACGACGCAATAATAAACAAATGTATTTCAATTTATAATAGTTCAAAAGTTAAATGAAAAAGGAAAAACCGATTAATTCACGGAAAAAAACAAGAACAAATAAATCTAAAGATAAGCTTATTGAAAAAAAAAAGAAAAATAAACTAAAGAACATAAGAAGTAAATTTACGGAAGGAAAAAACCATAGAAAGAATAAAAATGGCAAAATAGTGAAAATAAGGGTGGGGGAGGTTGTGTGTAGAGCGGTCCAAAAAGTGTGATTCAGAACTCGCTCGATTTGAAACTAAGCCGAACAAAGTGAGCCTTGCTTGACTCAATTTTTAACCAGCCGGATTCGCTCACTTTGGTTCATTCAATAGCTTGGCACGATTTGGCTAACATTATTGTAGCTTTAATATGTTAAATCTTTAAATACATATAATATACTATAAAGAATGGTTACTATTTGTGACTATTTATGTGTGTAGTTGGATGTTAATGAACTTAAATTGTATTTAGTTGAAAGAGTTAATTGCCAAAATTGTCCCTGAGGTTTGAGCACGTTTGCCATTTTCGTCCAAAATGACATTTTTGTACCATTTTGGCCCCCACGTTTAGCATTTTTTGCCATTGTCATCTAAATGACTAATTTAGTTAAAAAATACAATTTAATGAGGGGTATGTTTGAAATTTTACATTTATATGTAGGGGTATTTTGGTCTTTTGGCTTTATCATTTTATATAATATATAAAATGTATATCGGATTATTTATTTCCATTTATATATTATATTTAAACAAAAAGAATCTGATCATCATGCTTTGTATAAATGTTCATCATCGCAGACATTACTTCTCCACCCAACTTATCTCCGACAACTACCACCCCCATCAACCACCACCCCCATCACCTCCACCTCCACCAACCTGCCACCACTTCCATCATCGTCATCAGCCACCACTTCCATCATCGTCATCAGCCATCACCCCTATCACCTCCACCTCCACCAACCACCTGGCATCATCGGATCCTTATCTACCACTACCCAAAGTCGTTGATGAAGCCGATGATGACAGATCTGGTGCATGCATTCAACTCTAAACTCCGATGACTCTGCGGGGGTCATCATTTTGTCTGGGTTAGGCCAGTTGTTCTGTTCAGGTGTGGATCTGACTTCTGGTAAAGATGTGTTCAAGGGAGACGTGATGGACGTAGAAACTGACCCAATTGCTCAAATGGAGCGTTGTTACGTTTGCTTCAGTTTCATTCATCATGCTGATTTTGTTTTAGAAACCTTAGAATTCGCTTTAATTGAGTCAAGTAGGGCTCAATACGTTTTGGATTTGTTCAAGATTTGAGTCAAATCAAGGAGATGTCAACAATTTTTTACCGGAAATTGAAGAAAAATTGAAGTGTTGTTATTTTGTTGAACGGATTTTGATAGAATTGGGTGGGGTTTCAGATCCGACAATCGTGGTTATGGCTGGTGTGGTAGGGTTTCAAATTTGGCAATGGTGGTAATGGCTGGTGGGGTGGTGGTGGTGGTGGAGATGCAGGTGCAGGTGGGGTGATTAGGGATGAAGAAGAATGTTTTTTTATTAAAATAAAATCATAAAGCCAAAAGACCAAAATACCCCTACTTATAAATGTAAAATTTTAAACATACCCCTCATTAAAACGGTGTTTTTTAACTAAGTTAGTCATTTGGATGAAAATGGAAAAAAAAATGCCAAACGCGGGGGGCAAAATGGTACAAAAATGTCATTTTGGATGAAAATGGCAAACGTGCCCAAACCTCAGGACGATTTTGGCAATTAACTTATTTTATATTTGCTTAGAGATTGATTTTGGCTTGTTAAACTTATTTTGGATATTTTCTTTTAAGCTATTGATTGTTATTTTAGACTATTGACTTTTGAAAGCTATGCAGCCTAGTCAAGTAGAGCTCAGCTAGCTCGGTTAAAAACCAAACCAAGCTAGATCTTAGATTTTCAGCTCAGTTGGCTCAGTTTATAATCGACCTTGAGCCTGAGCTTACCCTTGACTCGATGTTGCTCGGGTCATGAACACCCCTCTGTAGGAAGGACTAGAACTCGCGTTAGACTTGTGGACAAGGAGCACACCTACTCTACTCTACTCTACTGAATATGTGTGTGTTTATATATAGGGGTTGGCTAATGCACAATATTCCTTAACGTACGATGTGTACGAGATGAAATTACACACGTTATAAAACTCAAAAATCCTAATCACGCATGTAATATTTTCATAGTGTACGCAGCGTACGTTAAGCAAAATTGTACAATACACTTTCACTATACACTATACACACACACACACACACACATATATATATATATATATCTATACTACTTTATAAAGCATATAGGAAGGATAGAATGGTCTTTTGCCACTTTACAACTCTTTAAAGCCCATTGTACAAACCTCTTAAGCACAAGTGTTGAAAACTTGTTTTCAACACCTGATGATACCACGCGGATCTTAGCGGATCTACTTGACCCGGTTTTTGTTTGATGGATCCAATATATTCGTATTATCACAGTTTACAACCACAATTTCATCCGCCGCTCCACATTTCTTTCACTTTCTAAACCCTAGATCCTCCACCGCATAACTGAAGCACCTCCACCGCATAACTGAAGCACCTCCACCGCACCTCCACCGCACCTCCACCGCACCTCCACCGCTCATCCATGGAACCTGTCTTTGCCATCACCGTCTTCTCCCCTTTCATCCATGGAACAGGTCATGTTTTTAACCCTATTTTGTACGTTTTTTTTTAATCTTTGTCAGATCTGTGATAATACTTTTAGATCTGTTTTAATACTTTTAGATTTGTGATAATACTTTTAGATCTGTGATAATACTTTTAGATCTGTGATAATACTTTTAGATCTGTGTTGGTTTTGTGATTATTTTAATGTTCTGTGAATGGATCAACATTAGGGCTTTTTGTTTGATAATTAGGGCTTTGTCAGATCTGTGAATGGACCAATTTTAATTTCTTGCATTAGGGCTTTGTCAGATCTGTGATAATACTTTTAGATCTGTTTTAATACTTTTAGATCTGTGATAATACTTTTAGATCTGTGAATCTTTGATAATTCTTTTAGATCTATGATAATACTTTTAGATGTGTGATAATACTTTTAGATCTGTGTTGGTTTTGTGATTATTTTAATGTTCTGTGAGATTTATAGAGAAAACGTAATTTCTGTTTCATAATTAGGGCTTTTTGTTTGATCTAATCGGTTACTGAATTATGGTTTTGTTTGTAAGGAGAATCCGATTGCAAGCTCACCGGCGAAGGAAGCATACAGGAATCGGCTGGCGGACAGAATGGTCTTTTGCCACTTTACAACTCTTTAAAGCCCATTGTACAAACCTCTTAAGCACAAGTGTTGAAAACTTGTTTTCAACACCTGATGATACCACGCGGATCTTAGCGGATCTACTTGACCCGGTTTTTGTTTGATGGATCCAATATATTCGTATTATCACAGTTTACAACAAAATCATTACAGCCTCAACATGGGAGTTATGGTGAGTGCATGCACATACCAAATAGTCATCGCTTAATATGATTTAAATTTGAATCTCTCTAATTAAAAGTAGTTTTGCTGTTACTTTGTTTTTTTAGGATTGGTTTGATCCAATTGCTGATTCGACTACTAGCCATCTCGATCTGATTCCCCACATGGTTTAGGGGTAATTGATTTTGTTTTTGACGTTTAAAGGTTTTAAAAATCATTGAATTTTGTATTAAATGGGAATTTCGACATCATTTCAGGAGAAGTTTAAAACAACAGGACTATGGAAGGATATACGGTGCTACATTGACAGTCAAGTGAGACCCCATCTCTTTGTTTAAAGTTCAAACACATAATTTGTTTTCAGTTTTTAATTTTCAATGAATTATACGAAAACGTAATTTCTGTTTCATAATTAGGGCTTTTTGTTTGATCTAATCGGTTACTGAATTATGGTTTTGTTTGTAAGGAGAATCCGATTGCAAGCTCACCGGCGAAGGAACCATACAGGAATCGGCTGGCGGACAGCCTCAACATGGGAGTTATGGTGAGTGCATGCACATACCAAATAGTCATCGCTTAATATGATTTAAATTTGAATCTCTCTAATTAAAAGTAGTTTTGCTGTTACTTTGTTTTTTTAGGATTGGTTTGATCCAATTGCTGATTCGACTACTAGCCATCTCGATCTGATTCCCCACATGGTTTAGGGGTAATTGATTTTGTTTTTGACGTTTAAAGGTTTTAAAAATCATTGAATTTTGTATTAAATGGGAATTTCGACATCATTTCAGGAGAAGTTTAAAACAACAGGACTATGGAAGGATATACGGTGCTACATTGACAGTCAAGTGAGACCCCATCTCTTTGTTTAAAGTTCAAACACATAATTTGTTTTCAGTTTTTAATTTTCAATGAATTATACTAATTGTGATACTCTTATTGTGCAGCTCTACGGTTTGTAGGTTGAAGTTTGCTTAACACGCTTCAACCGTCGAACATGGTGCGGCTCAATTGAATAAGGAATGAAGTAGGTAATGTAGCTAGAATCTTGGCAGAAGGAAGCGACTGGAGTTTGTTTTTTAAGGTATTTACCGATTTTATTTACTTAATATTTAATGCATCTTTCCTGTTGTCATCGTATAACGTATTTATTTATTCATGAGCTTTTTGTTTCTTGCCCCTTCTCCTGCAGGTAGTAATTTCAATCTATCTTTTCAAGTTGCTTGTGGTGAACAACTTTCCCACATCAATGGGAGTAGGTATGATTTTTGCTCTTTTTCTCATTGCTTCATGCTAGGTGCTTGGCCGGTTAGGCGGGCTGTGTAACGGGCCAAAACTACGGGCAGGTCGACCCAAAACACGTTTCGAATGGTTTTGATAAATAATTAGGGTGTCCAATATAAGCACAGATTTTGTATCATTATTATAATATACTACTTTGAATAAACTGATTCAAAAATTTTATGTACTAAAAGTACACTTTGCACGGCTGTCGACCTATTTGACTTGCTTGCCACATTTTTTTAGCTAATTTATTGTTTGACCCGTTAGATATAAACATAGTCGGAATTGGATCGACCCGTTTGTAAGTGTTTGACCTGTTTGCTGTTACTTTGTTTTTTTAGGATTGGTTTGATCCAATTACTTTGGTAGTCTATATAATTTGTGTGCTTTATAATGGTCTTTTTTGTATTTAAAGAAACTAACTTTGTTATTCTATTTTAACCATGAAGCATGATGGTCTGTTTTGGTTTCTTATGTGTGTTATATTTGTATTTTTAAGCTTGATTCTTTAGGGGATTTAGGGGAAAAATTAAAGATTTTGTGTGTGGAGATATAATTAGTTATATGTGTTTTTATGTTTTGATTATGCAGATTTGAAATATTATAAAAATTCAACTGGCTTTGTTTTACTGTTGTTTCGAATTTTGAAATAAGAATCTAGGTTAAAAGCTATATAGTTTGTGTGCTTTATAATGGTCTTTTTTGTATTTAAAGAAACTAACTTTGTTATTCTATTTTAACCATGAAGCATGATGGTCTGTTTTGGTTTCTTATGTGTGTTATATTTGTATTGGATGTGAAGTGTGTTTAGTTAGAATCCAACTTCAACTTATAATCCAAAGACAATTTCATCCGCCGCACCACATTTCAGTTTTTAGTTTATCTCCAATACGAATATATTGGATCCATCAAACAAAAACCGGGTCAAGTAGATCCGCTAAGATCCGCGTCGTATCATCAGGTGTTGAAAACAAGTTTTCAACACTTGTGCTTAAGAGGTTTGTACAATGGGCTTTAAAGAGTTGTAAAGTGGCAAAAGACCATTCTATCCTTCCTATATGCTTTATAAAGTAGTATAGATAGAAGTATAGATACATATGTTGGTGTTACGGTGGGTATACTTTTTTTTGCGAAATACATACAAGAGTCGCCATTATGAATTCTTATATTGCTTAACATATTGAATCAAGAGCATGCTCAGTTAGGTGGGCATTATGAACTCTCAGATTTGATTTACTGACTGATATTGATCTTTTTTTTATGGTCAAACACTTAAGACAGCTTGCTTGCTTGCTGCAGTCTCTATAAACACTGTGTGAAAGACCACATGCTTGCTTCAGTCTCTATAAATACTTCAGATGTATCAACACTCTACAAACACTCAACTACACTCAACTGAGACGAATTAAACTTTCAAATTGTAAGTTTATCTCAGTTGAACTAACACTCAACTACACTCAACTGTGAGGCTATGATGCATAAGCTGAGCCTGTCGACTCTATGATGCATAAGCTGAGCCTGTCGACTCTATGATGCATAAGCTGAGCTTGTGTTCTTAATATGTCTGAACTGAAACTGTTAAGGCTATGATGCATAAGCTGAGCCTGTGAGGTTACATATGTGTTTCTTGTGCTTAAAACAGCTGTACATCATGCTTTAAAGGTTGTTTAAGTTTAGTGGAAAATTACTCTTGTACATCATGCTTTAAAGCGGGGTTACATAACACAATAGACTGTGATGATTGTATTTTGAGGGTACATAGGAGATCCGAGTAGCATCTTGGCGGGGCAATATCCAGGTTGCATAGTTCTCACTTTGCAACCGTGTGTTGCAGCCATGGCTTTACCCGTAGTTGTGTTCATCTCTCAATTACATGTCTGAGTCTTCCAGTTGTAAAAGTATTAATCTGTCTGAACTAAAAGTGTTTTGAGGCTGTGATGCAAAAACTGAGCCTGTGTAATCTATCTGAACTGAAAGTGTTTTGAGGCTGTGATGCAAAAACTGAGCCTGTGTAATCTATCCAACAACTCAAGCAAATGTTTTCTTTGCATTTTAGGGGGAACATGGGTGCATCTCTCCACAGGGCATACAAGACACAGGTTATTGGCGGCAGCTCGCCATATTTAACATATAAAAAAACTTTATATGTTAAATTTGGCGGGCTTCCGCCAATGACCTGTGTCTTGTATGCCCTGTGGAGAGATGCACCCATCTTCCCCCTAAAAAACATAGAAAACATTTGCTTCAGTTGTTGGACCAAGCGAACCTTGCATAATGCGTCAAGGGAAACTATTGGTCGAGCGAGACATTTGTTCAGGTATCCTTATTTCATGATAAAATGATTATGAATAGCTGTGCATAAACTAATCGCAAGTTTGTTTGGTATATGCAGGGTAAAAGGGAACAGCAGTGTTCAGCACTGTGTCATTCTTGCTTGGTGCCATCACCTCAGTTGTCTCTGGCTTACCATCCGTGTACTTTACTAAAATTTGATCGGTGCAGTGAGCATGCTAGCGCAACAAGTGCAGCCGCAGCGGCGCGGTGAGGGCAGCCGCAACGAGCGCAGCGGCATGGCTAATAAAAAAATAAAAAAACTGCCACCTCTAAGTAGATATGTATCAGAATGTACAAATTCATATTTATTGTTTTGTTTATGCGTTTAATCGTTTGATTAACGACTCGATTGATTTGTTTGTAACCATTTGTCTGTAAACGAACTTATTTATCTTACTTTAATTTTTGTATTAAGCATCATCTATCGCGCCTTTGCTGACTGACTTTTATAGATCACTACTTTAGGGAGAATGAACAATTATCCAAATATGGAGATACTAAATCTGCTCGAGGTATGATGCTGGTTGAACTTAAGAAACTAATTGAAGGAAATCCTTTATTTTGTGACAAATTTCAGTTCCAAACCTTAGGAATTCAAGATTAAGGACTCTTACAAACCTAAGACTGTTTGGGAAATTTTTGACTATGTTTTGTACATCTTACAATATAGTAGTTAATGTTAGTTATTTGTGAATTTGTATCACAATTTGAACCAACAAAAGCCTAGGTAGTCCGTCTATTTCAGGTAACATAACTAGAATCAAACAATTTTCTTTGTTTTCTCCTGAGTCGCACAATAACCACCAAACGCCATCACGAAACCACCAATCGCCGCAAATCGCTGATTCTCGCCGCTGAAGAAGGCCTCAACCGACCATCACATTCTGCTACACTACCACCATGGTCGTCACAAGCCACATTGGAAACTACATCCCCGTAGATAGCCCTAAACTCACCAACTTAAGTGATACCACTCCCGCCGCATCGCGCGGGTAAGTGACTAGTATATATATATATATAGGGCAAGGTTTCATTAGAAATCAACTTCACTGCGAGAAGCACGAGAATCAATGTGAACACAACCAAAACTACTTAAAAAAACTTAAAAAACACACAGTTGTTTTTTTAATTTTTTGGTTAAAATCGCAGCTTTTTATGTATAATATTTTTTTGTTAAAGTCGTGATTTAACTAAAAAACACTTTTTTTAGCATTTAGTTGTGGGGTTTAACTTTAGGGTTTAGTTTTTAGCATTTAGCTTGGGTGGGGTGGGTAGGGGGTTAAGGTTTTTTATTTTTTTATTTTTTATTTTATTTCTGGGGGGGGGTGTTGTTTAGGTTTTTCAGTTGAGGTGGGGTGGGTTTATTTTGTTGTGTTCATATTGATTCTCGTGGTTCTCGCAATAAGGCTGGTTCTCGCATTAACCCTAACGTATATATATATATACATATATATATTTAGGTAAAGGGTACTGTACAAATTCCCTTATCGTACATTACGTACGCTACAATCTCAGCCGTCAGATCATCTTCCCGCAATGAAAATCGCATGTTGTTTTTTTTTTTTTGTAATAATTTCGCATGTGATAAATTTGATGAAATAGCATGTGGTTTTTTGTAACAATTTCGCATGTGTTAATTCAATTTCGCATGTGATAATTTTGATGAAATAGAAGGTTGTTTTTTTGTAACAATTTTGCATGTGGTAATTCAATTTCGCATGTGATAATTTTGATGAAATAGCATGTTGTTTTTTTTGTAAAAATTTCGCATGTGGAAATTCAATTTCGAATGTGATAATTTTGATGAAATAGCATGTTGGTTTTTGTAACAATTTCGCATGTGGTAATTTTGAAGAAATCGCACATGTTAAAAAACCAACATGCGAAATTGGTACAAAAAAACAACATGCGATTTTCTATGCGGGAAGATGATCTAACGGCTGAGATTGTAGCGTACGTAATGTACGATAGGCGCATTTGTACGTTAACCAGCCCCTATATATATATATATATATATATATATATATATATATGTATGCGTAGGTTTTATGTGTGTGTTATGGCAGAAATTATGATGTTTTATAACATTTAACACTTTTCATGAATTTTGGACTTCGTAGCTAAATCTCACCATATATATATATTTACACAGGGGACCGCAAAAATGAAAATCATCTCTAGTTGTAAGAACCATGAGAACTTTTTGATCCGGGGCGAGTTAGACCAAATTTTTTTCATAAACGTAGATACGTGTATTATAAACACATTTGTAAAAAAAAATAAAAAAAAATGTCGTGTGTGACCACAAGTTTTGTGTTTACGGGTACCGTAAAATTATGGTACCCGTAAACACAAAACTTGTGGTGCTCAAAACTACACACACGACATTTTTTTTTTAATTTTTTTTACAAATGTGTTTATAATACACGCATCTACGTTTATGAAAAAAAAAATTGGTCCAACTCACCCCGTATGGTGTAGTTCTCATGGTTCTTACAACTGGAGGTGGTTTTCATTTTAGCGGTCCCCTATATATAGGGACCGCTAAAATGAAAACCATATAGGGGACCGCTAAAATGAAAAACCACCTCCAGTTGTAGCAACCATGAGAACTTTTTGATCCGGGGCGAGTTGGACCAAATTTTTTTTTCACAAACGTAGATGCGTGTATTATAAACACATTTGTAAAACAAAATTCAAAAAAAAATGTCGTGTGTGTAGTTTTGAGCACCACAAGTTTGTGTTTACGGGTACCGTATTTAAAATTTATGGTACCCGTAAACACAAACTTGTGGTGCTCAAAACTACACACACGACAATTTTTTTTTTTTGAATTTTTATTTATACAAATGTGTTCATAATACACGCATCTACGTTTATGAAAAAAAAATTTTGGTCCAACTCGCCCCGTACGGTGTAGTTCTCATGGTTCTTACAACTGGAGGTGGTTTTCATTTTAGCGGTCCCCTATATATATATATATATATATATATATATATATATATATATATATATATATATATATATATATATATATATAGTGGAGAGTTCAAATGAGAAGAATTTTTTGTAAGAAGAAAAAAGAAGTGTTGGTGCATGTTTTGGTGTCAATAGCTTAATAGTTTGTTTATTTAGTCTTTGGATATTTTGTATTGGGCTTAGCATATTGGTTAGGGAGTTATTTCTATGTAATGGGCTTGGAGAATGGCCTAGCCCAGACCAAAGCCCATGTGCAAAGCTTGTCCTATAAATGCAAGGCTTAGCATTAGGGTTTAGGTTAGCCAGTGAATAGAGAGAGAGAGAGTTAGAGAAATCTACAGAGATTGGCTGAGAGATTTCGTGTGGGTCTTGAATTGATTGTAAACTTCGTGTTGGATAATCAATAGAAGACCGGATTGAAAGTGCATCGTGTTTTTGATTCTTGTTCTACTCGTTTTCTGTGAAATCTGATCTAGGGGATTCTGCACTCTAGGTTAGATCAACGATTCTGTTACGATCCGCACGGCTAAGGGGACCTACAATTGGTATCAGAGCATTCGGCTCTTGTTTTGCTCGGTTCAGAATCGTTTTCTGCAGAAAATCGAAGGTTTAGACGTGTTTGACGGCTGTTTTAGGGTTTCTACTGTTGATTTCGGATTAGCAGCTTCAGTTTCGGATAAAATTCAAGCATTTCGGATCATTACTGATCAAAAGACTTGGATTTCGGACAAGAAATCAGTCATTTCGGATAAACAACATCAATTTCGGATAAAACAGCCTCATTTCGGACCAGAATACTTGTATTTCGGACAAGAAACAATCAATTTCGGACCAGAACTTGCATTTCGGATCTTCATTCTTGGATTTCAGATCAAAAGGTTGCATTTCGGACCAGAAATCATTCATTTCGGATTAAATATCATGGATTTCGGATAAATATCTTGCATTTCGAATCATTACGGATTGTAAGGGGTTCATTTCGGATAAAAAGGTCTGATTTCAGATCAGTTCAGTTCATTTCGGACCAGAAGGTGCTCATTTCGGATTATCATTTCGGATAAAGGACCATTTCGAACCATTTCTGCTCATTTCAGAAGGGGTGGAATTTTTCTTGACTTGCGTAAGAAAAATTTCACTGTTTCGTGTTTAGGGAACTATCCGTAACTCATCTGGACAAACCGTTTGCACCGAAATAGGTTTCTGACATTATATATCATTGGAATCGTAATCTCGAGACGAATCTAACGGTATAATTTGGTAAAAACAGTTTTTGGAAATATTTTGTACGGTTTTATCAGTTCGCTTACGGTAAAAGCTCGACAAGGACCAGTAGAGAAGTTAGATTTGGATTTTGACACAGGTTACCAAAATTCATTTAAACTTTTATGCTGCGTGATGGCTAAGAAGGATAATGGAAGTGAGGTTGCTAAGAACTGGCCAAGGCTTGTAAATGTGAAAGATTATGCTGACTGGAAAGAGAAGTTTGAGTTATTTATGAAGAGTGAGGATTTCAGAATGTGGTGCTGTATGATTGATGGATACGTTGCTCCCACACGTCGTGTTGAAGGAAGAGTTAAGGTGATTTCTTATGAGAAGATGGATGAATCTGAGAGACAGGTGGTTGATGCTGAGAAGAGAGCTTTAGCAGTGATCAAGAAATCCTTACCTGAAGGCATTAAGCATACCTTCAAGAACTATGGGAATTCTAGAGATCTGTGGGAAGCCTTGGAATAACGTTATCAGATCTCTTCAAAAGTAACTACTTGTGATCAAACATTGGTAGCTAAGCTTGCAGCTGTGAAGATTGGAGAGGAAGCTGCTGAGGAAGAAGGGAAGAAGGAAGCAGATGAGGAGAATGCTGAAAAGAAGGATGCAGAAGTTTCAAAGGGCTTGAAGGATGTGAATGGACTTACAATAGAGGTGAAGGTATCATCAGAATCTGTAAGTCATACATGTCTTAATTGCACTGAACTACAGGGTAAAGTTGACAAACTATCGGAGCAAAACAAAATTCTGTTAGCTGATTTGGAAAACCGAAAAGAGTTAAATGTTCTTTTGATTAAAAGAAAGTCAAATTGTTTAGATAAACTCAAATCAAATGAACAGGGAATTAGCAGTCTAACAAGAAAAGTCAATGAACTATTACAGGTCATTGATTTGGCTCTTGAAACTGTGAAAGAAAAGACTAACGAGCTTTCAGAAAAGTGCACAAGTAGTAGTGGATCCGATAGCTGTGGACTTGCCAAATAGTCCAGTCTCTTTGAAAGAATCTGTTGGGTCTAACAGTACACCTCATAAAGTGGGTGAGGATACTGAAGACAAAAAGGCCAACACATTTAAAAAGGGATCTAACAAAAAGAAATCTTATAAGAAAAGATCCTGCTTTAAATGTCACAACAAAGGGCATGTGGCGAGTTGCTGTCCTTTGAAGAAAGGCAAACAAAAAGTTGATGATGTTAAAGACGGGAATCAGGTTGGGTCAAGCAAAAATGAAAAATCAAATTGTCAGATAAAGAAACCTGAATTTCAATCTAAACCTTCAACTTCGAAAAGATTTGATAGACCAAGAAGTATTTCTCCACAACTTAGTCATTATAATGGTAAATCAAATCGGTTTCAAAGTCAAAGTAGAAATTTTGGATATCAAAATCGATACCAAACTTCTTGTAATTGAAATTTTCAAAGAAAAAACGAACATAGGGGTTTTAGTAACTCAAATGTTAAACAACATCCAAGATTTTTCCAAAATTCATGGTATAATAATGGGAGAAGGAGGTATCAATATATGCAATCCAAGACTCCATTGAGGAGTGATGGATATTGGATGGATGTTCCTGTATTGGATGAATGTGGAAAACCCAAGACCATCAGGGCTTGGGTTCTCAAAACTAACTGAGTTGGTGAGTGAATGCAGGATGACCAAGAAGGACTGTTGATGTGTTCGACAGTGGTTATTCCTGTACAGCATCTGAGGTGAATAGTCGGTTAACATGGGTAACGAACTATTTACTTTGGTGATTGTTTTAATGTGTTAAACGTGGAAAAACTTGAGTCAGATTTAAAGTGGGGAGTCTGTTTGTGTTTATAAATTTGTGTTTTCAAAACTTACTCCATAAAAACAAAAATTTAGGGGAAGAAATTCCCTAAGCCAAAAAGAGTTTAGTTAGTGCGTGTGTTTAGGGGGAGTAAGTTATAAAATTTTAAAAATCCAAAAACATAAAAAAAAATTAGAAATCAAAAATGAGTTTTCATGGTGTGAAAAAGAAGAAATGATAGTACATCAGCAAGTTAGACTGTCACACTCAAACTGAATTAAATTGATTAAGTGTGATAGCAGCTTCATCATATGATGTACCAGTAGGCAAAAGCATGAAATAATCAACTTACCAATGTGATATAAACCTAAATGCACCGATTATGAGTGGGGAACACATCAGTGGTGTATGGTTTAATGACCTTAAATCTTGCGTTGATAGATTGCCAAAATATGAAGTTTTGGGTCTTTATACTGTTATTTCATCCGGGGATATCAGGGGTGTCCTTCTGCTGCATCCAGATACATGCTGACCTAGACACACCCAGGATATCTTAAAAGAGCAAAAAATGCCAAAACCCTGAAAATGAAAAAGCTCTCATAGAGAGTCATTCAATAAGTGCAAAATGCACAATTCTTACCAAATATGGTATCTGTCTTAGCCCTCGATAAGATATTTTGGTCTCTCTGCTGTGCGGAAGTACTGACCTGTTCACCAATTATCTATCGTTGAAAAATAAAACGGATGAATTCAGTATACTCACCTACTACGATGAATCTTTGTGCATACCTTGATCGTGGGGGTACATCCTGAAGTGGGACACACTAAATATTTCGGTATAATAATATTACCTTAACGTAAATGTTCATGCATTTTGTTTAAATGGACAAACATACTGGTAATCGTCTTGAGCTACTTTTCACGAAAATTAAATAAAGAATTATCTAATAGTGTGAAACAGTTTGATTTTGCTGATATGATCTTCTTACACAAGATTCTCACAAAAAGAAGTACTGTAAATATTTTTAGGTTTAGTTTGTTTAGTTTAGTTTGTGTTGAGAAATATCAAAAACACCAAAAAGATTTTCCTTTTTAAAAGGTCTCCCATTTTGAACTGACATGTAGTTGTTTTTGCAAATTAAGATAAAATATTGGTTTATCTTTAACTGTGAAAAAGGCTAATGGTTTTTCGAGATACTTGCTTGTGTTTCTAAACAGATTGATGCAGTTATCAACATGAAGTGCAGAATACAAGTAAAGTGCAGATTGAGAATGAAGTGAAGACGTGTAAAGATGCATGGTAGGATCCTTCTACTACATTGAAGAAAGAAAAAGAGATTTGAAGAGTTGGAGCTTACTTGCTTAACCAAAGATTGCTAGTTCGCTGATCTACAACGAATGAAAGTTTTGGAGATTGGAAGCATCAGCTAAAGGGAGTTTGTTGATGTCAGAAACTGTGTAGCTGACGCTATCCAAAGACCAAAAGACTGCAAGATGTTTGAAGACAAATTTACACTATGAAGCTATTGTCAAGGGGGAGTTTGTTGGTGCATGTTTTGGTGTCAATAGCTAAATAGTTTGTTTATTTAGTCTTTGGATATTTTGTATTGGGCTTAGCATATTGGTTAGGGAGTTATTTCTGTGTAATGGGCTTGGAGAATGGCCTAGCCCAGACCAAAGCCCATGTGCAAAGCTTGTCCTATAAATACAAGGCTTAGCATTAGGGTTTAGGTTAGCCAGTGAATAGAGAGAGAGAGAGAGTTAGAGAAATCTACAGAGATTGGCTGAGAGATTTCGTGTGGGTCTTGAATTAATTGTAAACTTCGTGTTGGATAATCAATAGAAGGCCGGATTGAAAGTGCATCGTGTTTTTGATTCTTGTTCTACTCGTTTTCTGTGAAATCTGATCTAGGGGATTCCGCACTCTAGGTTAGATCGATGATTCTGTTACGATCCGCACGGCTAAGGGGACCTACAAGAAGAGGTTTCAACCAATAAGAATATTTCATTTTACTTCATTTAATATTTGCATTTAATTTTAATATAAGGGTATATTGGTAAACTTACATAAATCATTAATTTGTAACTCTTTTTCAAAATATATACTTTTTCCAAATTAAAAAAAAAAACAACTTAATTTAAAGTGTAGAATAAATTACTCGTTATGTAGAATAAATTACGAGTTGTGTAGGATATATTTCGAGGTGTGTAGGATAAATTTCGACTGTGTGGGATAAAATTCTGCAATGTGTAGGTTATATGTAGGAAAATTTTGATATGTGTGGGTTTTGTAGATTATATGTAGGACACTAAATGATTAGTTGACTAATTAATTAAAGAGAGAAAAATTAATGATATGAGTTATAAATGAAATACTATTTTACTAATATGCCCTTTCTTCTTTTTCTTCTCACATTAGAACGCTAAAAGCAGCATAAACTAGCACAATGTAAATCAAAGTTAACTCACTATGTTTTTTTCCTCTGGATCTGGTTTGATCTTTCGACGCCATTGTTTTTGTTGTTTCGCGTTTTCTAGGGTTTTCGAGTTATACGTTGGTTTTGGGAAGCTTTTTCTAGGAAGTATATATGTTTCGGTCAGGCTTTGATGTGTTTTGTATATGGACATTTACCTTTTTGCCCTTATGGAAGCGTGCCATAATAATAAAAGTGATGTTATTTACGAAAATGCCACCGCATCATGTAGTCCATAGATTGTTTTGATCTGACGGTTCCTAATCGTTCTCACCGTTCTCACACTTTTAGTTGTTCTTTCTAAATCCTGACCCTATATATATATATATATATATATATATATATATATATATATATATATATATAGCGAGAGAGAGAGAGAGAGAGAGAGAGAGGGTGGGAGTTGGCTAAAAGGTCCATTTTTTTCTACAAAATATAAAAAGTCATAAAATACCATAATGTCAACAATAAAACACACTCAAAACCCACAAATAAAAAAGTGAAAATTACTAAAATGCCATATTTGTGGGTTTCGTGTTGTGTTTTAGATGATAAGGCTTTGATTATCGAATGACTAACATTAGTGTGTTTTATGTTAATTATCATGTTATGTTTTATATTCATAGTTCTACAATGGTGTGTTTGAACTTTTTATGGACTGTTAGGGTTTAGATATTGTGTTTTAGTGATCTTCACTCTATTATTTGCGGGTTTTGAGTGTCTTTTATGGCTAAAATTGTGATGTTTTATGACTTTGTACACTTTGTAGGGAAGATGAATTTTGTAGCCGAATCCCACCCTGTAAATATATATTCTTAAATAAAAATATCTAAAAAAATTATACCTTGTACAATCTTTGTCAATCGAAGACATACCTCTCCTAACAAAAGTGACTTTTGCGGCGAGTCGGTTTAGAGTAACTCTCCACCCGAAGAACTCCACTTATGTATTATCTACACAACAATTATGGTATATTATTATTTTTTTCTATGTGTGACTAAAAAGATAATATAGTATAGGTTTGGTACATATATTGTATAGTATACTATAGTATAGATGAAGTATAGGTCTTGCATCTCGTACATGCTTATAGGTGTAGTATAGGTATAGGTATAGTATAGCATAGACGTAGGATATGAATAGTATAGGTGTAGTATAAGACCTCGTATAGACCTAAATGTGTAATATAGATCTCGTATATGCTTATAGTTATTGTATGGTATAATATAATAAACTATAGTATGGTATATAACATTTATCATATGATTTTCAACAATTACGAAATTTTGAGTTGTTTTAATTTTCAAGTGTTTTTTGTTTGTTTAATGGATACAATACGTCAAGTAACCGACAATATACGCCACCGTACAGACATAATACGCCATAAATACAAAACCATACAGGCATAATACGCCATAAATACGAAACCGTACAGACATAATACGCCATAAATATGAAACAATACGATAAGTAGAGACATAATACACAATAATACGTGATAACACAACATGTATAGACAATATACACCATAATACGACACTTACATACAATAAACGTGACAATACCGAACATCACCAACATAACCCGTATGGACAATATATGTTATAATACCGAACATGTTGACAATATACGTCATAATACAACATTTAATGACAAAATACATCAATTAATGATACACCGTTCGACGCGTATACATACAACACAACACAACACGACACGGTAGAGTACAAGTGGATTTCAAACAAAATTACACGTAATCAAAGAATATGATACCACGCAGAACCAAACGTCACCGGAACGACATGTATAGAAGGTATTCTTCATAAAATGACATGTACTGACAACATATATCAAGATACGACACGTACACGCATCGTATAGGTCAAAACTGGGTCGTATTATGGTGTATATTGTCTATACAATTGTATAGACTTATACGATTCGTATGGACCCCTGAATTCTAAAAAAACAAGGGGTTAACAGATAAATCAGGGGGTCTATGTCAAGTGGTCTATACATAGACCCCCTTGTTTTTTTAGAATTTAGGGGGTCTATACGAGTCGTAGTATAATGGTACTTTAGGACCCAGTTTTGACCTATAGTAGTAAAATCAAAATTTCATAATTTTAAGTTTTGCCTTTTCGGTGCGTATGCGGGCCATATTTTGTCATTACGTATCGTTTTATGAAGTATATGCTCTATACATGTCGTATGGGTGATGTTCGGTTATGTGTTGTACTATATTCTATGATTACATAGCATTTTGTTTTGAATACACTTGTAGTCTTACGTGTTGTATTGTATCTATACGTGTCGAACCATATCATTACTTGACGTATTTTATCGTTACATGTCGTATTATAACATATATACAATAGTATAAGTATAGTATATTATAATAAACTATAGGGGTAGTATAGGTTCCGTGTAGGCCTATAGGTGTAGTATAGATATCGTATATGCTAATAGGTATAGTATAAAATAGTATATGTGTAGTATATTATAGTATAATAAACTATAATATAAGTGTAGTATATAATACAGTTATAACATATATAGTATAGTATGATAAACATGTACCAAACTTAAACTACATAATAATTTTTTAAAAATGTTTTTTGTTTAAAAAATAAAAGTCTTCTTTTATTAAACTTTGTTAAAATTATGATTAAATGTATACAAAAATTTGTAAAAAAAAAACAATGGAATACGACCCGTATAGACCTATACGACCCGTGTAGGCCTATACGACCCATATTAAAAAGTGAAGCGTGCGGATAGATTGGTTGGTGTACAAGGCAAAATTCCCCTATTAGATTTCACAGCTGATGTGCATGAATGAGAAGTAAAGCAAAAAGTGGGTGGGGGATTTCAAGGTTGTTTTAAAGTTGTTACACTTCTATTTCAAACATGTTTATTATAACAATAATCAGTACAAGATTACTTTCGTAACTTCATATTAGAAGAAATTGAGAAAAAAATATACGGTAAGTTTTAGTAAGTATATAAGAAAAAATATATGGTAAGTTTTAGTAAGTATATAAAAGTCTATTAGAGATCACAGTAATAAGACCTTACAAAATATTAAAGTACCTAGTGTGAGTCACACGCACGCTGCGACATAGTAATTCAAAATAAAATATACATTTTAACTTAGATAAAAATATAAATGTTACAACAATATAAAAATGTATTTCATTTTAATATGTTCAGAAGAGAAATAAACAAAAAGAAAATAGTAAAGTATCTGCACGTTGCAATTGATCTGTTTTGAATAAAACTTATATTGAAATAAAGTATAAAAATAAATACGCCGTAATAATAAACGAATGTATTTCTTTCTATAATGGTTCAAAAGTTAAATGAAAAAGGAAAAAAGCAATTAATTCACGAAATAAAACAAGAACAAATAAATCTAAAGATAAGCTTATTGAAAAAAAGAAAAATAAAATGAGGGGGTGAGGGGAGGTTGTCTGTAGAGTTGTCAAAAAAAATTAAGATTTAGAAATCGTTTGATTTGAAACTAAGCCGAGCAAAGGGAGCCTTGCTTGACTTGGCTCGGTTTCTAACGAGTCGGACTCGTTTAGTTTGGCTCGCTCATTAGGCTGTCACGGTTTGGCTCAAATTATTCTTAGTTTAATAAATTAAATCTTTAAATACTTAAAATATATTATAAAAAAGGTTACTATTTGCGAGTATTTAGCTGTGTAGTTGGATATTTATGGCATATCCGAGGGTTTAGGATGTTAATGAACATATATTATATTTATTTGAAATTTGCAACTTATTTTATATTTGGTTAGAACTTGATTTTGAGTTTTGAAAGCTATGTAGCCTAAATAAGTGGAGTTGAGCCAACTCAGTTAAAAACCAAACGAAGCTCTATCTTAGATGTTCAGTTCAGTTTCAAATCTGACTTGAGTTGGCTCAGTTTATAATTGAGTTGAGAGTTGAGCCTGAGCTTACCCCTACTCGATTTGGCTCCGCTAATGAACAACCCTAAGTGGGAGTGACTAGAACTTGCCTTAGACTAGTGGAGAAGGAGCACACCTATCACCCGCCCAACCCTATCACTTGTTTCTTTCGGTCTTTGTGTGTATATATATAGGGAGGGATCTTGAGAAAACTACTTAAATGTGGGGAAATTAAAATGCTCTTAAAAAAGCTTAAAAAACACACCAGTTTTTTAAAACATTTTTGGCTACAAGTCATGCATTTTTAAGATAAACATTATTAAAAAAATAAAAAAAAATTGGTATAACACGTGTGCAACATATGTTATGTTGCACGTGTAATTTAGCCTTGCAGTTTAGGTTTTCGGTTTAGTTTTGCATTTAAGTTTAGATTTTTGAGTCATTTAGGTTAAGTTTTTAGGTGATTGGGGGGGGGGGGGGTGGTTAGGTTTTTGGGGGGTTTAAGTTTAGGGTTTAGTTTTTATTTTTTTATTTTTTTTTTGTCGGGGGGAGGGGTGGTTTAGGTTTTTTTGGGGGTGGGGTTTAGGTTTTTTTTCGTAATACTAGTTTTTTTTTCAAATTTTATTTGTATTTTAAAAATATAGATTTATGGGAAAAAAATTTAAAGAAGTAATTTAAATGAATTTTTTCATGATCCATTCCCTGTTAATAAATACTTTGTGTTTAGAGAACCTCATAACTCATATCTTCCCAACAATTTTCATTTCTTTTCCTTAAAACCTATATATAGAGTTAGTATCAATTGAGAGTCTCTATGATAATTGAGAGCCTTGAGAACAATTTTTCCAAAGTAGAAATGCAAAGAAAAGTTGTGCTAAAGTAGAAATGCAAAGAAAAGTTATCCAAACAATTTTGAACCATACATTTTTCCGAAGTAGAAATGCGAAGAAAAGTTATGCTAAATCGTAAATTTTTCTGTTAGTTTTTTTTTTGTTTGATATAAACACGTGAATATTTTCAATCTTTTACTATACATATATGTATACACATATTTAAATTTGAAAAATAAGTATTGTACATCTATGTTTTGATAATGTACATATATGTACAAACGTGTATAAATAATTATACATAATGTATATAAATAAAGATTATAGTTCCGAACATCTTTTTTATAGTGTACGTTATGAATTATATGGTTAAAATAATTATACATATATATATATGTTTAAAAATATACACATATATATATATATATATATATATATATATATATATAATTCAAAAATAAATCTTAAAAATGTTCTATTAGGTATATAGGATCCTGTTTAATAAGGAACCCCTGTAAATTGTGAAAACTTGTGAACTCTGGTGGAAAACCTATTTCCCGTGCCAGTTTTCAACCATTTTTTTACAAACGTAGATGAATATGTAACTAACATGACTGTAAGAAAATCTCGAGGATGCATTTATTCGTCATTTAAAATTATGTAAGAAACATATACAACACCCAACATCAGCATTTGGGGCCGGTCACACACATCTAACTTTATTTTTCGACGATGTAAATTTATGTTTGCGAGTTTTTTGAAAAAAAATTGCTTTTGGGGGGAGAAAATTGAATATTTTTGGAAAAAAGTGTAGATACCTTTTTCTAGCATTGTACTCACGGTCTCACAACTTAAGGAGATTTTTATTTTAACATATCTCTCTCTATATATATATAGGGGAGAGTTCAGTTAAAAACTCATAGTTAAGGAGCAAACTCAAAAACTCCTCATCAATGGGTGGAATTGGACTTTTAATGAAAGAGAGGCAAAATTGAAAAAAAAAAACATATATATAACTTTTCAAACATTCCTATCTTCTTCATATGTTAGTATTATTTTTAAAAAGAGCACCATAAGAAAATAGATTTAACGTGTCATACTTTTTTAAATACTACTACTATAGTATTGCACATATGCAATACTACTTAGGGGCTGTTTGGTAGCCTCTTAATGACCATTCAGATGCTACCTCTTAATGATTTAAAACCTTTGAATGAATAAGAGGTAACCTCAAGTCTGAATGGTTAAGAGGTAACCTCTGAATGATAAATCATCACATGTCACATTCTTCTACCTTCTTATTGGTAAAATTCTTAATGGTTCCATTAAGAGGTAGCCTCTTAATGACGATTCAGAGGCTACCAAACAGCCCCTTAGCCTTAGTGTTTAGGTATTGAATTTAGTTTAGCTTTTAGGGTTAGGTTTTTAGGTAGTGGGGCTAGTTTTTAGGGTTTTCTTTTTTTTTTTCGGGGTGCGGTTAGGTTTTTGGGGGGTGGATGTTTAGGTTTTCAAAAAAAAAGTTTTTTTTTTTATCTTACAAATGCTAGATTTACAGCAAAAAATGTTTAAAATTTTTTATGAGTTTTTTAACTTTGTTTTTCTGGGTGTTTTCAAGCTTTCTCAATAATTGGAGTTTTCTATTAAACCCTCCCTAATATATATATATATAGGGTAAGGATAGTGTAAAAAGGGCCTAAAGTGTGAGAATTGTATTATAACACTATATATAATACTAAATAACACCAATATAAACACCAAACACCGTATAACAATATGTAACACCATATAATACCATATAACACTATGTAACATTATATATCATTATATAACAAATATAACACTGTACATCTATCATAGACATGCTATCACACAAACTATAGTGTTATATTTGTTATATAATATTATATAGTGTTATATGGTATTATATGGTGTTATATATTGTTATACGGTGTTTATATGGTGTTATATAGTATTATATATAGTGTTATAATACACTTCTCACACTTTGAGCACTTTGAGCATGATCCTCTACCTATATATATATATATATATATATATATATATATATATATATATATATATATATATATATATATATGCTAATTGAGAAACTTGAGACGCATTCTGAATCACAAATTTTTCCTAAGCTTTTCCTAATATACATATATGTATAGTTTAAAATTGACTATATACATATGTGTATAATTCAAGATTTGACAATATACATATATGTATACAGTCAATTTTAAACTATACAAATGTGTATATTACGAAAAGGTTAGTGAAATGTGTGGTCCAGAATGCTTCTCAAGTTTCTCAAACAGGGTGGACTTCTCTTAGGATCCCTACCCTATATATATAAATATATATATATATATATATATATATATATATATATATATATATATATATATATATATATATATATATATAAAGCGGAAGCTTTAAATGAGAACCATAAATATTGTGAGAACCATGAGAACGAATGAAAAAACTACGAGAATTTGGCCAAAACAATTCAAATTTGAATTTTTTTTTACACTTATTATAGTTATTCGAATACAAATTAAATTTACACGTTTAAATTTATATGTATTCATATATATTGAAAATTTACACATGTGTAAAAATTTTATTAAGAGTAATTTTGAGAGGATAAAAGAATTATTTGATATTAAAAATTCTTTAAAAAATCTTAAAAAAAAGTCTTAAAAAATCTCAAAAATCTTAAAAAGTCACTTGCCCCAGCAAAAAGTAAAAATTAAAAAAAATGTTGAATGCAAAAATTTACATTAGACATAAAGAAATTTGCATCGCCGAAGACAATTTACTTTAGTCGTAAACAAAATTTATATCCGGCGTAACTATCGACTCGACAACATTTTTTTGTTGTTTTTTATACATATGTGTTTACAACATTTTCATTTACGTTTGTGCAATAAAGGTGGCCCAACCCGCACAGGAAGTAGAAATTCTCATGGTTCTCACAACTCGTTGTGATTATTAATTGAACCGATTCCAATATATATATATATATATATATATATATATATATATATATATAAATATATATATGTATATATAATGTAGCCTTGCTATCTTGGCTATTTTTTTATCTCATGAATTATATGTGTGTGTGTGTATATATATATATATATATATAGGGGAAGGTTCAAATGAAAACCACTAGTTATTGTGAAAACTCGAAAACTAATTAAAAAAAGCCAAAAAAACATACAAATTTTTTTTTTTTTTTTGCAATCAAAATTTCGCAGGTTTTTTAATATAAAAAAAATTTTCAAAAAAAAAAAAAAAAAATTTTGTGTAGTGCACATGTGTAATAATACTGCACATATGTATGTGTACTACACATGTGTATTATTACACATGGGCACTACACAAAATTTTTTTTTTTTTTTGAAAAAAAGTTTTTTTTTTATATATAAAAACTAGCGATTTTTATAAAAAAATTGAAAAAAAAAATTTGTGTGTTTTTTAGGCTTTTTTTAGTTAGTTTTCGAGTTTTCACAATAAAAGTGGTTTTCATTTGAACCATCCCCTATATATATATATATAGGATGAGGTTCATGAGTGAACAACATCCTTGTTTGTGAACTGAGTGAACCAATCTCAACCATTCATTTGATTGATTAGATGATGCAAAGGTTAGGAGTGTAATTCTACATTTAATCTTTTTTTAATTAATTTTCTTTAATGATTTGCATTTACTCACTCCTTTATTTTTGGAATGTTTTAGAAGATTTTTTATGATTCTTTAATGATTTGCAGTTACTCTCTCCTTTATTTTCGGAATTTTTAGAAGATTTTTAATGATCCTCTATCAATCCAGTATATTCGTAATTTTTGTTATCACCCCCCCCCCTTTTTGCTAACTTACGATGATGAATTAGAAGATCTCCATTGATTATTTCAAAGATTATGTTATATCTTCATCTAGTATTTTCGAAGTTATTATTAATCATCCTATTTTTTTTCTAATTACCAGATTACTCATTTACAATACCATTATACATATGTGTATTCACATATAAGCCTGCTATATATATGTGTACACAGAGTTTATTTATAACTATTGTAACTGATATACACAAGTGTACAACATAAAGATTACATACAACCATTATTCATTTACATAAACATTACATATAGTTTTTTAAGCGAAATATTAAACAAAATCTTTGAAATACTAAACAAAACCTGCTCATTTTCCCCTGGTTCCCAAAATTAGATTTAGTACAAATTTACGTTAATTCCCTTATCAACCTGATTTCTTTATTATATTTTTTAAAATATTTACAAGTTTGTCATTACCATTAATTCTCATCATCTAACAAATGAAGGGCCAAGATTTGTTCACTATAGAACCCTACCTTATATATATGTATATATATACGTATATATATAGGCAAATTGGAAAATAATAATCCCATCTTTTTGGCCGATAATAATCCCAAGTCAGTTATTAGCCAATAATAATCCGACCTCGTCCATTTTTTTGTAAAATAGTCTGCCGTTAAAATAAGCTTAACGGAGTTAAGTGTTTTTCCGAATTACAAACCGATGTTTTAGGGCTTTTGATCAGAACGGGGATACGAGTCGATTGATGTAAAACTTACCTCGAAATTATGTTCGAAATGGCTTGAATTTTGTTAATTGGAAGTTAAACACCCGAATTGAAGCACCGTTTTCGTGGGTTGGGGGCAGTATTTTCGATGTAAGTTTTACATCAATCGACTCGTATCCTCGTTCTGATTAAAAGCCCTAAAACATCGGTTGTAATTCGGAAAAACACTTAACTCCGTTAAGTTATTTTAACGGCAGACTATTTTACAAACAAAATTGGATGAGGTCGGATTATTATTGGCTAATAACTGACTTGAGATTATTATCGGCCAATTTCAGAAAGATGGGATTATTATTTTCCAATTTGCCATATATATATGTATAATGACGGATCCTTATCCTATATATATATAGGATAAGGATCTGTTATGAACCACCCTTTATTGCAGGAAGCGCGAGCACCAATGTGAACACAATCAAAAATATCTAAAAAAAAACTAAAAAACACACAAATTTTTTTAATAATTTTTAAAAAAAAAACCGCTATATTTCGTCACTATAAAAACAAAAAAAAAATTTGAGTAACAATTATCCATGCACATGTGCATATGTATCATTTCTTTTTGACAAATTCCGTAATACATTACCAATATTAGACAATTTCACTTTCATTTACACTACCATCCGTAATACACTACTTTTTACATTACCAATATTAGAAATGCACATGTGTATATATATGTATGAACATGATATAACATGTTTTGCTATACTACTTTGAATACACTTTTCCTTTCAGTTATCATACCATCCATAATACACTACCATTACCTCCTACCATCCATAATACAATACCATTACCTCCTACCATCCATAATACAATACCATTACCAATATTTCACTTTATGCACATGTACATCAACACCCTTCATACCATCTAAACAACATATTACATCATAAAGTGGCAAATATAACCAAACCATCACTGGATATAACTAACCAAAAAACATGTACATGCGCCTACTTCATCATTCAAAATCACAAACTTTTTGTACCAAAACACGTTATATCACGGTTATACATAATGATGCAATGTGCATTTTTAATATTGATAATGTAAAAAGTAGTGTATCATGGATGGTAGTGTAAATGAAAGTGGAATTGTCTAATACTAGTAATGTATTACGAAATTTGTCATAGAAATGATACATATGCACTTGCCCATGATAATTGTTACTCGAAATTTTATTTTAGTTACCAAATATAGCGATTTAAAAAAATAAAATTTTTTGTGTGTTTTTTTGGATTTTTTTAGGTATTTTTTTGTGTTCACATTGGTTCTTGTGGTTCTCGCAATAAGAGCGGTTCTTAGAGAGAGAGAGAGAGAAAGGATCTTGTAAAAAGGACCTTTTATGTGAGGTGTAGGAAGGGTTTTACACCATTAGATTTGATTTTTAATGATGGAGATCACAATGGCAAAAATATAATTTTTTTTTTGAATTTTTAATAATTAACTCTCTTGATAGGGGTATAAGTGTCAATAAACATCAATTAAATTAAGAAAGTGTATAACTTCCCTCCCAAATATCACGATTTTCTCTCTCTCCTCCACACAAACCAGAGATTATCTCTGTTCTTCACCCTAATCCGCCATTAATCATCATTATGTCTAGCCACCGTAAAAAAAAAAAAAAACCTCCTAAACCTCCTTCTATGAACATCCACGATTTCTTTCTAACAATGACCTACTTGTTTCTTGCTTGATTGTGATTGGGTACAAAACACCCTGTGTTCACGCAAGTGTTCCTTATTTGAAATCCAGAAGAAATATTTTAAGATTCAAGGTATGGTGTTTAATATCTGGAAACATTGTATGGTGATTCAGCATGGTGTTTAATATCTAGAAACATTTCCATGGTGATTCAAGACATGGTGTTTAATTGTATTGCTATTCGACTTATGGTGTTTTAACATCTGAAAAAATTGTAATAAGATTCAAAGCATGGTGTTTAATATCTAGATACATTGTATGGTGATTCAGGGCATGGTGTTTAATATCTGGAAACATTTGTATGGTGATTCAAGACATAGTGTTTAATTGTATTGCTATTTGACTTATGGTGTTTTAACATCTGAAAGATTTGTAATAAGATTCAAGGCATGGTGTTTAATATCTGGAAACATTGTATGGTGATTCAGGGCATGGTGTTTAATATCTGGAAACATTTGTATGGTGATTCAAGACATGGTGTTTAATTGTATTGCTATTCAACTTATGGTGTTTGACATCTGAAAGAGCTGTAATAAGATTCAAGCGTGGTGTTTTAAACAATAGGAACATTGTATTTGTGATTCAAGACATGGTGTTTTAACATCTAGAATGTAGGTTGTAAAAACACCATGGATTGAACTACAAATTAATTTAAAACACCATGTTATAAATGTGTTTTGATGTTTGTAAATGATGGAAAACACTATACCAAGAGCAGTGATGTGTGTAAAATGCAACATATAAATCACATCAATTAAGGCATAAAACTAACCCTTTTTAAGTACTAATGTTGGAAAAAGAGTGTTTTTGTCTTCCTTTTGTATTTTCAGGATGAAATGAGCTCAAAATCACAAAAGAAGCAAAAAGAAAACTAATTCTACCATAAATACAAGAAAAGGAACAAAAGTAGATTGCCCGGACCCTCAACGGCACCTCCCAAGGCAAAGGAGAAGAAACAGAGTCTGAACACGCCCCGTGTCCAGCGAACACGGGGGCGTGCCCAGGAAGCAGCAGAAAAGACAAACCAGTAGAAGCTTCCATTGCCCACCACGGGGCCGTGTCCAGCGGGCACGGGGGCGTGGTGAAAGTACAGCAGGCGCATTAATTGTAATTCGCAATTACAATTAATGAAGAGAGAGATTGTCAGACGGGCACGGGGCCGTGTCCAGCGGACACGGGGCCGTGTCCAGCCTTCTGTTCAGCCTATAAATAGAGGAGCTTGGCTTCATTTTCTCTCATCCCTTGGCACACCACCTCTCTCACACTTCATCCACCACCCACCACCACCATAACACCATCATCCACCACCATCATCCATTGTCCATCGTAGAGTGTGTGAGTCGTCTCGGGATCCAAGATTGATCGTAAGAGTTCTTGACAATCAAGGCCATGTTTGCCTAAGTCTCTTACATCACTTGGTGAAGACAAGTGTTTAGTATAATACTTTTTATTTTTAATCTTTTGCACTTTTTATTTGGTTTTGTATTAATGACTTTAATAACTAGTTACTTATGTTGAAGGTGATCTTTCCTTATCGTTTGTCCGTGGTGTCTTGGCATTATTTTACTGTCTATATAAAATAAAAGATTTTCACCATTCATATCTCCACGGTCTATATGGAGGTATGTTGGCTACCTGGTCGGGGGTTAAGGGAACGGTTTGGTAAGGGTCTTGCCCTTGTTCAGCGTTTAGAGGTCCTGCTTGGGACCTGGGTCAAATTTAGTAGGATCTCCTTCAATGCCCATAGGTATTGGATGGCGGGGATCCAAACTCTTTGACCCCCTCATAAGTTAACTACTATTAATACTATAACCCGGCTATTTAGGACTGTATCCCTGCTGACTCAGACTACTTAGCCGAGGGTAACGTCACCGCCAAAAGCGGGGCCTACCACAATTTGCATTAATAACTTAATTCATTATCTTTCAATAATCCGACCCTTTAGGATTGAATCCTTGCTGACTCAAACTACTGGGTTGAGGGTAACGTCGCCTTCAAAAGAGGGGCCTACTACAATAACTAAGATAATCTCTTAAACAAGTGCAAAAGTGCAAAAATAATCAAAGGTTATACTAACACACGTGTCGGATCCAAGTGATTCATCTTGTCTATCTGTTTTTATTTTATTTTATTTTTCAGCATTTAGTTAGTTTTTATTTTTCTTAGTTTAAAACATTTTTCTCACTTTTTGATTTGATTAGACGTTGAGGATAAACCGGTATTAAAAGCTCTTGTGTCCTTGGACGACCTCGGTATCTTACCAACACTATACTACGTCCACGATGGGTGCACTTGCCCATATGTGTGTTTAGTGTTAGTAAATATCGTGTTTTATAAATTTAAAACTTGGCTAAAAGTGTAAAAAGGGGCTTAAATATACATCAAAAATATAATACACTTCACGCACATCAAGTTTTTGGCGCCGCTGCCGGGGACACAAGGATTTTAAGAAAGTTAGGAATCAACGGCCTAATCATATTTTTATTTTTCTTTAATTTTTTAGGATTTTTTCTTAGATTTCTAGCTTCTGCAGAGCTCAACACGGGGTCGTGCCCGCTGAACACGCCCCGTGCTCAATCATTGGAACTGGCAATCCTGTTTTAAGTCAGACAGTAGGCTGAACACGGGGCCGTGTCCACTCAACACGCCCCCGTGCCCAAGATTCAGTTGCTGAACACAGAACCGTTAGACCCCGGCGGTTGGTAATTTCTGACACAAACATGAGTAATAGTAATTCTTTTTACTTTCGGCACTCTTATGGTTTGTGGTGTCGAATATGTGGAGGCGAACATGAGGAATTAAAATGTTTTTTCTCACTTATAGGCCCCACTATATAGACCCACCGATTCCTTGTAACCTTAAGAGGGGAGAAAGTAAAAATAAGCACTATTTCTCCCTCGAATGCGCCCAGCCAGATATTCTAGGAGAAATGCTCCTTGACGAGTTATTTCAACTAGAAGAACTACTTCTCAATTGGTCAAAAGAACTTAGGAAGGATTTTTTAGATCCATCCCAAGACGATGACCATGAGGAAATGTTGGAACCGCATTCCGACAACCTCGTTGCTCCCGAAAATACCTTCTTACCTAGAAAAGACGTGAACGATAGTCGTCCCTGTGCCGATTGTGCCGTGAAGGACTCCCCATCGACTTCGTTCGGTGCATACATAGACCTGAGCGATTCGGCATACACCTTCTTTAACGAGAGCCCGGGAAAGGGTTGGACTTGTCCACCTAGAATGAAAACAGGAATCACCCTCACCGATAACCTCTTGCGTTCTCGCCTTAGTATAGGACAATTAAGGTATCTTAGGCACTTTGGGGTTGTTCCAACAAGTCAAGAGCCACCCGATATAAATTAACTCCTTAGTAAGAGACAAAACTCCATAAAACAGCCTTCCAACACGGGGCCGTGCCCGGTCAACACGCCCCCGTGTTCACTCAGAAGATTCTCTGCTGATTCTGTCAGAATACGGACAAAATGTGTCAGGATTTTCTCTGCACACGGGGCCGTGTCCAGCGGACACGGGGCCGTGTCCAGTGTGCTGTCGTTTTCTTTAAATGCAACCTGAATCCTGCTCATTTTTGACCACTTCACCAAGCAGAGATTCCTGGGATCTTCACATATACCATCCTAGGTAAGTGCTAAAAGAAGGTTCCTAAGGACCATCTTGTCTTTTCCACTTTTGTTCATTTCTCCTTCTTCCAAAAATTTTTCAAACCTTACCTCCATGGAAGCTTGGAAACCCATGATTCCAACCTTCTATGAAAGGTTTGTAGGAGTTTTTGCTACGGATTCTTGTCTAAAGTTAGTTCTATAACTTTGTTTTAAATTATTTGAGCTTAAAACGCAATAAAAGTGTATTAAAATAATTTAAAAACCTGGAATCGTTAGACAAAAATCCTGCAGACAGCTGAACAAGGGGCCGTGCTCACTGAGCACGGGGCCGTGTTCGAGGTACTGTTTTGCAAAAGCTTAGTTATCTTCGGCTTATTTCGCAGAAAATGGCCAGCAGAAACAGCGGAACATCTTCAAGAAATAACCGAAATGGAAGGAGATCGTCCACGGCGGAGGATTCCCTAGTAAACTACGTTTACGCTTTGAGGGAAGCCATAGACGAAATGACGGGGTAGAAGAAGCATTGGTGGACCGTATTAATCATCTGACGGTAGGTTTGGAGGGCTGCCTGCGAGAAGTAAACCTCCTGCACCAAAGGTTAAACCTTCTCGCTTCCCCGCCTTTGGTTCCGGTGATAACCCAAAGGGCGTGGAATGTAGTACCCGAGGTCATCATTCCAGCCGAATGGCACGCCATGCACCAAGTACCTCAACCAAGGGTGGTGCAAGCAGTCCCGGTGAGCGTTCCTCCTCGAGACACCGAAGAGAATGAAGCTACCTTCTACCTCCCAAGGGAGATAGAAGAATGGCTTTGAGTAACAACCGAGGAGCCATCGGCTAGAGAGTGTTACTACATCGGGAAGTTATTCCCGAAATTTTCTTAAATAAGTAGAACCCTTATGATAACCTCATGTATCCCCTAGTTATTTAGCTAACTTAATGTAATGTCTCTCTATTAGCAATGTTATGATGGTTTTAAAGATTGATGGTTGTTTTGAGAATAAAACACACTCATGGTGGTAATGGATGAAAAAGGGAACGAGAAAAATGGAACCATGCACGAAGAACAGAGCAACCCGACAAAAATCTCCATCACAGAAGGCTCAACACGGGCCGTGCCCAACCAACACGGCCCCGTGCTGAGCCCCTGCAGAAAATCACCCAGTTCAGGTAACTGGACACGGGCCGTGTTCAGCGGACACGCCCCCGTGTCCAGGCTTCTGTTTCAATTCTCTAATTTTTGTTACTGGCACTTGACCACGGGGCCGTGCCCGGTCAACACGGGGCCGTGTCCAGGATGCCAGTAACATAAAACTTTGCTTTTAAACCCACTTTTACACATTCTAATCAACCAAAAACATTATTTTTGGACACATTGAGGACAATGTGTAATTTAAGTGTGGGCGGGGATGCTAAAACCTTGAAATTTTGCAAAATCCTAAACACAAGCCTTACACAAAACTCTATTGGAACCGCTAAACACCCCAAATTTTTTCAAAAACTTTTTCATTTTTTTATTTACTTGTCTTAGTTTAAGTTGGGAATAACAAGTTCTAAAAAGGTTATATTTTTACAAGTTTACAACCGATAGCGTCGTGATAAAAAAAGAACCAACATAAGAAAATTATGAAACGGCATGACAAGCTTAGTTAAAAATTCGATTATATATACTTGGTCACATAAAAACCATTCCCACAAAAGTGAGTTTTGAGCCTTTATTGAGCATAAAAATATACATATTTAGACTAAATGCTCATTTTTCGTTTCTTGTGTGAATAGCCGCTTGGTTCTTACAAATCTAGAACTTGCCACAACGATACATTCCCGGTCCTTACCAACTTAAACCCAAGTAAGTAAATGATGGAGGCATTAGGACTAACCATTTTTCTTTCAAAACCATTATTTTTCATTTTTTTTACTACCTACCCAAAATCCCCCTAGATAGCCCCTTTGAGCCTAAACCTTTCATTTCATTACCCCAAAACCCTTTTTACCCACCAAAAACCTTTTTATTTTTTTCACCCTTTATTTTAGTAACAAGCTCGCTTTTTCGTAAACTCACCTTTTTATGTGCCGAACAAAAAATAAATAAATAAATAAAAAAATAAAAAAAATGATGATGAAGTCAAAAACAAACAAAAGCTATAAAAAAAAGCTTGTTTGGAGAAATACTTCAAAATAAAAAGTCACTAAAAACAAGGTACTTTACGAAAACCGACGCTTGTTACGATTTTCGCCCTTTTTACTAACCACTAACCCAACCACCCACCTTTAACCCAAGCCTAACCCTTCACCCAAAAGTCCTCTTGATATTTACAAAGGTAAAAAGTTAAAAAGGAGGAGGATTGATTGCTTGGCAAGCCTATGGAAGGCGTAAGTTCCATGCCGCTCTCGAGTGATTCACTAAAATATACACCTTCGGCCGAGTGTTGAGTGATCTCCCGTGAGGTATGTGAACTTGTATATAAATGGAATTTTAATAAGGCATGCTATGCCCAAATAAGGAATTTATCTTATGAAAAGTTCAAAATAAATCATAACGAATAGGATTGTAAATAAATAAAAATAAAACTTACAAAGACCTTGGATTCCCGACACTCTAGGACAAGCTAAAAACTTCTCTTCTACCTATTCCATTTGGGAGTGTAAGCCACATTTAAAGAGTTTTGCTTGAGGACAAGCAAAAGTTCAAGTGTGGGGGTATTTGATGTGTGTAAAATGCAACATATAAATCACATCAATTAAGGCATAAAACTAACCCTTTTTAAGTACTAATGTTGGAAAAAGAGTGTTTTTGTCTTCCTTTTGTATTTTCAGGATGAAATGAGCTCAAAATCACAAAAGAAGCAAAAAGACAACTAATTCTACCATAAATACAAGAAAAGGAACAAAAGTAGATTGCCCGGACCCTCAACGGCACCTCCCAAGGCAAAGGAGAAGAAACAGAGTCTGAACACACCCCGTGTCCAGCGCACACGGGGGCGTGCCCAGGAAGCAGCAGAAAAGACAAACCAGTAGAAGCTTCCATTGCCCACCACGGGGCCGTGTCCAGCGGGCACGGGGGCATGGTGAAAGTACAGCAGGCGCATTAATTGTAATTCGCAATTACAATTAATGAAGAGAGAGAATGTCAGACGGGCACGGGGCCGTGTCCAGCGGACACGGGGCCGTGTCCAGTCTTCTGTTCAGCCTATAAATAGAGGAGCTTGGCTTCATTTTCTCTCATCCCTTGGCACACCACCTCTCTCACACTTCATCCACCACCCACCACCACCATAACACCATCATCCACCACCATCATCCATTGTCCATCGTAGAGTGTGTGAGTCGTCTCGGGATCCAAGATTGATCGTAAGAGTTCTTGACAATCAAGGCCATGTTTGCCTAAGTCTCTTACATCACTTGGTGAAGACAAGTGTTTAGTATAATACTTTTTATTTTTAATCTTTTGCACTTTTTATTTGGTTTTGTATTAATGACTTTAATAACTAGTTACTTATGTTGAAGGTGATCTTTCCTTATCGTTTGTCCGTGGTGTCTTGGCATTATTTTACTGTCTATATAAAATAAAAGATTTTCACCATTCATATCTCCACGGTCTATATGGAGGTATGTTGGCTACCTGGTCGGGGGTTAAGGGAACGGTTTGGTAAGGGTCTTGCCCTTGTTCAGCGTTTAGAGGTCCTGCTTGGGACCTGGGTCAAATTTAGTAGGATCTCCTTCAATGCCCATAGGTATTGGATGGCGGGGATCCAAACTCTTTGACCCCCTCATAAGTTAACTACTATTAATACTATAACCCGGCTATTTAAGACTGTATCCCTGCTAACTCAGACTACTTAGCCGAGGGTAACGTCACCGCCAAAAGCGGGGCCTACCACAATTTGCATTAATAACTTAATTCATTATCTTTCAATAATCCGACCCTTTAGGATTGTATCCTTGCTGACTCAAACTACTGGGTTGAGGGTAACGTCGCCTTCAAAAGAGGGGCCTACTACAATAACTAAGATAATCTCTTAAACAAGTGCAAAAGTGCAAAAATAATCAAAGGTTATACTAACACACGTGTCGGATCCAAGTGATTCATCTTGTCTATCTGTTTTTATTTTATTTTATTTTTCAGCATTTAGTTAGTTTTTATTTTTCTTAGTTTAAAACATTTTTCTCACTTTTTGATTTGATTAGACATTGAGGATAAACCGGTATTAAAAGCTCTTGTGTCCTTGGACAACCTCGGTATCTTACCAACACTATACTACGTCCACGATGGGTGCACTTGCCCATATGTGTGTTTAGTGTTAGTAAATATCGTGTTTTATAAATTTAAAACTTGGCTAAAAGTGTAAAAAGGGGCTTAAATATACATCAAAAATATAACACACTTCATGCACATCAAGCAGCTTCTGGAACACTAGTTCTAAAAACACCATGAATTGAACTATGAATAAATGCAGGTTTAAAACACCATAAGAAGAACATGTACTGGACCGCAGGTGAAAATTCACACCCGTTTATGTAACACCACGTATAAACGTGTCCAATTATATAAAGACACTTATCCTAAACTCTAATTATGTGAAAGAATGAGTCTGAAGGACTAAAGTTGCCAAATGATAGAAATATGTATGCGAAGGGACTAAAAGTGTCAACATGCTAATTTATGCCTCTGAGTGACCTTTTACTCGATCCGAGACTTTGTTGTGTTGAAACACGCTCTCGGGAATAATTGAAAATGATTATGAAAGTTAAAGGACCAAAGGTGTCACACCCCAACCGATGGCGGAATCATCGGGGCGTGGCACTGAGCGAAACAGATTGTCCAGAAGTTTCCATAACAACTATATTTACCAAATATTTAAAGCAACACGTCCCATACCATGTCATAAATGATAATACAATTATTAGAGAAAGATCTAGTCAAATTGTTCTATTCCGACAACTCAGATTCTGTCACACCCCGATATTGCAATATATTACCGGTGGGCCCGGCGGGGAGTATCGTGACGTAGTTGATATCATCATTGTCAATACACACAATATAATAGCACAGTGGAAGGCTTGGTAAATAAACTATTACAAACCATAATGTCTGAGTGTTTGAGTGAAAGAATATACAGACTGGAATGTAATAAGATCCACAGGCGGATCATAAAAGTACAAAGTGTGACAACTCGTATTCCAGAACCTTTCCTTGTGTTTTGACACAACTTGTATGAACATTACTTGATTGATTGATGTGCTTGATTTTAATATATGTTACGAGGATTGTTATATTATGTGTTGCGTGATATTATGTGAATGCTATAAGTATAGTTGCATAACACTTGTCCTAATCGCACAAGCCCATTTTGGGCCGTACACCTCTCTCTCTCGGCTCACTATACTAAGACTCGAGACCAAGGGGCAGCCCATGAAAGGGTTCGGCCCACTCCCCTTGTGTGCGCAACACATACCCAGTATGGGAATTTGATTCTCATAACTTGCAAAACTAGAAACACACACAAACCCTAAGTTCTCTCCTCTTCTCTCCCTTTTGTGCGACGGCAGCCCCCTCACCCGAAGACCACCCATCTCGAGCAAACTAATCCTCTCGACTTTCTGGTTAGTGTTAATCCTTGATTGTTGGCTATGTTTTGATGTCATGTTTATGTGATGACTAGGGTTGCATAATAGTAAATGTGTGGACGAAACTATGATCACAAGTCTAGATTATGTGTTAAATTCGGTATTAACATATGCGGGGATAACTATCTTGTTGATTTATTGGAAACATGTGAAAGAATTATACGAACGATTCAGGTTATTTAGAACCTATTGCTTGTGCTGGATTGATGACTTTCGAGCATATGATGTGTTGTATTGATTGGTTTGATGTACACATGACTTAGGGTTACGTGTTAGTCTTTGGGTTCAATAGTCGGATGATCCGGCTCTATGTTCATATGATGCTGATTAATTGTTCTTGATTAAATGATGATTAGGGTTAAATGAATATGATTGATTTCTGAATTGAATGTGTTTGATCTGTTTTTGAAACTGCCAAAGTTATTTACTGATGTTACGAAAATAAATGAGCTGTAAATAAGGAAGTCTGTTACACACCTAGTCTCGACACAGATTGCGAGTCGAGAACTCACAGTCTCGACTCGAGACCACACGTTACCATCACACAGACAAGACTCGAGACCACGGATGCGGGTCTTGTTGCGACTCGAGACCTGACTCGAGACCACCCGGTCTCGAGTGATAAATGCATGACTCGAGATCCCTAGGTTGCGACTCGAGAACGCTGAGACTACAACCCGAGACCACACTGTCTCGACTCGAGAATCCCTAGTCTCGACTCGAGACCATTTAACCACACGTTCTGTTTGGACTTGTGTACTGTTACCAGCCCAACCATTTGGGCCACATACTTGGGCTTTATTTGTTACATGATTTCTACTGTTGAATTCGTATGAACTGATGTTAACTGCCATAACTACATGTGTATGCCATGATCAATACTTGTACACAACTTGATAGAATACGTGTAGAACATATACGTGCATTACTTAAACCATAGACCTGACTTGTATGGTAACCATGTTAGGACGTGGTTGACCACATACAGCTCAAGTGACCTTTTGTTTATCTGTCGAGCAAACCAAGGTGAGTTCACACTCTTACCAAGGCATGGGATTCCCGGGGTAGGGAATGGGATTGAACGATTATCTGTACTTACGTTGTTATTGGGAATTATGGATTACTGACCTCGTTAGGGAAAGGTCACATATAAATACTGCTAGACTAGTAACACATGGGGAAGCCCCCACTACTCTTCGCACACATGCCTGGAATGGCCGCGATACTATTACTAAACTTCGCACACATGCCTGGAATGGTCGCGATACTAATACTAAACTTCGCACACATGCCTGGAGGGCCGCGATACAAATATAACTAGTCTACAATACATGGGAAACTCCCACTAATCTTCGCAAACATGCCTGGAGGGCCACAATACAAGTATATACGATACGTGGTTTACTAAACAAACATACGATTTACGAAACGAACACTATAACTAAACAACCAACTGTGAACTCGCTTAACTAGTTGTTGACTCTCTGTTACATGCCTTGCAGGTCGTTAGGTACACATGGAGCTTGCACAGGGAGGCGCGGTCGTTGTGGACATGGATCATGGATGCGTTGTTAAACATTTATGACATTTCAAACTTAGTACTTATGTTTGGGTTTTCACAATTATGCTTCCGCTAAACACTTACTATGCTTTGTTTTGAACACCTTTCATATTGTTTGGTTGAATTACATTTATTACTTATTATGTTCAATATGATTGGTGGCTTGATCCTGGTCATGTCACGCCTCCATGCGGTGATACTCCGCGTGTGGATTTTGGGGGTGTGACAGATTGGTATCAGAGCCATTGGTTATAGAGAACTTGGTTTTAATAAGGGTAAAACGTTTTTATTAAAACCGGACTATAACCTGTACAGTGCTCAACGATCCACAACGACGCTTCGCTCCACGTGCAAGACTCTACACTATAGGTACTGCTATTCATGTTTACATTGCCTACTTGCTAGATTACATAGAACTATGCTCATGGTATGCTTAGATAAACATAACCACTATTGCTTGAGAACACTTGTGTGCTTACTCTCTTCTGTCATCGCACTTTTCGCGAACCTCTCTCACTTATGTTCCCTTGATATGAAGATCATGAGTGGACACGTTAACATGACTCAAGCCCAGTTGACGGCTCTGATTAACGAACAAGTTGCTGCGGCACTTGTAGCCGCACAAGTAGGAGGTATACCCTGCAGTCGCAAACTCACTCTAGGATCTTTAGATCCTACACCCCTAAACCAACTCTTGTGCTTAACCTTGTCATGTTCTTACATACAACAGGTCAACACGCTCAGCAACCTATATGCACCTTTAAGACCTTCATGGACTGTCGTCCTAGCACATTTAGTGGCACTGAAGGAGCAGTTGGACTCCTCCATTGGTTTGAAAAGCTCGAGTCCGTATTCGAGATGTGTGAATGCCCTGAGTCTCGCAGGGTGAAGTACGCCACTGGTACTCTAGAAGGCATTGCGCTGACTTGGTGGAATGCGCAAGTTCAGATTTTAGGGTTAGCAGCTGCTAACGCCACCCCTTAAAATGATTTCAAGGAACTCATCAAGCGAGAATACTGCACACGAGACGACATCCACAAGTTAGAAGTGGAGTTCTTTCATTTGAAAATGACGGGGTCGGAAATTGAGGCATATACTAAACGGTCAAACGAGCTGGCCATCCTGTGTCCAACTATGGTGGTCCCTCCTATCAAGCGTATTGAGTTGTACTTCAAAGGACTAGCACCAGAAATCCAAAGTCACGTGACATCGGCCAACCTTGATAATATCCAGGATATTCAACGTCTTGCTCATCGCCTCACAGATCAGGCAGTGGAACAGAACAGGCTGCCTAAATGTATCAGGGCTACCGATGCTACTACTTCTGCTACTCCCAGTGACAACAAGTGGAAATGGGAGGGGGATTCCAGCAAAGGTTCAACTACAGCTCAGTCTCAGGTTCAGCAGCGAAAGACTGATAACTACCAGAGCCCTGGTCAGCAAGCTTCGGGTAATCAGAGATAGGGTGGATATCGAGGAAACCTCCCAAGGTGCAATACTTGCAACAAACATCACAACGGCCAGTGCAACAAGGGTCGTTGTCAGCGGTGCCTCAAGATGGGTCATGAGGCCAAAGATTGCAGGAGCTCACGACCTGCGAATCAGAATCAACAACAACAACCACCTGCTCCACGAAACCAGCAGCAGCTACAGCAGCGAGGCAACAGGGGATGCTATCAATGTGGCGCTGAAGGCCACTTCAAGCGCGACTACCCCCAGTTAAACCAGAACCACAATAATAACAACAACAATAATCAGGGAAATGGAAACAACAACGGGGGAAACAACAACGGCAACAATGCTAGGGTCGTGTGTTCGTGCTGGGGCAGGGTGATGCAAGGAATGATCCCAACGTGGTTATGGGTAAGTTTCTTCTCGACGACTTTTATGTTACTGTTTTGTTTGATTCGGGTGCGGATACCAGTTATGTGTCTCTAAAAGTTAGTCAAATGTTAAAACGTACACCAACACCTTTAAACACCAAACATGTCGTAGAGTTAGCCAATGGTAAAAGTTTAGAGGCCACACATGTAGTCAAGGGTTGTAACATCGTCTTAGCGGGTCAGACTTTTCTATCGACCTCGTTCCCATAGTTTTGGGTAGTTTCGACATCGTCATTGGTATGGATTGGTTATCCCAACAATAAGCAGAGATCTTATGCATGGAGAAGATAGTTCGTATTCCCCGTTCTGGTAAAGAACCCCTCGAAGTTCAAGGCGACAAGAGTGGTACCGTGGTTGGCATCATCTCCTTTCTGAAGGCTCAGATATGTTTGAGAAAGGGTCATATTGCCATCTTGGCACTTGTTACTGATGCATCAACGAAAGAGAAGAAATTAGAGGATATCCCAGTTGTACGTGATTTTCCTCAGGTGTTTCCTGAAGATTTACCTGGACTACCGCCCCATCGCCAGGTCGAATTCCAGATCGAGCTAGCTCCAGGAGCAGCACCAATAGCTCGTGCACTGTATCGCTTAGCCCCATCAGAATTAGAAGAACTGTCCAAACAACTACAAGAGCTCTTGGATAAGGGCTTTATTCGCCCTAGCTCTTCGCCTTGGGGAGCACCAGTACTATTTGTGAAAAATAAAGACGGTACGTTCAGGATGTGCATTGACTACCGTTAACTCAACAAGGTGACCGTGAAGAATCGCTATCCTCTTCCACGCATCGACGACCTATTCGACCAATTGCAAGGGTCGAGCTATTATTCGAAGATAGATCTGAGGTCAGGCTACCATCAGCTGAGAATCCGGGATGAGGACGTCTCCAAAATAGCATTCAGAACTCGCTATGGCCATTACGAGTTTCTAGTTATGCCATTCGGGTTAACAAACACACCTGCAATCTTCATGGATCTTATGAACAGAGTATGCAAGCCTTACTTGGACAAGTTTGTGATTGTTTTCATCGACGACATCCTGATCTACTCTAAGAGTCAGGAGGAACACGAGCAGCATTTACGACTCATTTTGAAACTCCTTTGAACAGAACAGTTATACGCCAAGTTTTCGAAATGGGCGACTTCTGGCTTCGTGAAGTCCACTTTCTAGGCCATGTGGTGAACAAGGATGGGATCCATGTTGATCCATCCAAAGTAGACTCGATCAGGAACTGGCCTGCACCACGTACACCAACGGAAATACGCCAATTCTTGGGTTTGGCGGGTTATTACAGACGGGTCATCAAAGACTTCTAAAAGATTGCACAGCCGCTTACGCTACTAACACAGAAAGGTGTTACTTATCGTTGGGGTAATACCCAGGAAACAGCTTTTCAACACTTAAAAGATAGGCTCTGCAGTGCACCTATTCTCTCACTGCCAGAGGGCACGGACGATTTTGTGGTCTATTGCGACGCATCCATTCAAGGTATTGGATGTGTGTTAATGCAACGTGACAAGGTCATTGCTTATGCGTCACATCAACTTAAGGTTCATGAACGAAACTATACTACGCACGAGTTGGAGCTGGGAGCTGTTGTTTTCGCGCTTAAGATATGGCGACATTACCTGTACGGTACCAGGTGCACCATCTACACCGATCACATGAGTCTCGAGCATATCTTCAAGCAGAAGGAATTAAACATGCGTCAAGGACGATGGGTCAAACTTTTGAACGATTACGAATGTGCCATCAAGTACCATCCAGGCAAGGCCAATGTAGTGGCTGACGCCCTCAGTCGAAAAGACACTACACCTAGACGCGTACGAGCATTACAACTTACCATCCAGTCTAGTCTTCCGGCACAGATACGAGATGCTCAGGTAGAAGCATTGAAATCGGAAAATGTCAGGGCTGAAGCTCTACGCGGCTCAAGGCAACGGTTAGAACAAAAGGAAGACGGCGCCTACTACGTAACAGGACGCATCTGGGTCCCACTTTATGTCAACTTACGCGAGCTTGTAATGGATGAAGCACATAAGTCTCATTACTTGGTACATCCAGTGTTGATGCATATTTTGTCTATCGCCTTCGTCAATCCGAGTCGTAGTGAAAAGCCGGAAGGAATCAAGTGCATAACGTCATATTTAGTTAGAAATGGCAAGGTGGCAAACTTGTAATTAATGATAACTATCATTAAAGTGCCTTGACCATATAAATAGGGAATTATGTCATAGTTTTAGTTAGTTCTTGGAGATTTTAGTAGAAGATTTTGAGAAGACTTGGAGAAGACTTTCTAGAGAGAGAAAGTAGAGAGAGAAAGTTGTGTATTTGTGATTCTTGTACCGTACACGTCAAATTTAGCAATGGAATCACATTAGTAGTACGTTATCGTGTGTTCGGTCACGTTCGTTCACGGATTCCGCACGTGAAACGTTCGTTACGCAATCGAACGGTGTCAAAACCGGTCCTACAAGTGGTATCAGAGCTAGGAGCTCGATTGCTTGATCAAACACGTTGTTTTCGTACTGATTCAGAGCCGATTCAGATCCAATTTCGTCGATTTCTTCATATTCTACTCGTTCTTTACTGAAAAACTTCAAATTGAACAGGTAAATACGGTCCGTTTCGTCTGATTTCTGGATATATTGTGCGAAATACATAGAATCAAAACCCTACCAAGTTTCAGATCGAAATTCCATGTAATTTTGGAGATATCGAGGTTTTTAGGTCCGAATTTACAGCTTGGAACCGCCTTTGTGAACATCTGGAACCGCTCGAAAATATTCACTGGAACCGCTCGTATTTCAGATGTGGAACCGCTCGAAAAATAATGTCTGGAACCGCTCGTAATTGATTGCTGTGAACCGCCTTTTTGAACATCTCAGGATCGCCTTTAGGTCACATGTTGGGTCGCTCATAAATACATAGATTGAACCACGTGAACCGCTTATGTGTCAGTACTTGGATCGCTTATGTGTCGTCTTCTTCATATGACTGTCTAATCTTGCAGGTTGTTGTTGTCGGTTGCATGTTAGAGGCCAAATCCTAGTGGTTGATAAAGCTTGTTGCCATCTCCTTTGCACGCCAATCAATTGAAGTTGTCGGAATATTGTCACCGCCCCACTAAGTCTCTTGGCCAATCAGAGAATTAAGGCTAACCACGTTGTTAGCTGTCCAAATCATTTAAAGATCATTAGTTGCGGCACATATAACTAAGTTGGTTGATAATCAGTGCACCGTAAATCTGTGACCCAATACATATTTTCTATAAGCCACCGCCCATAGCCCACCGCCCATGACCTCCCTTTCACCCAATTAAACAAACCCACTTAAACATTTAAAAAGGCCCTATCAAAATTAGTCCACCGCCACTTTATAGTTCTGTCACCCACCGCCCCATTTACCCTATCACTGAAAGCCCAATCACCGAAGCCCTTATCCATCGCCCCATTTGAAAACCTGGCCAATTAAAAGCCCATATACATTAAAGTCGGTCCTTATAATTGTTCAAAAATGACATTTAATGTGTTAAACAACACAGATTTGTTGCCACCCATTTAAACAAATTGCACAGTTCACTTAGATATTGGCCATTTAAAGTTTGAACACGTGTCGGGTTTGTTTTTTCGAAAAAATGGGAATGGTATTTGATGAACCAGAAAACATTATGTTAGAGGATTTTAACAATTGGTATATGCGAACGATGGATACCGGGTATAGAAATGTGAGTACGGACACTTGGACTAAAAGCTTTGAGCTATTCATATGTCAAAAGGAGGAGACGTTGAAGGAAATAGAAAACCGGTTTAAAATCTTAACGGAAAATATGTGGAATAGGGGTATTAAGTTGTCAAATGAGGAATATCTTTCAAAATTGACAACTGCATTACCTGCTAAGTGGAATGAGTTTATGGTTGAGCTAAAACAGAAAAATTACTTTCCCAAGCTTTCTCCACATCAGTTCTTTAATGAAATTAGATCAGAATGGTATAAGGAAGAAAAGAAAAAGAGGGAATTTTTGTCTGAGATGGAAAAGAATTTACATAGATTGGAGCTGGATGAACTCATTGAAGTTGATCGAAGAGTTTGTGGTTTTCTTGCAACAAAGAATATTCTGAAATATGATATCAAAAGGAAATGTTATATTGATGATAATCTGAATCCTTTTGATGTTGTTAAACTCTTTTGTGCAGGGATCGACAGGATGGAAACAAAGGATGCTTCAAAGATTGAAGAATTTGTAAAGTCTGAGTATTCAAGTTCTGCATCAGCATGCTCAAAATGCGACAACTTCAAGACGGATAATGACAAACTTGTCAAAGACGCGGAAAGTTTGGCATTAGAAATCAAGAAGTTGAGAGAAGAGAAGCAGGCTGATGAAAAACAGATTCTTTTGATTCAAGAAAGTTGTGAGAAGTTGAAGGAAGAAAATGACAAACTGTTGGGTGGTTTGAACAGTTTGACATTTGAAAACAGGAAGTTGAAAGAAAATATAAAGGTTTTTTAAAACAAACAGAAATCGTCAGAAGATGAGGATTTCTGGATCAAGCTTGAAAACAAAAACCTGAAAGCCAGTGAATCAAAATTTCAAGAACAGATAAAAATTTTGGAAAATGAAAAGACTGTTCTTGAAAATTTGAAAAATGAAAATGAAAATTCAATCAAGTCTCATCTTGAAAGAATATCTCAGTTTGAAAAAGAAGCTGAGAATTCCAGAAACAAGATTGATGAACTTGAGAAGAAATTGATAGGTTTTGTGACTTCATCAGACAATTTGAAGTTTCCTTGTCCAAAACCGATCAATTCTGTTCCAATAAGTGACGATGTCACAAACTTTGACTCTGTCAAAGTTGAAGATTGTGATGTAAAATCTGATGATGAACATGTTAAAATTGAAAAACAAAAATTGTTTTTAAATTTAAAAGAAAAATTTCAGAAAACTGTTCTACAATCGACTGAAAAAGGTGAATGTTCTAAACAGAAACCTTTGAAGAAGAAAGTGGAACAGAAACAAAAAGATAATAAAAGTTCATCAGATCGATCATCCAATCAAAAGAAAAAATTACAAAAAGTAAAAAATGAAAATTCAAAAATTGTTGGTAATAAGTGGTGCAGGTTGGACCACAGTGCTCAAAAGACAAAATCAGCAAACTTGAGGAAAGAATATCACCAAGCCAGACAATGCTATGATCTGAGCATTTGGTGTGAAAGTGGTATACGGTACGATAACAGAGTGTGTTACCGATGCGGTTATCAAGGACACATTGCTGTTAACTGCCGGAATTGGAGTTATGAGACCAGACGGTGCTTTAATTGCAACATCAAAGGTCACATTGCCAGAGAATGCCCAAGGAAATCGAATGACAGATTGAGGGTTAATTCTCAGAAATTGGCAAAGATTCCAGTCAAAGTCAAGCCCCAGGAACAGAAGGTTCTAAAACCTAAAGTTCAAGAACAGAAAATTCAAGAAAAGAAAGTCAAGCTTTCACAGGGGCAGAAAGACAGACTGAGGAAGAAAAGAAAGAAAGCAAGAGAATATCTCGAGAGGATATTGTCCTCGGGTTCACGGGATAAACAGAATAAAAGTTCTGATGAATCGACTCCTTCAGTTGCAAAAACAAGCAAGACGAATTCATCAGATACAAATCTGAGGACAGAACAGAGAGGGAAGAAGAAGGAAAAGGTCGGCGATGAATCTGACAGATCAAAGTCGGACAAGCCACCTGCAGGCAATGATTCTGGTATGGTAAAACCAGAGGAGCCATTGGTTGAGGTAAAAGTTGAGAATTCTAGGTTAGCAATGGATGATGCAAATTTTCCACCATTGTTGAGCAAGAATTCAAAATCACCCAAGGTCAGTCAGGCTTGGGTGAAATTGTTTAAATAGAAAAACCTGACTTGCCGGAGATCCCAAGTTTATATCGTGGATCAGGAATCGGCATCTTTCATGTTTATTAGGATGATTGGAAAGTGTTTGTAATTGTTAAAATTTTACAGGTAAGAGGACTACGCCGGAGCTTCTAGGTTGGTAAGTGCGAAGCAGGAATCGGCATCCTGATTGGTAAAATGGTGATGTAGACGTAACATTCCTACAAGTGGTTATTTTTACAATTGGTTTAGAGATTGCTTGATTGCAAATGGTAAATCAGGGACATTAAGTTGTACTTGATTTACTACATATGGGTAAAAGATAGACAAGATGATGAACCACATCCCCGTTTTTAAGATTGATAAACCTACAAGTGGTTGTTATCAACACATATTCATTTTCCGGAAAAATCATTTTGATTAAAACAAACTTAAGTGTTTTGAAATCTAAATGAGAAAATGATTTGTGATAGGGGGAGTTCAGATTGTTTATGCCTAGTGAATGGCGATTTGATGTGATTCAGTGTCAGTTGTCAAGTTTCTGTATAGTTTGTTTTATTTTTTATGTTTCTAGTAGGTAAAAATTTAGAAGTTTTCAAATTTTCTTTAAAATGTGTTTGCATTTTAGGGGGAGTAGGGAAATTTCAGAAAATCCAAAAACATTTGAAAATTTGAAAAAGCCAAAAACATGATAAAATTCAAAAATGAGTTTGTTGTGAAAAAGAGGAAATGATAGTACATCAGCGGACTATCACAACATGCTAAAGAATTGGAAAGATTAAAAGTGTTAAACAATCTTACTGTGGATATGTCAGTAGATTTTCGCACATTTAGTAAATTGAAACGAGATATAAACCTAAATCAAACTTGCTTAATTCGTGGGTAACTATTCTTGAATATATGGGTAACCCCCGAAATCTTGTTTGAAAGGTCCCGTATTCTGAGATACTAGGTCTTTATACTCAGTGATATCTGGGGTATTATCCCGGGACTTCTGCTGTATGGAAGTACTGACCTAGTCCCCGGATAATACTTTCTGCTAAAGCTTTGAAACATAAGCTTCGCCCTCAGCATGCTGATGAAATAATAAAATTGATAGTCGCTGCTGTTGAAATGCAAAAAGATCCTCTAAAGGGGACCCACCAAAAGTCGAGCCGTCATCTCTCTGCTGAACGGAAGTTCTGACCTGAGCTCTCACGGTTTCGCATTTAACCCCTTTACAGATATCATCTGTGGTATACTCACCTGTAAGACTGAATATTTGGGATCTGGATACGGGAGTATATTCAAGTGGAGTGATACACAATTAAGTTTAAGTCTCTAAAACATTAATATCGTATCTCGAATCGATTGAAATTTGTGTTGAAAATTTAAGTGGACAAACATACTGACAATCTAGGTAAATTGTTTAAAACTTACAATGATATCAAAGCTTAACGGTGTTGGTGATTTGTCTCACTAGCTGATATGATCCTCTTACACGAACTCTCAAAAATAGTGTTTGTAAATATTTCTTTACTGCATTTTATTTCTCTTATGTTAAAAAATCCAAAAAGATTTTCAGTGTGTTTTAGCAAAAAGTTTTGAAAAATTCAAAAAGATTTTCGACAACTGGTATTGAAAAGTTGATGTTCAAAATTCCGAGTGCTAAACATGATGAACAAATGGTTTGGGAGAGTGTGTTGGTTTTTGAGAACAAAAATGATATATATCTCCAAGTGGTTCTTCAATTTGTAAAATCATTCTGTGATTGTATTCTGTCTGCGAATGATTCATTAGATATTTTCATATTATCATCGGGAGATTTATTTTTGGGTAGAGGATGTGCAGGTTTTGAAGACCAGGTTCCGATACCTGAAGTCTTTGTGATTACAACAAGCCAGACTACGATCCCAGCTTATCGAAAGGGGGAGTCTGAAGACATCAGAGTAAAGATTGTGCGTGAAGAGTCTGATGATGATGATGAGAAGAGAAGAGTAAGAGTTGAAGATGCTTTCACTGTTAAAGACTGAAGTCATTGAAGACTCGACACTTAAGACTCGTCAACATCTGAGGGGGAGTCTGTTGGTGCAGTCATCTGTCGCCTTCGTCTTAATATCGAGTCTCGGGTTCGTTGCGGTTATGAGTTAAACATGATGTCATCATCTTGAATGATGACATCATCATTACATGTCCGCAAGAGACAAATTGGCAAGAATCATTTGAATCTAAATGTTAAATATGGCCATCTTGTGATTGGACCACTAAATGGTCAAATGAGAATTATGGTCCAATACTTGAAGGTTATCGTGAAGTACAAATTACATGAAGATTCACAAAAGGACAAATTATTGAAGAGGTCCAATGAGGAGGTTCAAATTTTACGGCTTGCATAATGAAGATCTCTTATTCAGAATAGGTCAGTTCGCTTATTTGTCAACATATGAGGTGGAACCGCTTTTTAGGCAAACATGTGGAACCGCCTTTACGGTTTAGTGTAGGACCGCCTTTGTGGCATGTCTCTATGGGCGGTTCCAAACTAGTATAAATAGGATACTTTGTCAATTCATTTGTAACAGTTGTTCAGAATTGTACCGAGGTATTGCCGGTTGTTCCTTGTAATCAAAACAGTGTAAAATCAATATACAAGATGAGATTAAGTGTAATACAAGCTGTATACGCATCCGTTTCTTTGTTTCCGCCTCTGAAACGGAGTTGAGCTCTTCCGAACGACTCGTTCAGGTCGGAGATCGATCCTACAAAATCTTTAACACTAAGGCCTAGTGCTTCTTTCCTTGATATATGCTTCACCTCACCATTGGCTCTGACCAGGGTCTACGTGGGTCTTTTGATCAGACATCCACTTTAGTATTTTAAAGCCTAATGGGTTTCTTGGGAGAGATTTATCTTCTGATGAGTTGAGGGATAATGGCCTTGAAAACATCTGCAGACTTTTAGACATTCTATTGAAAGCTTCTTCAATGACTCTGTCTGCTGCAGCTATATCATCTGCAGTTTCTTGTTCACTAAGCTCTTGTCTTTCAACTTCCGTCTTGTCTTTTGCAGTGTCTAGAGATGCAGGTTTGTTGAGTACCTTCTTAAAAAGGTTTTGAAGCCTTGATGAGCTGTCTTCATTTAGACCCATTTTTGAGATGGTGTCCTTGAGATACTCAGCTTCCTTTTCTAAGACCTCTTCTTCAGTCAGCTGTTTGCCTTCATCTTGTTTTGACCCAAGTATAGGACTGTCTGCTGATTTTAGCATTGTCTTGAGGTTTTCAATTTTCTGTGCAAGCTTCATCATCTGCTCTCTTTTATTTGAAGCATCTGAAGCAGTTTTCTTCTTTTTCTTTAGCCTCTCATAGGCTTCATCAGTTTGCTGCCTAGACCATTTTGATATGGCTTCAGCAGTGTCCATCTTAGCATCCACTAACTCCTTTTTCTTTCCTTTATATTCAGCAGTGAGATCAGCAATGAGTCTTTTGTACTTACTCCAGTTTGGAGCAGTTTTCTTCTTTGAAGGATTATTTTTGATTCTTTGGATCCTTTCAGCCTCATGCTTCAAGGCTACTAAAGGCCATTCTTTAAACTGGGATTCTTCAGCATAATAGAACTTTTCTTTCATGATGAAGGCTAGAAGTTGTTCTCTCAATCTCTTCTTTTGATTAGCCTTTTCCTTTTCTAGCTCTTGGGCAAATTCTTCTATCTGCTTTACCTTTGCAAGGTAGAACTCCAGTCTTTTAGCAATGCCTATTTCGCTTAGACTTTCCTTTTCACTGTCAACCTTAGCTTTTACTTTAGCTTGCCTTGCCTTTATTTTGAGATAATCATCCATATCCTCTGGTGGCATGTAGCCTATGAGTGAGGAGAATCTTCTTTTTGAAGGATCTTCTTCTGTATAGAATCGCCTCATCTCATTTTTGAGAGCTTCAATTTCCAGAGGATATTTTGCAGCATTAGGATCATGTGTTCCCTCATTGGCAGGTATTGGCTTCCTTTTTCTACTGAGGAGCTTTGGTTGTGATATAGGAAAGGATAGAGCAGTGGTGGATGGTTGACTAACAACTGTTGAAACAATTGGTGTCTCAACTGCTGTTGTCATTACAACTGCTGATGTGTCAGCAGATGTCTTCTGCTTTTGAGCAGGGGATGGAGGATGTGATGGTGGTGGTGACTCATCATCAGGAATGAAAACCCTTCTCCTTTTTAATCGAGGGGATGCTGATGATGTTTTGGGTGGATCAGTGGTTTGTGACTGTGACTGACTGACAGTAGTTGAAACAACTTGTGTTTCAACCACTGTTGTCATTACAACAGATGTTGTAACATCTGCTGTCTTCTACTTTATGGCAGGAGGCAGCGGTGGTGATATGATTGTAGATGATGATAGTGGTGGTTTTTGTGTTATAGACACAGATGATGATGGTGGTGGAGCAGTAGTTGTGGTGGTGTGTGTTGAAACAGTAGTTGTGTGTGTTGGAGGTGTGTGTGTTGATGAGATGGTAGCTGTTTGGCTACTGACAGCAGTTTTTGTGACTACTGTTGTATCAGCTGTTGAAGTTTTTGAGGATTTGGGTTTCTCAGGTTCAATGTGCATCCCATCATCTATACCTTTCTTTTTCAACCTGATTTTCTCCCCCTTTTTGGCATTATCTGCCAGGGGTGTATCCATGAAGAAAATGGTAGATGGACCTTTCTCACTTTGAGCATTCTGTTGTATGCTGGCCTTTATAGCCTTGATGTCTGCTTGAGTGTCTTTGAACCGAGATTCCACCATGTTGGTCAGCATTTTTACTTGAAGAGCATGCTTTTTATCAGCCATTTGTTGCTGTTGTTCAAGCATGGGTTGGAAGATATTCCAAAGCTCATTTGCAGCAAGTGCTTGTGGAGCAGGTGCTTGAGCAGGAGGAGCAGAAGATTGGGATATTTGAGCTTCTAACAGCTGCTGCACCATATCTTTTATTTCGGCAACAGAAGATTCTAGATTTTCAACTCTGGCCGTCAATTCATTGTATTTTGAATCATCACCTGAATCAATAGGATCATCTGAATCCCCACCAGCAGTGGTTGTATCAATGTGTGACTTAGGAGCTGTAGCCCAAAAGTCATCCATTGATGCCCCTTTTTCTTGGTACTAGGGACTTCTTTCTTCGGCACTCGATAATCCTTTGATGTTACCAGCAGTTAAAGATAACTCACTGGTGGTTACCGATGTTGCCATGGAAGAAATTGCCTTCAAGGGAGTCTTAGTTATGTAGCAACTGTCCAACTGAAGATCTGTTGATCCATCAGTTGTAGTTGCTGTTCCACTTGAACTACCACCGAGAGTTACTTGTAACTCAGGGGGTGTAACCTCCTCAGCTGTTGCTGGGAAAGCAGAGGTAAGTGCATCAGACCCAGTCACATGTGGAGGTATGCTCTCAGTAATGGGTGATTGAGAGGAACTGGTTTTTGTCTGTGCAATATCAACTGCATGCAACAGGGGTATTATTAATTGTGGCAATATGATTGGTGAGGGTATGGGTGTAGAAAGAGACATGTCCTTGGGATCAGGACTGTGGAAGATAGATCCGAGTGGACCTAGAGCTTCATATTGTGGTGTCCCTGTGCTTACAACTTGATCCTTTTGTGAGGATGCAAGAGGAGTTTGAGGCTGGGGTTGAGATCTTTCTACCAACTGCTGTGAGGAAGTAGCAGTAGTGGTTTCTGGTGACTTTTGTGCTGTCACTGGCAGTTGCTCTGGGATCTCATCTTCCAGAGTTGCCATTGTTTTGGGTTTGGTGGGTTTTCTGGATGGTTTTCTTTTGGTCTTTTTGGTGGTGGCAGGTGTGGGTTTCAGAGCAGTGGGTGTGCTACTCTGATCACCTGGAGTAGTGGGCTCAACAGTGGTTTCTTGAGGGTCAGTGGCAGTTTCTAAAATCTACTCTGCCTCTTTTGTTTTTAATTTTATTGGTGCCATCATTCTTGAAAAAGTTTCTATTGTTAAACAGTTTATTTTGAATGAGACACCTTGTTTGGGCACTTCTGCCTCTTTCTCGACAAATTTTTGTTCAAAATAGTAACTTAGAAACCTCGAAAAGAGCAGAAATGCCTTATTATCAACGTTCTTTACCAAATCATCGAATATTTCCTGGGAGTAGTTATAGTTTTCATTGTTCAAAATTGCATACCCCAGGCATTGGATTTTTGTTGGTATCTCATTGAAGGACGTTGTTTTATTTGAAACACACATGAGCAGTGTGTGGAATAAAAATCTGGGTGCAGAAGGGAAGTAACCCTTTTGTAGGGTGTCCCTGTTTGGTTGTTCTGCATATCCCTTTTTCATGAAATCCTTTACCAACTCGTCTTTTGTAAAAGAGGTTTTTCCATTTAAATCATCGAGTTTAAAGGTTTCAGAGATGGATTTTGGTGAGATGTTTACCTTCTTACCCTGTATCGAGGAGTTGATGGCGGCGATGATATCTCCTTACTTTTCAATGGTGGCATTTTTCCAGAACTCTCTCTGGGTATCAAGGTAAATAGGAGCGTCTGCTGTTATCAAAGTTTTGTACTTTGATGCAGAAAGGATGTCAAGGATGGAGTCGAAAGTGTGGTTATCGGTAGGTTTTGTGAGTATACCTACATAGTTGTGTGGAGCTTTGTAGCGAATCTCCGGTGTTTCAGCAGCCATTTGGTTGGCATCTGCTGGTGTGGTGGAAGATGATGGTTTTGTTTTTGATTTCGATTTTGATTTCGTCATTTTGGATGAAGAAGATCCAAGAAGTTTTTGGAGTTATGAGAGGGAAACTGCTATGAGAAGAGAACTTTTGGAATTCAATTCGACAGTAAAACCCTGTTTGGATTTAATCAGGGTTTTATTTAGGGAAAAAGTGATTGCTGATGTGGCAGCGGTTATTTTTGATCTGAAGGCTAAAAACTGACCACGTGTCAAACATATGATGGAATGGTAAATAATGGAGGACAGTTGTTTTGACAACTACCGATGGAGCAAGTATCAGTAGTTACAACGGTAATAAAATGAAACAGTGAATGTATCAGTGGATGAAACAATGATTTTAAACATCAGTGTTTTTGAAGAGCAGAGGTTGACACTTTAGCAGTGGACAGACTTTAGAGAGCAGATGTTAAAGCACAACAGCATTTTAGATACAACAGTGGTCGAATAATGAAGATTTTTTGTCTCAACAACTGATAGTGCAGCAGTGTTTCAACAATTGACAAACATGTTAGCATCTGCTTGTTCAGATGTAGAACTTGATTTTGCTTTGTGAAAGCACAGTATCTTATCTAACATCTGTTTGAGCATTTGAAATGCTATTATTAACAAAATACATTTTAGATGTAAATTATCAAGATTAGATTGCCAGCAGTTGTTTACAGGAATTTTTGTTCTAGGTTTTGCCAAGTGTCTATTATTTAGACAATGGTTTAGCATCCTAGATGATGAAAACATTTCTACATGAGCTGCTCATATTGTGTCTAATTACCTGAACTAGAGCATGAGTATCTCAGTAGTCTAAGTCAATTTACAATCAATTTATGATCAGTGAAAACCTAACTTGAGCTCAACCTGACCTTGGTATGTATGTCATTTCCTTTTGACCAGATTTAAGGATAGTAATTTCTCACAAAATAAGGAAATTACATCCTGACCAGAGATGAGCTTTTACTATTAAAAATGAGTAAAAGAGCAAAATATATTTCATAAAGGAATGAAATATATCTGGTTTTTATTTTAGAGGAAAACACCTTAACAAAAATCAAAGGAAGTTTTGAAAATAATCAAAAGGATCCGATAATTTCTCTGTAAATTCATGATCATATCATTCTCAAGTTATTTTGACCATTGTTTGGGTCAATTTCTTGTCAATTGATTGTAAATTCCTTTTAAGCACCATCACTGAAGATGCTATTGTTACCAGAACAATTCCTGTATTGATGAATGCACACAGTTGCACAATGACCACTGATGATCTAATTTGAACCTCAAGAGTGTTTTATGCTTATACTCTTTTGCTTTTGATTTTCAAAAGTTTGAGATAGCCACACTTTAAGATTTGTTCATTTTCCTTTACCCTTTATACCCTGTTTATTCATATGTTCAGAAATACTCACTAGGAGATTATATTTTGAACATACTTTGTCCATAATCATTTTGAAGCAATGTTTTGAGAGATCTGACCATGTTTGATCATGTTTTATTTCAAATCTCACATTACTTATGATTAGGACTGATTTGACACCTTATTTTCTCAATGTGTTTTGGACAAAATTGATTTGGTCCTTTTGAAGGTTCTCAACCTGCCTTTGAACACATGAGAAATTTTGACTAAACATCACAAAAATTAACACAACAATTGAAATCAATTTTGAAAACATCGAACGATCCCATAATTTATCAGACATTTTACAGATCTGAAAACTATGAGTGACATATGTATGAAAACGCTTGTTGTGTGAGATTTGTGTGTCATATGACATCTTGGTTGATTTTCAGAGTATTTGAATATTCATTTAACCATGATTCACTCGTTACTCTGTTTTTCAACTGGATACAACCAACCTTAGCATCAATGAATTTTGAGCTGAACTGTTATGTCAAATTGATTGTAAGATCGAATTTGACTTTCCAGGCTCTGATACCAATTGTTAGGATCTGAGGCTGTCTGTGATTGTGTTTGTTTGCATAAAACGAATAAGTGCAGCGGAAATGAGTAGCAAACTTTGTAAACACAAACAAAGGAAGGTGTAGATTGATGAACAATTGCTTTTCATTGAGTTAAAAGATTTACATAAAAGCAAAAGATTACAGTGCAAGCTTACAATCTAAACTCCCCCTCAGCCTGATATACCAGAGTTGGTTGTACAAGATGAAAGGATGAATTGAGGAGAAAAACTCACTCAAAACGATCAAGTGTAACAGTACAGAGTACTGTCATACTTATAGGCAAACCAAACTACTGATATGCTTCAGCGGACGTCACCATGATAGTGACATCTAACGACCTAACAAACTATAAATACTGTTCTATACAAACTACTGTTATGTAACATCTGATAATCACTAAAATACAAAACATAAGGAAACTACTGCTTCACGTTCCACTGTTGTAACCTTAGCACAGATGTTGAGTCTTCAGTGCTTTCTTCAAAGGTGATCAGTTTTTGAGAGGGCAGTGCTTGAGTCTTCAGCAGTACTTAGGATACAACAGTAGATAGAGCAACAGAGTTTGTCTTCAGCAGTTGTTAGATAATCATCAGAGTTTGGTTTATCAGTTGTTATAGTTGAGCAGCACTTAACATCCATCAGCTGTTAGATAACCACTATCAAGGGGAGAGATTAGAGTAAACTGCTGCTTATTAAGTGTCCATTGATGGGATCCAATTTTGGCTTTACATTATCTTTTCCTCTATTAGGGTTCAATCTCAACACAGATTAATAATCTCGTGGTTCTCAATTGCACCCTAAGTTCTCAAATAATATATATATATATATACATATAGGGAGAAGATCATGCGAGAACCACCTCTTATTGTGAGAACCGTGAGAACCAAGGTGAACACACCAAAAATGCCTAAAAATAGCTAAAAATCACACACAAAATTTTTTTTTAATATTTTTTATATAAAAATCGCTACTTTTCGAAGCCAAAAAAAAGAAATATATTTTTTTTTAAATTTTGTTTTTTTTTTTGGCCACTAAAAGTAGCGATTTGAGCATAAAAAATATTAAAAAAAAATTTTAAGATTTTTTTTTTATTTTTTTAGATTTTTTTTAGATTTTTTTAGATTTTTTTAGGTTTTTTGGGGGTTTAGTTTTTAGCATTTTAGCTTGGGGGTGGGGGGTTTAGGTTTTTGGGGGGTGGGGGGGGGGGGTTTAGGTTTTTGGGGGGTGGGGGAGGGGGTTTAGGTTTTGGGGGGGGGGGGGTTTAGGTTTTTTTTAGGTTTTTTTGGGGGTTTTAGTTTTTAGCATTTAGCTTTGGGGGGGGGGGGGGGTTAGGTTTTTTTTTTTTTTTTTTTTGGGGGGGGGGGGATGGGGGGGTTTAGGTTTTTTGGGGAGGGGGGTGGGGGTTAGGTTTTTTTAGCTATTTTAGGTTGTGTTCACATTGGTTCTCAAGGTTCTCACAATAAGGGTGGTTCTCGCATAAGCCCCTCCCTATATATATATATATATATACACACCTTGTAAATTTATCATACACTTTAAATTATTACTTTTTCTTCCTTGAAAAAGATATATTTATTGAAATTAAGTTACAAATTTAATGTACTTAGCTATTAAAAAGGAAGACTACCAATTAATGATCTATCCAACTTTACCAATGAAGTAAAATGAATGATTCTTATTGGTTGGAATTTCTTCTTTTATATTCTTACAAAAAAAATCTTCTCCTTTGAACTGTCCACTATATGTATATTTTTATATATATATATGATGAGCATCCGTTAGGAACCACCATTTATTGCAAGAATCGCGAGAACTAGTGTGAACACAAAGAAAACTACTTAAAAAACACACTTTTTTTTTAAATTTCATTAAAACTGCAACATTTTATTTATAGTTTTTTTTTTACTTTTTTAATCCGAATAACAATAACATACTGATGCACAAGTGCGTATTTCATATTTCTTGACAACACCTATACAATTTCCATTCCATCTACACTTCCATCCATAATACATTACCAATACTATACAATTTCACTTTCATCTACACTACCATCCATAATTCATTGTCAATATGTATAACATTTCAAACTATGCACATGTGCATCACCGACCTTCATACCGATCTAAACAATATATTACATCATAAACATACAAATATAAATAAACTATCAACCACCAGATAAAATTAACCAAAATAAGCATAAGTGCATAAAATGATAACATCGTTTATAAAGCGATGCACATGTGCATTTATTCCCAACTACATAACTAAATAACAAACAACGTTTTTTTAACCCTTTGATTTACCATTACGTCATCATCCTCCATAGCATCTATCATCCTCCATAGCATAGCATCTGACAATTTTTTGTACCCTTTATTCATCGATTTTAGAACAAAAGTTACATTCTTCACTTTTTTTCATTTATTGATTTACAATAATAGACAACCTAAAAGATAACCAAACATATAAGCTTAATGCATATATGCATTAACATTAATTCTCTCATTACTATATAAACTATCCACATGCACATCAATATGAGTGACCTTTGTGATTTTTTATAAAGTATTTATAAGGGTTTCAATTTTATAAATTGTAGTGTAGACCATGGTTGCAAAAGTCGCTAGGCGCTCCCTAGTCGGTCGACCGGGGAGTTGAGAGTACTCGGTCTACGCGGAGAGTACTCGGGGAGTACTCGGACATGTTAAATTATAAAGAAATTACTCTTTGGAGATTAAATATATGTCAAATAACACAAATTTACTAATATTTATAACAAAATACATGAAAATGATATTCATTCTTTAATATGATAGGCATAGAAATTATGCTATATTATTATTTAAGTCAAACTAGGCCCGAGTTGACCTACTAGATCCAATTTTGGCCGAGGTTGACCGTGTTTGACCGACACCGAGTAATTAGGCGGAGTCAAAGAAAGTCGCCTCGGCAGCCTGCCTTGTAGCGACTACTCGAGGAGTACTCGTCCTTGGAAACCTTGTTTTACAACCATGGTGTAGACTAAGGGAAACTGTATAATATTGGTAATTTTTCTGATGGTAGAGATTGTGTAGGTGTTGTCAAGAACTATGACGTATGCATATGTACATGTATTCAGATTAAAAAAATCCAATTTGATTTTTAATGGAAATTTTTTTTCTCTGTCTTTTTTTTTTTTTTTTGTGTTTTCAAAGCTTTTTTTAAGTAGTTTTTGGTTGTGTTTACACTAGTTCTCATGGTTCTCGTGATAAAGGTGGTTCTCGCATGAACGCCACCCTATATATATATGGGTCGGGATTTGGAGAAAACGGTAGAAAGTGTGAGAATGGTGAGAACGCTTATGGATCGTCCGATTAAAATAATCTATGGACTAGATTGGTGCGGTGGCGTTTTCGTAAATAACATCAATTTTATTACGTGGACGCGCCTCATTAAGGGTAAAAGCGTCTTTACACCTCTATACCAAAACGCCATACTGATGAATAAAACGCCATTACGGACCAAAACACATCCCTATATAAACAAAAATATCCCAGACATAAAAACACACCCCCCAGAACCTGAAACGCCATATTTTCTACTATATACCATTCAACATACAAACGCCAAAATCCCCAAAACATGAAACACAACTACTAAAAAAAGGCCATATTTTCTACTATATACCATTCATCTTAGAAAACGCAAAAACACTCAAACTTCAAAGATTCCAAAAAAATCGACGGTTCTTTCAGATACACTATTTCCTCAGTAAAACGCCAAAAATGTCAAATATCGTTTCTTTATATTCAAGTATTGTTCTACGCCAAAGTTTCGGATAATGCATTCTTCCCTGAGGTGCTGTGACTTAAATAACATTTTGCTGCATGAGATGGACAAATCATAAACAAAAAGATGCTGGGGTCAGACTTATGTCATTTTCTGTGTTTTGTTCTTGATGAATATTTTAATGGCATGAAAAGACGAATGACACTAATGAGTTGTTTGAAGATACATACTAAAAAAAACTCATGTCATTTTGTCTTTTCAAACGGCCACAAAAACACAAGCACGGCTAACCCAAACCACCAGCGAACATGATTCAAAGAAGAAAGAGACTGATGACAGTGAAGATTTGGAAGATGAATTGTTTTTATTTTTATTTTTTTTTAATTTTCTTTTTCTGTTGTTTGCTATGTATTTTTCAACTTAGAATAAAAAAATACATTATCTTAATAAAACACCAAACAATCATAATGCATATGAAACGCCATAAATGGAGTAAAAACGCCAAAAACTCCCAAATTATAATGAAAGTAATTTGCAGAAGTATTAATTAATAAAATCTAAAAATGGAAAAAACGCCAAAAACTACTTAAACCCATTAAAAACGCCAAACTTGGGAGATGGAAAGTCTATGACCCTAAAAACTCATAAAAAGCTGAACAAAAACAGTAAATAATACACAGTAACTGAAAAGACGGCTACTTTATTAATATCATTTATTATAAATAAAATCCCGCCTAAACTACGCGCCAAAAACATCCTATGAAGAGAGACTTCTCCGTACAAACAACTTATCATAAAACCACTAACAAACGCCATATTTCCTAGAAACCATTCACTTTAAAAACGCCAAAAATAATACTTAAAAAAGCCACAGATGCAGAACCTCGATTCTGCTATATTGAGTATTGATCTGAATGAAGTTTCACTGAATGGATTCTTCTCTGAGTTAGGTATCTCTATAATCTTTTGTTGAATGAGATGGACAAATATTCAAGATAAAGAGACTGATGACACTGATATGACATCATGTCACTTTGTTCTTGATGGATATATTGATGGCATGAAGGGATCAATACATTAGAGCAGGCGTTGATCTTCAACATGTCATCAAACAAGTATATATCCACCCACCATAAAGGATGCCACAAAAAATAAGCATCTTCTAAAGACGACCGTTATATAGGAAAATAATGATCTACATAAGGCATTCAAAAACAGGTTCAAAACGCCAAAAAGGTTAAAGTAGAAGAGGCTGATGACAGTGAAGATTTGAATGAGAAATTAGATTGTAATTTATAATTTTTTTTTCATTTTCTATTGTTTGTTATGTAATTCTCTGTTGTTTATCATCTAATTCTCTACTATTTAAAAAAATTGAGTATAAAATGCCAAAAACTACAAACTCCAAAACGCCTGATAGTTTGAAAACTGTGAGAACGAATGCTAGCAAAATACGAGGTTGCTATATAAAACGTCAAAAACGCAAACAAAGTATTACTGGAAAAATCAACTCTAATTGACAGATGAAAATTGAAAGAAACAGTAAAATAAAGAGACGGTATCATTATTGCCAAAAACATTATAGTTATATTAATGCCACTACATGGAAAATTGAATTTTATTTATCTTTTCAAAACGCCATAATTGCCTGTCACATTATAGGCCTGTATTCTAAATGGAAAAACACTTGATATAAAAAAAAATCAAGAAAATACTGATGTTTTTTACATTAAAAGCCTGCATCCTGATCTAAAAAACAATAAAAACGCCAAAACAATACTTAAAACGTAGAAATATTTACTATGATTCTGATCTAAAAACAATAAAAACGCCGCGTACTTATTAAACGCCAAAAAAATGGGAAGATGAAGTGACACGCATTAAAAAAAATATGAAAGGACAAAAAAGCCCTTCCGCCGTTCTCTAAGTGGCGTGACACGTGTTAGGCCAGGAAGCGTTCTCACCGTTCTCACACTTTTGAGCGTTTTCTCCTGATCCCGTTTCTATACATATATAGAAACGGGATCGGGAAAAAACGCTCAAAAGTATGAGAACGGTGAGAACGCTTCCTGGCCCAACACGTGTCACGCGGCTTAGAGAAGGGCGGAGGGACTTTTTTGTCCTTTCATCTTCTGCTTTTCTAGTTCCGCTTTTCCCAATATTGTTTTAATTTTTGGTTTTTAGGATTTTTAGCGTTAACCAAGTTCAATAATTTACGGCGTTTTAATGGTTTCATTATATCAACATTTTGGCGTTTATGGCATTTATTCACATCGTATGCCATTGGAACCCAGGGGGCAGGAAATCTATTTGAATGACGTTTTTCAAGGGGTTTTAAACAAGATGGCCCATTGTTCTATTATTTTTTATAAACATTTTGGCGTTTGGGTTATCTTGGTGTTTTACAATTGTTGGATTATATTTCAGCCACAGAATAAAAAATACAAGCGAAGAAAATAAATTAAAAATCCTAATCGGATCTCTCTTCACAATATTCACTATCATCAGTCTCTCTGTTCTTTAATAGTACAAGAACTGACACCAAATATGGTGTTTTATGTAAAACTTAACAAACCTTTCAGTTTGATTATTTTGCCTGCTCGGCTGTTGAAGTGGCTTTTTTTTTGTGGATGTTTGGGGACATAGATCTATGACATGTGGGTGAGTTTTTCGCTTTTTCTTCATGTTGATCTTCATCTTTATCATCATCCCACTCTTCAGTGTCATTGATCTCTTCTCCTCATCCAAGCCTTCTTCAAGAACAAAAAATACAAAATGCCATATGACTGACTGACATTAGTATATTTTTCTTGAATTTTTGCCCATCTCATGCAGCAAAATCTTACTGAGTTACTCGCCTCCCCTAACAATTCATTCAGTGAAACTTGACGAATAACAGTACTGAATATCCAAGAAAGCAAATTAGCCATCTTTGATTTTTTTTGGCATTTTACAGTGAGTGGTATTTAGTAGTATTGGCGTTTGTTTTTTTTTGGTTTGATCAAATGGAAGTTGATGAGATGTATCATTTTATAGGATCTCTTTTTGGCGCCTAAGTTAGGCGATGGGTTATTATAATAAAGTATTCGCCTTTTCAGTTACTGTTTGTAATTATTGTTTGACAAGCTTTATCTCTGAAATCTGTAACACGTCCCATCTTTCAAGTTTAGCGTTTTAGATTCTAATATAATAAAATTTCCCTATCTTCAGTTTCTGATTTGAAGTTATTGTTTCTAGTTACATTTTCAAGTTTGTTTTTATTTTTTATTTTTTGGGTTTTTTGTAATACTTTTTCAAACTAATTTTATTATAGTTTGGGAGTTTTTGGGGGCGTTGAACGGGATGATATCGTTTAAACAAACATTTTTGGTTGTTTTGGCGTTTTTATTATATATGACGTTTTTATTATACAAAAATCAACTGAAATGGAAAATAAAAAAAGAATAGATAAAAAAAGTTTTTTTTATAATACTTGTCCAAAGTAATTTTAGGATGGTTTGATAAACGCCAAAGGTTTAAGACATTTGCTTTTTTGGCATTTTTATTAGATATGGCGTTGTTTATTAAATAACAATCAACTGAAAAGAAAATTAAACAAAATAAATATTGATCTTCAAATCTTCACTGTCACCAGTCTCTTTCTTCTTTTGAAGCATCTTCACTGGCTGTTTCGACTTTCGTATAAAATTAGCCTCTTTTTCTATAATTTTTGTCCATCTCATGCAGCAAAATGTTATTGAGTTTACACCATTTCAGCCAAAATGTTATCTTTTTTGGCGTTTTACCAAGAAAAAGAACGCCACAAAATAAACCATCTTAAAACTTTAAATCTGATCATGCTAAAATCAATAAAGTGTTGTTGTATGGTGTTGGATAACATTGTTAATCCTCAGTTAAGAAAGATAACTGACAATGTTGTCCACACCATACAGCTACACTTTATTGACAACAATATATTTGATGTTTGGGTTTTCTGGCGTTTATCAGTCAAATGGTATATATTAAATATGGCATTTGGGGTTTTTGTTTGTGTTTTTTAATTGAAGGTTTGAGTTGTTGTATATATAGGATTTTTTGGCGGTTTTTTTAGGCGGGATTTTACTATAATTAAGTTTGGCATTTTATATCTAATGGCGTTTTTAGCAGAATGCTGTGTGGTTTTTGTTTTGGCGTTTTATTTTCATGAGATGGCGTTTTGTTTGGAGTAGTCAAAGACGCTTTTACCCTTAATGAAGCGCGTCCACGTAATAAAATTGATGTTATTTACGAAAATGCCACCGCGCCAATCTAGTCCATAAATTGTTTTGATCGGACAATCGATAAGCGTTCTCACCGTTCTCCACTTTCTACCGTTTTCTCTAATTGCCGACCCTATATATATATATAGGGGAAGGATCCGTTAGGAACCACCCTTTATTGCGAGAACTGCGAGAACCAGTGTGAACACAACATAAAATAACTAAAAAAATCTAAAAAAACACACATTTTTTTTTTAATATTTTTGTTTACAAAAGTCGATACTTTTCGTTAATAAAATTTTTTTTGGATACTAAAAGTTGCGATTTTTATAAAAAAAAAGATTAAATTTTTTTGTGTGTTTTTTAGATTTTTTAAGGTTTTTTGGCGGGTTTAGCTTTATGGTTTAGTTTTTAGCATTTAGCTTGGGTGGGGGGGGGGGGGTTGGGGTTAGGTTTTCTTAGGTTTTTGGTGGTGTAGTGGGTTTATTTTGTTGTGTTCACATTGGTTCTCGCATGAACCCTACCCTATATATATATATATATACACACACAACACATATCATACTTAGTAAATCCCACCAATAGCAAAGCTAAGGTAGGGTCTGAGAAGGGTAAGATGTAGACAGTCTTACCTCTACCCCCATAGGAATAGAGATGTTGCTTCCAGTGAGACAAAGGCCGATGAGTACATGTACCCTTTTGTCTTTCGGCTATCAACGCCACCACATGATGCATGATTAGCCGTTCATCGCTTTTAACGTTATTTTCACGAAAATAGTAAAATAACGCTAAACTTAATATAATTTCACTTTTGCCCCCCAATGGCCCAAAATATATATACATTAGATGTGCACACTGCAAGCAGGACCTCCTAGGAAAATGTTATTCCTTTCAAAAAAAGACCCTAGTTTTAAAATCCGCCAAGTACCTCAAAAATAAAGTGCACATTTCGGTCCTTTTACCCAAACCAGTTCGGTTTAGATCAATGGTCAAACCCACTTCTTTGTAAAACCGATTTATAAGTGGAAAATGATCGGTTATGTTTTAAAACGGTTTCAATTTAACACCAGTTTTTAGAGTTAATTACATAGATGGACCCTATGGTTTATAACTAATTTCTCCTTTGGGTACTATGTAACATTCCGGAAATCCGCAAAGTTTATATTTTAACAAATAAATGATCCAGTTTTTTTTTATCGCATGTGAATCGGTTGACGACTCTGGACATGTAAGGCATGATTGAATAGAATTATTGGATTCAAGGGGGCTCGATTGTCAATATACAAAATTGGTTATAATAACTTTGGAAACAAGTTGCACAAATGCAATTTTTGAGGGGCCAAGTCGAACTTTGTATAAAAAAAAGAAGAAGAAAAAAAAAACAAGTTTAAAGATAAAACCCTAAGGGTCTGTTTGGTATGACGTAATGGAATGGATGATGGAATGGAATGGACGAGGTAATGGAATGAACGGGGTAATGGAATGTATCATTACCATTCCATGTCTTGTTTGGTTACCATGTGAGAATGAAATGAATCATTACTTTGTGTTGTTTGGTAGAAAGAATAGACGGGGGAATAAATTGGTGGTGAGTGACGGCAGTCGGTGGTGGTGGATGGTGATTGGTGGCGTTTGGAGCGGTGGTCAGGGGTGGTGGCAACGGCGGTGGGGTGGTGGTTGGGGCGGAGGTAGGTGGCGGCGACGACAATGGTGGTGGGTGACGTCGATGGTGGTGGTTGGTGGTTGAGGTGGGTGGCGGGTGACGGCGGAGGTAGGGGTGGGTGGCGGCTGTGGCGGGGGTGGTGGCAGGTGATAGCGGGGGCGGAGGTGTCGACGGTGGGAGACAGCAAGGGCAGAGGTGGGTGGTGGCGGGTGGCGGTGATGGGTGGTGGCGGGTGACGACTGGGGTGGTGGTGGTGGCGGCGAAAGTGGGTGACGGTGGCGGTGGGTGGCGGTGATAATAGTCACGAAGACGGTTGTGTCGGTAGTGGTGTCGCCCGTAGGTGGCGACGGAGGTGGTGTCGTGTGACGGCGGAGGTGAATGACGGTGGTGGTTTATTAGAAATGATGATGATAATAATAATAATAATGATAATAATAATAATAATAATAATAATAATAATAATAATAATAATAATAATAATAATAATAATAATAATAATAATAATAATAATATATTTATTCCATTCCTTGAAGGAATGGAAAAAAAACACCACATTACAAAGGAATGAAAATTTTTATATTTGGAAGGTTTATATTCCTTGTGGAATGCCCCATTCCATTACCACATGATTACCAAACATCTTTTTTTTCATTCTATCGGAATGATCCATTCCATTCCGCCTTCTATTCATTCATACCAAACGCTACCTAAGCCTCATGCGACCTAGGGATATAGCAGCCGTGGGAAACAGAAGACTAAAGAGAGAAGAAGAAGAGCGGAAGGAGACCGAGCGGTGCCGGGGTTGACTCAGAGAAGACTATCAGATCTGCAATCACATCAAGGTAACCTTCTTTACCGTTTACACATGTTATTTATTTCGTTTTGCATGGAGGGTTGCTGGATTATGGGTACCAGTTGGTTTAGGAGGTGTTTTTCTACGATGGTGGCAGTCGGCGATGGCGGAGAAGGCACACTGCAGTGTTGTTGGAGGTGGCTTTGATGTTTGGGAAGGTGGTTGCGGTTTGGCGAAGGTGATGGTGTGTGAAGGAGGAGATGGTGTCGTGTGATGATGCTTGGTAATGGCGGGGTGTGGTGGTGCATGGTGATGACGGGATGGGATGTGGTGGTAACCCAAGATGGCCATGGTGATGTTTCGCAACCGTGTAGGCGACGGGTTCAGATGACTCGATGAAAGGAGTTATGGTTCGGTTACGAGCAGATGAAGATGGTGGCAGCGAGGGTGAGCATTGGTGGTGTGATGGCGGCGCGGTGATAACGGCGACGTACGCCTGTGAAGATAGAAGATGGTGCGTGAAACTGTATGTTTTGTGGCAATGATGATGATGGTTTGGTGTAATGAGATGAAGGTGGTAATGCATAATGTTGGGGTGTAAAACGTAGAAGATGGATGGGTTTGAATGTTATTGTAAAAATGTTGATGACTTGTATAATAGTAGGATCAAAGGAAGGTGACAATGATGAAGTCGCAAGGTATCTTGGGCATGCATGAGAAATTTGTTAAATGTCAGTATGATGGACTAGGGTGTACAAAATAAGTGATATACATGGCGCATGATTTTTATGTAGGGTGCATGGGAGGTGATTAGTATATGCTTAAGTGTGTGTTTCATGAGGTGAAGGTGGTGCATGTGCATAGAGACCCGACGCGGGTTCTCGTGTTTCAAATGGGTCGGGGGCGGTTCAGTTTTATTTATTCACGAGACTCGGAATGGGGAGTGGTTGGATACAGAGATGTTAACGGGTCAGACTATGCGTTATTAAACCGAATGAGTTGTAACCACGAGTTTTCGGCTACAGGTTATGTTTGAGGACGCGGTTCGAGGCGCTTAGCTTGTCAACTTGGAAGCTTGCAACTGGTGAGTTCTTGAGCCCACTCTTTTAAATGTTTTTTTTAAATATTTCGGGCTAATGTGCATGCTAAACTCGTATAATTATTTTTATGAAAGAAGTTGTGAAGCTTGTTACGTATGTATGAAATTCATGTTTATTCGTACGGTTTTTAAGAATGAAAAAAAAATAAAAATAAGTAGGCTTCAATATTTTATATACATATTTGTGTGAAGGTGAGCATTGATTATTCTTATATATACTTATATTTATGTATAAAAATAAACCTATGTATATATAGATATTTATGTCCTTGAGTCTATGAAGGGAAGATATATATGTATACGGTGTATAGGTACAAAGGTATACATACGATGATTTAAGTATATCTATATATACACACATAAACGTACGTATGTGTGTGAGCTCATGATGCCCTCTTTAGACGTTTTTAAAGTTTAGGGCTACACGCATTTTTGATGTATTACTTGGATGAAAACCTTTTTTTATGATGTTGTATAGTTTACTTGTATTTACATACCAACTATACATGAGGATTGTTTGCTTGCCCTTTTATGTGCTTGCGTGTAATGTGTGGGTCATGCCACAACCAGGTCGAACAGATGAAGTCCCCTAACAGTTCATCTGTCCTTGGGGTAGAAGAAGTCCCCTAACAGTTTATCTGTCCTGGGGTAAGAGGAAGTCCCCTAGCAGTTTATCTGCACTTGGGGCAAGAGGAGATGAAAAATTCCTTTATCCCCTACTTTGTGTTTGGGATTTAAGGTGAGGAGATCTGTGTTGTGTGCCTGACTCATTAAAAGATGAATTTTAATTTTGAGGATAAAATAAACACATTTATTTATAACCATGATGAAACTGTTTTACAAGGTTTATTTGTTTACATTATAAAAACTAGAACCCACTCAGCCTAGCTGACTTTTGCATGCATGTTAGATTGATTTCAGGTTAGCTGGATGAACGATGACCGCTTGGATGTTGCATGAAAGCTACCCGGCATTGAAGTTGGCATTTCTAGTTGAAGACGATGCTTTATTATTTCTTTTTAGACTTTATTATTTTCATACTGTCTGGATACTTCCCGCTTTTGGGTATTTTATTTTGATAACTTCCGCTGCGTATTCTTTTATTTGTTTTTTTTTTAAGTTATGTGTTTAGACTTTTTATGCAATGATTTCCCAACTGTGAGGCGCTTGGATTTTGGGGTCTTACAAGTTGGTATCAGAGCTATAGTTCGAGAGATTCGGGCATCCCTTAATGCCTGGACTTGAACTGAGAATGGGATCACAGCTAGAAATGCCAATACGGGTAGCCGCACTCCAAGAGGTACTTTTTACTGTATTGAAGTTGGTTAGATTTTTTTTCATTGATGCTTAACAAAATGAGGGGATAGGTGGGAGGTTAATGCTATATTATATGATTAGTTTGGAAATTTTACTATTGAGTGCCTAAAGGTATAATAAGTTAGATGTACTGTTAATCCCTTATGCTCAGGGGTGGGATGGAATTAACGTTTTCTTTAACCACTAAACGTGCTAGATGGAATGCTCATATCTTTACGTTTATGGTATGTTCGGATGTTTTTCCTTTCAATGCCTATGTGTTAGGTAGAATTCTAGTACCTTCATGCTTGGATGTGTGAATTGATGTTTCTCATTGAGTGTTTAATTGCACCATATGGCAAATTGAATGTTAATGCCCTTGTGTTTTGGAGGTAGGGCAAGATGCCTTCCTTGTACAGTTAATTTGCTGATTCGTCGGATAGAATGTTAATGTATTTATGCTTGACGGATGGTAGGATGTTTTCTTGAGTGTCTATGTGCATTACGTGGATGGTAAAACACTAGTGTGACCGTGACGGGAAATGTGTAGAACGTCTGTGGTGACATAGACATCCGATAGCACTTGATCAACGTTGTTGGCGGTCTATTGTCACTTCTCATGTTCTGGATGATGGCCTGTAATGAGTCATGCGGATGTTTTGCCATGGGTGGGTTGTTAGTCATGGCTTTGAGTTGGCGTTATGCTTCTACACAAGATTTCTTGCTACATGCGTCCGGTGATTTAGATGTTTGTGCGTATATATGTGGTTATTGTTGGATTATGTGTAGTTATACGTGGCCATGTCGCAACACTCGAATAGATTGAATTTGTATTCGCATGATCTTTGTTGTGGTATAACAATCATTCTTAACCAATTGATGTGAATAGACTAGTATAGACATGGCTTGTGATTTTTCTGTGCTTATAATCTTGACTGGGCCTTGCACATGTATGATGGTTAAAGTGATGTTATATGAACGGTTACTTTAGCACAAACTATAGAGAATGTGCAGACGTTTCTAGCCTGGGTATGGTGTTTAGCATGATGATTGGTACGACCGTGTGAATTTTATACGATAAAGTGGTTGACGAGTGGCGGTAGCCACAACACGGGATGATTGTATTTACCCTGGTTTAGAAATTGAGTATATGAGGTAAGAGGAGGGTAATTGGGGTAATGCAGAGCGAGCATTTTATGCTTTGATGTTTTGAATGTTGTGATGTTATTTTCTAGCACTATTAGTCATGTGTAGGACGTGTCGTGTTTGTGCTTGATTGAATACCTTTATATTATTTGACGTTCTCGTGATGAACGACGTGGATGTAAGACGCTAGTTGTTCTAACACCTATTCTAGTTGTGACGTTTACATGCGCTATTTAAGCTGCAAAATATGAAGTCCATGGACAAAACTATAGGAGACAAATGCAGGACGTATTTTCGCTTGCATGTGTTGTTCGCTCGGCGACTATGACAAAATGACGGTGATGTTGAAAGATTCAGCACAGAGTAACGATGTGGGGTGGCGATTTCTGGGAAAAGATTTCCGTGGAAGATTTGATTGATGCACCTTTTCAAGACTTAGGAATTCAATAATGCTGGTGTTGGGACGAGGAAGTAACAGACGACAGAGACCACGCTGTAGTAGGAAATGAGGGGGATTGACATACTTAATATCTGGACGCGACGACCATGATGTTATTGGTAGTAACAGCGTCTATGGGGATAGGAAAAAAGAGAGGTGATGCACCATCTGTTGAAGATAATGGACCATCTGAATTAGTGATGAATTGTATAGTGATGAACTGTAAGGTGTTGTGACCTTGTTTGTGTTCTTGGCAATGTGTTTGAATGCGACATTTTTGGGCATTACGTTTGCGTTAGGATGGGTGATCCTAACTCTAGTTATGAATATTGGCGTGTTTTCCTTACGCACTTAGCAATGCAACCATGCTAGATCTATGATGGTGCTAAGGGGTTCAACACCAAGTGACGATGTAATACGTCCACTTGAGACAGGATGGCTTCAAATAGAAGACCTAGTCAACATATTTTACTGAGGATTAGGGGAAGTAAGATTCCTTGATGGAGATGAGACAACGAAGCTAGAGGTGCACGTTGAAAGCTAAACTTCAGGAGAAAAGCAAGGACGACTAGCGGAGTTTTTATCCTACATTTTGGATCTACGAAAGTGGATGTATTAAGTTATGAACAAATTTCTAGAGATCATCAACTAAGGTGGGAGGAGTGATTCACATTCGCAGGAATTTGATAAATGATGCATGAGTTTCTTGCGATCATTGGACTTAAACGACGGAATAAACGATGCTATCAACGACAAAATGGACAATGCCCATGATAATGATATAAATAATGATAAGGCGAATAGTTGTTTTAGATGGAATTATTGTGATAGGCTCAATGTGTGGAAGGTCACATTATAGTAACCAAAGAGGAGAGATGCGAATCGCGAGCCAGGGAGGCCTCGCGAGTGTAAAGTTGAACAAAAGTTGTGTCAGGAATGTATACGTGAAAGATACCAGCCGCGATGTTGGAAGTGGGTAATGAAGAATACAACTTTAACTACCTTGCGTGGTATTTTAATTGGAATTAGAATCGGCGACAATGATGTCTACTAGTGCATGGTGGCACACAAGGAATGCGGACGTGGGATAACAAGATCGTGAAAGCATATAATCTTAGTCGTGCAGGATTCGAGGACGAATCCTCGTATAAGTGGGGTAGACTTGTAACATTCCGGAAATCCGCAAAGTTTATATTTTAACAAATAAATGATCCAGTTTTTTTTTATCGCATGTGAATCGGTTGACGACTCTGGACATGTAAGGCATGATTGAATAGAATTATTGGATTCAAGGGGGCTCGATTGTCAATATACAAAATTGGTTATAATAACTTTGGAAACAAGTTGCACAAATGCAATTTTTGAGGGATATAGCAGCCGTGGGAAACAGAAGACTAAAGAGAGAAGAAGAAGAGCGGAAGGAGACCGAGCGGTGCCGGGGTTGACTCAGAGAAGACTATCAGATCTGCAATCACATCAAGGTAACCTTCTTTACCGTTTACACATGTTATTTATTTCGTTTTGCATGGAGGGTTGCTGGATTATGGGTACCAGTTGGTTTAGGAGGTGTTTTTCTACGATGGTGGCAGTCGGCGATGGCGGAGAAGGCACACTGCAGTGTTGTTGGAGGTGGCTTTGATGTTTGGGAAGGTGGTTGCGGTTTGGCGAAGGTGATGGTGTGTGAAGGAGGAGATGGTGTCGTGTGATGATGCTTGGTAATGGCGAGGTGTGGTGGTGCATGGTGATGACGGGATGGGATGTGGTGGTAACCCAAGATGGCCATGGTGATGTTTCGCAATCGTGTAGGCGACGGGTTCAGATGACTCGATGAAAGGAGTTATGGTTCGGTTACGAGCAGATGAAGATGGTGGCAGCGAGGGTGAGCATTGGTGGTGTGATGGCGGCGCGGTGATAACGGCGACGGACGCCTGTGAAGATAGAAGATGGTGCGTGAAACTGTATGTTTTGTGGCAATGATGATGATGGTTTGGTGTAATGAGATGAAGGTGGTAATGCATAATGTTGGGGTGTAAAACGTAGAAGATGGATGGGTTTGAATGTTATTGTAAAAATGTTGATGACTTGTATAATAGTAGGATCAAAGGAAGGTGACAATGATGAAGTCGCAAGGTATCTTGGGCATGCATGAGAAATTTGTTAAATGTCAGTATGATGGACTAGGGTGTACAAAATAAGTGATATACATGGCGCATGATTTTTATGTAGGGTGCATGGGAGGTGATTAGTATATGCTTAAGTGTGTGTTTCATGAGGTGAAGGTGGTGCATGTGCATAGAGACCCGACGCGGGTTCTCGTGTTTCAAATGGGTCGGGGGCGGTTCAGTTTTATTTATTCACGAGACTCGGAATGGGGAGTGGTTGGATACGGAGATGTTAACGGGTCAGACTATGCGTTATTAAACCGAATGAGTTGTAACCACGAGTTTTCGGCTACAGGTTATGTTTGAGGACGCGGTTCGAGGCGCTTAGCTTGTCAACTTGGAAGCTTGCAACTGGTGAGTTCTTGAGCCCACTCTTTTAAATGTTTTTTTTAAATATTTCGGGCTAATGTGCATGCTAAACTCGTATAATTATTTTTATGAAAGAAGTTGTGAAGCTTGTTACGTATGTATGAAATTCATGTTTATTCGTACGGTTTTTAAGAATGAAAAAAAAAATAAAAATAAGTAGGCTTCAATATTTTATATACATATTTGTGTGAAGGTGAGCATTGATTATTCTTATATATACTTATATTTATGTATAAAAATAAACCTATGTATATATAGATATTTATGTCCTTGAGTCTATGAAGGGAAGATATATATGTATACGGTGTATAGGTACAAAGGTATACATACGATGATTTAAGTATATCTATATATACACACATAAACGTACGTATGTGTGTGAGCTCATGATGCCCTCTTTAGACGTTTTTAAAGTTTAGGGCTACACGCATTTTTGATGTATTACTTGGATGAAAACCTTTTTTTATGATGTTGTATAGTTTACTTGTATTTACATACCAACTATACATGAGGATTGTTTGCTTGCCCTTTTATGTGCTAGCGTGTAATGTGTGGGTCATGCCACAACCAGGTCGAACAGATGAAGTCCCCTAACAGTTCATCTATCCTTGGGGTAGAAGAAGTCCCCTAACTGTTTATCTGTCCTGGGGTAAGAGGAAGTCCCCTAGCAGTTTATCTGCACTTGGGGCAAGAGGAGATGAAAAATTCCTTTATCCCCTACTTTGTGTTTGGGATTTAAGGTGAGGAGATCTGTGTTGTGTGCCTGACTCATTAAAAGATGAATTTTAATTTTGAGGATAAAATAAACACATTTATTTATAACCATGATGAAACTGTTTTACAAGGTTTATTTGTTTACATTATAAAAACTAGAACCCACTCAGCCTAGCTGACTTTTGCATGCATGTTAGATTGATTTCAGGTTAGCTGGATGAACGATGACCGCTTGGATGTTGCATGAAAGCTACCCGGCATTGAAGTTGGCATTTCTAGTTGAAGACGATGCTTTATTATTTCTTTTTAGACTTTATTATTTTCATACTGTCTGGATACTTCCCGCTTTTGGGTATTTTATTTTGATAACTTCCGCTGCGTATTCTTTTATATGTTTTTTTTAAGTTATGTGTTTTAGACTTTTTATGCAATGATTTCCCAACTGTGAGGCGCTCGGATTTTGGGGTCTTACATACTAACTTTTTTTAAAGGGTTTAGGTTTCATGGTTTTAGTTTTGTAACTGTCACACCCTCAATTTCCACATGCGGAGTACTTCCGCGAGTCGTGTGACTGACTAGGATCAAGCCACCAATCAGATTGAATATAATAATAAAACTGTTTTCATTACAACCAATACGATTAGTGACCAAGTCCATAATTCATAGTTTAAGAGAAATAATTAAAGTCAACAGCGGAAACATAAGTTAATAGTTTAAAACAACATATTCAAAGTCCATAATTATTATTAAGGAAACCCAACAAGGGTTAACACGACTAGTACACTCCCCAGCTGCAAGCTCCTGAACTATCACTGAGTACCTACAAAGCATGGAGTAGGGTGTCAACATAAAGTTGGCGAGTTCAAGAGTTACCAGTTTTATTTCCGAAAATGTAAATTGTTTAATTGCTTATTTATAATCATGTTATCGGGAGCTATCCCATCGGTAAGCTACTAAACTATGTGATACCGAATACTGGTGACTGTCAAGTTGTCTGTGCCCCAAGTCAATGTCTATCATCATTGACCAAATTGCAAGGCATAATAGTTCACGTCCATTCCCCCCGGTCACGGTGTGAGGTTTGTCAAACCTAATAGCGCTATCAACTAATATCTCGTTCGCCCCCGGTGACTAATCGGTATAGTATTTGGGGACTTAATGATAGAGTTTCGTTTAGTTTGCTAAGACATGATTTATAAATAGTATTCGACCGTATTCCCCCCGGGAATAGTAGTTTAAAAGTATCCTTCCCAAGGATTGTAGTTCGTTCGTTTGTCCCCCCCCCCCCCCCGGGACACATGCTTTTAGTGTGTGTGAACTCACCTTTCTTTGCTCGGAAGATAGTTTACTTGTATTAAAGTTCTGATCAACCACGTCCTAGTATGGTTACCAATAACAGTCAGGATTATATGCAAGTAATTTCACGTATTCATACACGTAACTAGCAAGTAGCATAACAAGATATAACATCACATATCTCATAAATAAGCATGCCGTCACATAGGAAATCATAACACAAGCCTAAACATGTGAATAGTAACATATCGGTCCATTACACATATTCTAAGTGCGCGGCCCAAACAGATTAACAGCCCACATAGAGTGTGCGGCCTGACCATTGTTGGCTCCTGTAATCCTTCCTTGAAGAACAGATGATACAAAGGCAAAACTGGTTCTCAACAGTTGATCACCAATGACTGTATTTGAAGACTAATTCCCTCCAATGGCAGTGGCACTTAACAACTAAAGAACTCTAAAGACTGTTGCATTATAAAGACTGTTATAGCAAAGCTCTGCTGGTTGCAAAGACTGTTGAAGACCAATCAACTGCTGGTATCAAAGTGCTGTTGGTGTCAAAGAACTGCTGGAATCAAAGGCCTGATCAACCTTAGAGGAAAGCACTGCTCAGCCTCATTAATGTAACAATGTCTGTAATTGCATCAGTGTTTATAGGTTGTTAAGATTGGTTAGATGTCACTGTCTAGGAGACGTCGGCAAAGATGCAACAGTGGTTTGCGTTGTACTATAAATAAACAGTGCATGTACTATTCTATTAGCTCTTTTGCACACACACTTATCTTGTATGAACAACCATTGTGAACTCAGGCTGAGGAGGAGTTAGTGTTCATGCATGCATAAGTCTAAACATTGTATTTTCAATCTTTTGACTAATGAAAGCACTCTATGATGAAAGCTAATCTTTCCTTGATTGTGTTATAAAATTTTATTTTCATTTCGCTGCAAATTATTCTCTGTTTTATCTTCTTCCATTTACATCTTAATTAAGATAACACAATCAAGTCAAACTCATATCCTAACAATTGGTATCAGAGCATAGGTCAGTCAAATTCGATCTAACAATCAATTTGGCATAAAAGATAAGCTCAATTTCATTGATACTAAGTTGTTCGCATTTGTTGAAAAACAGAGTATATCAAATTATACTTTGGTTTAGAAATAAGAGTATCGGTAGTATATCAAACTATACTTTGGCTTAAGAACGAAAGCATCTGTAGTATATCAACTATACTTTAGTTTAAAAATAGCATATCAAACTATGCTTTGGCAGTATATCAAAATATCCTTTGTTTAGGAAATAACAGAATCGGTAGTATATCAAACTATACTTTGGTAAACAATATCACATTGGTAGCATATCAAACTATGTTTTGGAAGTATATCGAAAGATACTTTGATTTTTGATTTGGTAGTATATCAAATTCTACTTTGGTTTGGGATATCAATAAAAGATAAGTTTTTATGGTTTAATTGGAAAACCTTTGTAATAACACATTGTGGTCTTTTGGTAATCAATTCAAACCTTAGTGTATCAAACTACACTTTGGTGACTATAGATTTATCATGAAGGCAAAATCTGTTCGGTTTAAACTTGGTTTCTGACATTCCCTAAAACGGGAATGGGGTATCAAGTCCTATAGCGCTATATCGTACTACCAATCGGCTTGATAATTGTTAATGAATGAATGTATATGAATATAAATACGCACCAACAATAGTCTTACAAACATTGAAAATCATTAGTTAGAATGAGGACTTGTAAACCAAATGTGTGTTGGAACTTATAAGAAATGGTTTAGCAAGGTCTACATTCTAATTTGGAATGAATCCTAACTGTTTTTAACCCGTTATGATCCGTTAAGGTAGTTTACGCTACTTTAACGTGTCAATTGTGTAACTATGCATTCGGATGGTTAAGCATGTCATATGATAAGTCTTAAAAGCCCAAACATGTTTGAAAATGTTATTACATCAGTTTATATGTGAAAATTTTGATTACATATGCTTAAAACGGATTAATGCGTAAAAAGGGCATTTTGGTCATTTTCTAAGGGCATCTAAACGAATTATCATATAACTAACCAAACTACGTGACCATAAGGTATAACCTCAGTAGGTTATTCCCTACACAACTACGGTCACAAATATATGTTTGGTCGGATCCTAAGATCGACCAAACGGGTCGGATTCAAAGTCAAAGCGATGGTCAAGACCGCTCGACTTACGACCCTAAATAAGCACTAAACTAGAAGTGACGAGTTAAACATGTCAAAACATGTTTAAGTAAGTTGCAAAACTGATTTGGTATCAAAATTTAGTGTTTTGATATCTAAAAATAGTTCCATCGTAAAATGCACATAAACGTGCATTTTGACCGGAACTTTGACTCGTCACTTCGACTAGTAAACGTGGTAATCAGTAGGTATAATCGCAAGGGATTATAGCCATCATGATTACGATCACGTTGCAAAGTTCAATTGAACTTTGCCTTCACCAATTCATGGTCAAAACCGAAAGTCAAACGGTAAGTCAAACTGTTTGACTTTCAGCTCAAATAGCTAAAAGAATTGAAAAAGACTAGGATGAGAACTTACTTGTGTTGAAGAACACTTAAGATTCTTAGATAGGAGGCCTTCAAAGAATGAAAGCAAGCTCCAATATAGTGGGAGAGAAGAAAAGAATGGAATGAGCAAAGGATGAATGAATTTAGCATGCTATTTATAGTTGTCTTGGGCTTGTAGGATCTTGACAAGTGTTAGGAGTGTTCACCAAGGATTAATATGATCATTCCATGCGTTATGATCAGATTTCTATGCTTGTTCATCACACAAACTTGGTCACCAAGTATGAAAACAATGGACTAAAACAAGGGTTATTGCTGAAACAATTTTTCTGTTACTGGGTGTCTCTCATGCCCCGCGAGAGACTTAGGCCAAAACTCTCGCCCCCCGCTAGAGGCTCACATCAGGTTTCAAGTTTTGGCAAAACTGGACCCTGCACATGAATTTATGTGTTTTTGACGCATTTAACCCCCGTTAACCCAAAATTCAGGCTTTATAAGGATGTTAAAGCATAGGGGACTTGAAATATGTCCGGAAATTTCATGGATGTCGGTTCATTCGATTGTACGATCGCGTTTTTCGCTTAATTAGGACAAACGCTTTAACGAATGCGAAAACGACCGAAATTACGCAATGAATGATATTTTTGCATTCTCATCACTACAAAAAAAAAGATTTTAATGATAACAAAAATTTTTGGATGTGCGTACGTGGTCCGTATTAAGAAATACGCGAATTGGCAGATTTTCGCAATTTGAGGCAAATAGTCCCTGTGCATGAATAAGCATGTTTTTGCCATATTGAACCCTTCAAAACTTATTTCTAAGTTACGTAAAGGTAATTTAGGGTTTGTTTAGCTTGTGTCATTGTTCCGGAGTGTACGTCGCGTTAAACTGATTACGTGTGCGTAACAGTTTACATATAACGTCCATAAAAGCTCTTGAGAGTTCGAAATCTTACAAGGATTGAAATGTGTAATTGTCATATGTAATTATACAAATCCCGAAAAATGAAACTCAAGATTTCATTGGATTCGAAATTGTTCAGAATTGTACAATGGTTGTAAAGGCACAAATGTCACAGTCTCCCCTACTTTAGGAAATTTTGTCCCGAAATTTAATTAGAGGAAACTTGTGAAAACAGATGTGGTTGTTTCGCTTTCAAATGATCCTTCGTTCCCTGAGTAAAATTTTGGGCCACGCTGGGATTTCTAGCGAAATTTGTTATTAGTACACATCTGTTGTCTATGGGAATGAGTTCAGATCCAAAGATTTAAACTTCACTCCAACCGACAGATGTATGACTGTACCGAGCCTCAAGAGAGTCATGTAAATGTCAAAGTGGTATTCTCGTTGTAGAATAATTCGAAGAGGGTGTGAACTTTGGAGTTTCGAACAACGAAGGGGAGAATGTTTCCTATAAAGACTATTATAGGAAACTTGTGAGTGTTCGGAGTTGGATTCGGAGAGTATAAGATAAAACAACATTGGTCAAGGTCCAGAACTTCTAGTAACTTAAATAACGCCATGCTTGCAATGTAATAAGGAACACTTATATATAGGAAGTACCAGCGGCATATCCACCATGCCCTTATTACATTGTTCCCGTTTCGTTATTTCTTATCACTATAAGTTCTTACACATGGCAAAACTTGTTGTGGTTTCTATGCACTGAATTTCATAATTATGTATGCATCCATAATTACTCAATTCTTTGCATAGTCTGCACAGTTCATTTTATGATGTGTAGGGGAAAATCAAACGAATAACAAGTGACGACTTGACTAGACCACCAAAAGGGTCTTTTTAACTAGATCAACGAACGATCTCTTTAACTTGATCAACACATGGTCTCTTTAACTAGATCGACGAACGATCTCTTTAACAAGACCACTAAAGGGTCTCTTTAACTAGATCAACACATGATCTCTTTAACTTTGAATCAAATAATTGTTTTGGAATAGTACTTTGGAATCCAAGAGTCTGACTATTTGCATAGAAAAGCCCATTAAGGATTTAAGATAGTACTTTGGATATTCCTCTGAGAATCTATCATATGAAAATATGGAAGATTCTACAAGGATTTGGATAGCGAGCATTTGAATCAACTAAACACATAAACATATAATCATCAACTTGGTCATCAATTTGCACAAACGTATTAAAGTACACCAGGAATCCAATCGAGGACTTCAATTAGAACTTTAAACATCCACAAGGATCTAACTATGAAGATAGGAAGATCCTATAAGGATTTGGGATTTCTATAGCGAAAATGTTTTGAAAACCATGTACTAGGTATGCTAGGTCAACATACGAAGCAGAATGTCTTTGAAAACCGTGTACTACGTATGCTAGGTCAACCTACGAAGCAGAATGTCTTTGAAAACCATGTACTACGTATGCTAGGTCAACATACGAAGAACAATGTCTTTAAAAACCATGCATGGGATCTTTTAAAACATGTTTGATGTTTTTGAAATCATATATAATGTTTTTGAAATCATGCACTAGGTATATTAGGTAAATATGTTTATGAAATGTTTTAAAATCGTGTGAAATGTCTTTGAAATCATGTATGAAGTTTTTTTGAAAAGATGTATAATGTTTTTGAAATCATATACTATGTATAATGTCGCGAAACCAGAAAGAAATGATATGCACATAGACATATGGCATAAGACCAATTAAGGACTTATAAAAATACCCTTAGGTATCCAATCAAGGATTAAAGTGGTACTTCGAGTATCTATTAAGAGTTATAACTTGTACCCTGTACATTAGAAGAAACGAGTACTTAGGATTTTGTGGAGATCGCGAGCGATCATAAAATAGAAGAAACTACGAGAGTAGTTTGATTTGCAAGGAACCATATCCTTGTAGTTGGTATTGTAGGGGTATACCACACATACACGTAATCGCGTTGGTTTTGTAAATAAAATAGAAATAATGAATTTATTTATAAACCAACTGAAATGTTTTGAGTTTCATAGAGGAGAAATATAAAAGTTTAAATGTTCACTACTGCATTGTCATTTGCGTGAGCCTCATTTATGTTAAATGCTCGTCCACGGGCAGGATTTGCATTAACAAGTTTTGGGCAATTGTTTCAAAAGTGAGTAAGATCACCATAGTTGTAGCACGATCCAGGTGGATATGGTGCTTGAGCAGCAGCAGGGTTTGCAATAGTTTGGTTAGCAAAACGACATGCATTAACCAAATGTCCCAATCGTCCATAGTGGGTACATTTGTGACATGGTGTTTGGTTTAGATGATGACGGTTGCATTTGTTACACGGAGGTGCGGTGCTAGTATATGTTTTCCTAGCACGAGTTTGTGCTGGTTGGTTGGGAGCAACTTGATTGTTCTGAGCAACTACAGCGAAGTTCTGTAAAGCCTTACGCTTCTTTGACTTCTTAGAGGATTCAGTCTTGTTTTCCTTTGGTTTTTCTTGTGTAGTCTTGTCCGATGGTTTCTTGTCGCCTTTACGGAAAAGTTTACTCTTCTTGATTTGAGAATCAGTCAGGGTAGCGGATAGCTCAATGGCATGTCTAACTGTAGCGGGATTGCTACCAGTGACTATGTCCTGGATTGGGTCAGGGAGGCCATCAATGTACTTTTCAATTGCCTTATCCAAAGGTGTAACCATGGTAGGACATCACAGACTTAGCTCCTCATAACGATCAGTGTAGGCTCGATGTTCACCACTATCTTGTTTAAGATCGTGGAATTCCTTTTCAAGCACCCTTTGTTCATGATGTGGGCAAAATTCTTTCATCATGAGAGCTCTAAGCTCTTCCCACGTTTGAGCCAAAGCTATATCAGCACCTCTATCCCTCATAATCCCGTTCCACCATATGAGGGCTCTCTTTTGGAATACACTCGAAGCAAATTCTACTTTGCGCTCGTTCGGACACTGAACATGGCGGAAAGTGCTTTCGATACTCTCAAACCACTGTAGGAGCCCAGTAGCTCCTTCAGACCTAGTAAATGTGAGTGTTTTAGCTAAGTTGAACTGTTTATAGTTGCACGGAGCGGGTGTATTGTTTTTATTGTTGTTGTTCGCTTGATTTAACTAGGTTACTAGGTTTGGGAGCATAGCAGCGATTTGCTGAGCGATCATGGCTGCCAAAGCGGCATCTTGAGTTTGATCATGTCAAGGAGACATTCTAAAAGAGCAGAGAAATATGAGAGAAAACGATGAGATGATATTGGATAGTCAAAATTGAACGTTAAAAATATCGACGAAGCATAAGGATTGTGATCATTTGTTCGTTAACTAAAACAAACAAACGGCATAGTGACTAGTCAAAGTAAATGGGTCTTTGATATACGTTAAATTATACATGTTTTTATACCCCAAAACACTTCCGTTTTAAGCGTTTTTGACTGAAACCGCGACATTTAGGTACCAAATTCGGTACTTTTATATTTTCAGGTCTTAAACGGAGCACAAAATAAAAATCTGATGAAAACGGACAAATTCTGATGCATTTCTGACGAAACGGGCAAAATTCTGATGACTGCCAGGTGTGGCACGACAGTGCCATCTGTCGGCACTACCGTGCCGATTGCTTGATCTCGGAAGCATTGCTAGTGCAACTGACAGTGCAGATCTGTTCCCAGGCCGCATGACCGTGCCACCCGACACATGACCGTGCCACTTCCAAATTAAGCTTTCTGATCAACTTTCTGGTCACATCGCACTACCGTGCGACCAACGGTACGCCCGTGCCGATCTGATGACCCAGGCAACTTGTCCACTAGTCCACTTGGCTGACTTGGGATCAGAGAAATTACGTCACCCGACAAGACCTGACCGCACGACCGTGCGAGCCATCGGCATGGCCGTGCCAAACTGAAAATTGCCTATAAATAGCAGCATTCGCTACTGATCAAAATGTTGGTTTTTCTCCATGTTTCTGGGCGATTTCTAGGTTCCGAAGCAGTCCTAATCAGACCACTTTGAAGCTTCAAGACCGAATGGAAGCATAACCGAACCAACCCATCAATTCCTTGCTTGTTTATGGTTTGATTCCTTGTTCTTAAACATGTATTCTGATCATTTTGCAAGTTATGAGCTGATGTTAGTTTATGTTTAATGTAGTGTATGTAATAGTAGTAATATACTTGTTTCTTGAATAATCTTTATGTTGTAATCTCGTCTATATGGAACTTTTGTACTTTTTCGTGTTTGAATCTTCATGATTATATAATGAATGTTTCATTGATGCTGTGTTCTTGATTATGTTTGATTGTCTTGGATAATGAATCTGTGGTTAGTGGGATGGTAACTATTTCTTGATTAATCACTTGTTTGTAGACTTTGTTTACACCATGAAACCGGACCAGGGTATTGGTTTTATACAAGATATATCTTATTTTGATTAGGAATACTTTCTTGCACGTAAGGGTTCTAACGAATTATATGGTGTTGATTGCATGTTCTTGAATGTGGTTTATGATCCTTGTTTAGTAGTTTTGGTCTGAAATTGCTGACATGGTAGATTTGTGTTCAAGACTTGTAAAGGTGAAACTGTTTGTTATATGATCTACATAATTGCTTATCCTCGTGGCTGTATTGTGACCATCGGTATTGCTTTCTTTGATAAGTGAGGTTAGGAATCCAGACCCGGTAAATAACCTATCTTTAAAGATTCGCATGAATAAATATCAATAGCTCGCTAGTGAATGATTTTAGGTGGTTAACGTGTGACCATCGCGTTAACTTTCCGAAGAATCATAATGCTAGAAATCCAGACCCGGTAACTAGCTGTCTCGAAATTGGAAAATTGATTAAGTACTTTTGTGACATATCTGATAGATAACATGTTTAGGTTGTTTGTGAAATAAGATAATAGTTAATTTATGTTTTAGATGTAGTTTAGATAACTTAGTTAAACAACCATTCACTTATCCTTTTATCTGGTAAAATAATGACCAAGATTTAGTACTTAATAATGCTCGTGTTCCATGGGTCAATATCTGGCTGTTACCAATACTTTGCTGCATATATGACGGGATACACTTGCCTTTGTTGTATGTGTTTTAATGTTAAGGTATAAACCATTTTTATAAATATAAAACACATTTCGTTGCATGTGAAAATACTATAAATAAATGTATATAAAACATGTACGTCAGTCTTTATAATGTATCGCGAAGGCATGCTTTAGCCTATAGGTGGACACTCACCCCAAGAGTTCCTAGGTAAGAGTGACTGGTCTAGTGAAGCAGATTTGTACGAACACTCTAGCCTTAGACAGAGAACTCAGGGTACAGGCATCCACCCTTCCGGATTGCACATGTTCACATTATTAAAACCCAAACTTTGACGAGATTTTGAAAATACCAAAGGTTTGAAAGCCTAAAACAAATCATCAAGGATAGATGACTTCTTGAGAATTTTTGAAAAAAAATTGAATCCAGTGAATGAATTATGTTTCGTTTTTGGTAATCACCTAAGGATAGGTGAGGGTAGTGTATTAAAAATCTAAACGTAAGAAAACTCGCGTTAGGGTCCCAGAAAGGTTATAGACTAGGTCAAGAGTATTACTAATAACCTAATTCCAACTTTTTTGTAACACCCTGACCGCGTAATACAACAAACCGCGACGGAAACGTCGGGGAGTCATATCACAGAATCATTGTTTCACAACACATGGTATTTGAAGTTTTGTTTTATTTCATTTATAGTCTCGTTGTTTTGATACAAACCAAATAAGTAGAAACAATTGTCTTTCGAGTTTTAAAGTCACTAAGGCTCGCATCCATCCTATGTGAAACAAGCATTCATATCATCAAACAAGAGATCCTGAAACATATGTGAAAATAAAACGCCAGCATAAAAATGCCTGTGAGTAACATAGGTTTTGTGATTTAGATTCATGGCTTTGGATATTTTAAGAAAAGGAAATATGTTTTCAAAAATAGCCATGAATTCTTGTAAAAAGTTTGGTATCTAAAATACCTTTCTTTTTGATAAAAAGATTTGTAGTATATACAAAATATATCTTCGTTTGAAATAATAGAATAAGTAGCATATCAAAATATACTTTGGTTTTGAAATAATAGAATGAGTAATATATCAAAATATACTTTGGTTTTTGTATAAGAGATTTGATAATATATCAGAATATACTTTAGTTTAACAATGAAAGCATCGGTAGTATATCAAACTATACTTTGGTTTAGAAATAAGAGTATTGGTAGTATATCAAACTATACTTTGGCAGTATATCAAAATATACTTTGGTTTAGGAAATAACATAATCGGTAGTATATCAAACTATATTTTCGTAAACAATATTACATTGGTAGCATATCAAACTATGCTTTGGAAGTATATCAAAATATACTTTGATTTGTGATTTGGTAGTATATCAAACTATACTTTGGTTTAGGATATCAACAAAAGATAAGTTTTTATGGCTTAATTGGAAAACCTTTGTAATAACACATTGTGGTCATTTGGCAATACATTCAAACCTTAGTGTATCAAACTACACTTTGGTGACTATAGATTTACCACGAAGGCAAAATCTATTTGGTTTAAACTTGGTTTCTGACATTCCCTAAAACGAGAATGGGATGTCGTGTCCTATAGCGCTATATCGTACTACCAATCGGCTTGATCATTGTTAATGAATGAATGTATATGAATATAAATACGCACCAACAATAGTCTTACAAACTTTGAAAATCATTATTTAAGCCATAGGTAACGGTTTCAATTCGTTAAAGGATATGTACTATGCATGCGAAATCATATAGCTTTGAAATCATGAAAATAGTGAATAGGCACATATGAATCACCCTAAAACATTTGAAAATGTAAAAGAGGGGACTATGTACTCACTTGGGATTGCAAAGTGTCCTCGAATCAAGCGAAATAACAAGGCTTCAAAAGTATCCTAAAGTGCCGGATACTAAGTTATTAAGTCGGGACATAATTCGGGAGATCGGATAGAATGAGGTCTTGTAAACCAAATGAGTGTTGGAATTCATAAGAAATGGTTTAACAAGGTCTACATTCTAATTTGGAATGAATCCTAAGTGCTTTTGACCCATTATGACCCGTTAAGGTAGTTTACGCTACTTTAACGTGTCATTTGCGTAACTACGCGTTCGGATGGTTAAGCATGTCATATGATAAGTCTTAAATGCCCAAACATGTTTGAAAATGTTATTACATCAGTTTATATGTGAAAATTTTGATTACATATGCTTAAAATGGATTAATGCGCAAAAAGGGCATTTTGGTCATTTTCTAAGGGCATATAAACAACTTATCATATAACTAACCAAACGACGTGACCATAAGGTATAACCTCAGGAGGTTATTCCCTATACAACTACGGTCACAAATACATGTTTGGTCAGTTTCTAAGATCAGCCAAACGGGTCGGATTCGAAAGTCAAAGCGGTGGTCAAGACCGCTCGACTTACGACCCTAAATAAGCACTAAACTAGAAGTGACGAGTTAAACATGTCAAAACATGTTTAACTAAGTTGCAAAACTGATTTGGTATCAAAACTTAGTGTTTTGATACCTAAAAATAGTTCCGTCGTAAAATGCACATAAACGTGCATTTTGACCAAAACTTTGACTCGTCACTTCGACTAGTAAACGTGGTAATCAGTATGTATAATTGCAAGGGATTATAACCATCGTGATTACGATCACGTTGCAAAGTTCAATTGAACTTTGACTTGACTAATTCATGGTCAAAATCGAAAGTCAAACGGTAAGTCAAACTGTTTGACTTTCAGCTCAAATAGCTAAAAGAATTTAAAAAGGCTATGATGATAACTTACTTGTGTTGAAGAACACTTAAGATTCTCAGGTAGGAGGCCTTCAAAGAATTAAAGCAAGCTCTAATATGGTGGGAGAGAAGAAAAGAATAGAATGAGCAATGGATGAATGAATTTAGCTTGCTATTTATAGTTGTCTTGGGCTTGTAGGATCTTGACAAGTGTTAGGAGTGTTCACCAAGGATTAATATGATCATTCCATGTGTCATGATCAGATTTCTATGCTTGTTCATCACACAAACCTGGTCACCAAGTATGAAAACAATGGACCAAAACAAGGGCTGTTGCTGAAACAATTTTTTTGTTACTGGGTGTCTCTCGCGCCCCGCGAGAGACTTAGGCCCAGTCACTCCCCCCCCCCCCCGGACAGAGGCTCACATCAGGTTTCAAGTTTTGGCAAAGCAGGCCTTGCACATGAATTTATGTGTTTTTGACGCATTTAACCCCTGTTAACCCAAAATTCAGGCTTTATAAGGACGTTAAAGCACAGGGGACTTAAAATATGTCCGGAAATGTCATGGATGTCGGTTCGTTCGGTTGTACGATCGCCTTTTTTCTCTTAATTACGATGAAGCCTTTAACGTATGTGAAAACGACTGAAATTACGCTACAAATGATATTTTTGCACTGTCATCACAAAAATACAAGATTTTAATGATTACAAAAATTTTTGGATGTGCGTACATGGTCCGTATTAAGAAAAACGTGAATTGGCAAACATTCGCAGCTTGACGCAAATAGTCCCTGTGCATGAAAAAGCATGTTTTTGCCATACCAAACCCTTCAAAACTTATTTCTAAGTTATGTAAAGGGTATTTAGGGGTATGTTTAGCGTATGTCATTGTTCCGGAGTGTACGTCGCGTTAAACTGATTACGTTTGCGTAACAGTTTAAGTATAACTTCCAGAAAAGCTCTTGAGAGTTCAAAATCGTACATGGGTTGAAATGTGTAATTTTCATATGTAATTATACAAATCCCGGAAATGAAACTCAAGATTTCCTTGGATTCGAAATTGTTCGAAATCATACAATGGTTGTAAAGGCACAAATGTCACAATTTAAACTCTGATATATTCTAAACTTGTTAAACTCTGGATATATAACAGAAATTCGGACATTAACATAACAAACCCTGACTTTTTAATATAAACTATATTCGGACTAATATATCAGGACTTTTATAAACTCTGATCTTTTGTTTCCCAAAACGATGAATTTCCTTTCAATTAAACTCGGACCATGTGTGGCATTAAAAACCCTGACTTCGTTATTATTTGTAAACTTTGAATAGCATATTCAGGATAGTATATTCAAGATTTAATAAACCCTAACCTTCAAAATAACACAAGTCCTGACATGAGTAAACTCGGACTTTGTGACTTCACAAAGCCTGATTGTTAACTCCTGACAAACAAACGCACAAAAAAAAAACAAAAATGTATTTTTCAATATAACCGTTACATACCAGCAAAACCCTAATCTAGCTTCTGAATCAAACAGCAGGTTAACAGTTATAGCATTTCTATAGCAATAGCATTAGTAATCTCTAGTAAATAGTTCACGCATTCACATACAGATAATCACACATTCAACAGACATAATCAATTCATCACAGGCAATTGTTTTGATGTCTAGGGTTTGCATAGATCAAGAGAACAAGGATTCAACATATAAAATGAGCACTTTGTCACACCCCTTTCTGCGGCGGAAGCACGAGGTGTGATCATGAAAGGTTCTCATTGCATACGAAAGGTAAACGCACTACATGCTCAAAATAACTTCAATCATTACATTACTGAAAACATATGTCAAGTGTTTACAACACGAGATAGCATATTGTCTTAAAAGTTACAACTCTATTTAACGATAAACAAAGCGACATCCACGAGCATGAGTAAGACCACGCGTACATCCATCCTAGTTACCTGAAATACATGTGTGTTTTGGAAAAACGTCAACATAATGTTGGTGTGAATTCATGCAGTTTTTGTATTTCACGTTTGTATACTTTGTATCAAAACATAGTTTGTGTCATGTATAAATCAAGCTTTCATATATAATTCAAGTTTTCATGTGTACTCCACGTACTCATGTATAATTCAAGTTTACTTGTGTACCCCACGTAGTCAAGTATAAATTAAGTTTTAGTATGGTATGAATTTTTATGTAAATAAAGTATTCCTGTAAGTATCAGGATTGTTAATGGGTTGCAAAGCCATTAACATGTGACACGACATAGGAAGTCACCAAACCTTAGGCATTTCTCTATTTGGCATATACTGAGACACAAACGCACTACTCACCGAGAGTGTGGCTGCCCAGCACCCGTTAGATCTAACCTTTTGTTCTGCGGTCTTGGTATATAGATGATTAATGGTGCTTATGGTACCCTATTCGTGACACGATTTCTCGTATCATTTCTCATATCACATCATACTTGGTTCTCGTCCTCACCAAGTGTGTTTCTTGTTATCATACCATTTATAAACATAGTAATATTTGTACATGTATTTCGCCCCCGAAGTTATAAAACTGAAAACAGTTAAAGAAAAGGGGGAGCATGAACTCACAACTTTGTGTTCCTCGCGTCGTAAACTTCACCGGTTTTGCTTATAGTGCGTCGTGACCTAAACGTGTTTTATTATCGTTAGTCACTTGACTTGTATCGCACAAGTACAGTCACTCTCTTTTGTATTTGTATTGTTGTGTTAAAAATATTTATATTTTTAACTAAATATCTTACTTACATTATTTTCTTCAAAAATTAATATAAGTATCTCGTTTTTTGCACTTTGCACCCGAATTATGTATTTTTGTGTTTATACTTCTCATGAGTATTTAGTGTATTTTTAAGTCTTAATACACTAGCACGTATAACACATACTATATAAACTTAGCACAAAAGTTGGTGATCAAATAATATATTCTAAATATATATTTAACAAGTTTCGTTTACGAAAACCCACCTCCGACACTTGGAAATTTTGTAACAAAATCATGGCGAAATTTATTTGGAAAAGCAAGTTAAAAATATATTCATAACACTTGTCGTAAAAAAAAAAATATTTCCAAGTGTTATATTTCTGGAAAAATTTTGCCAGAGTTTCCTCTGTAACTGGAGGTGGCCACGCTTCTTAGCGTATCATTTTCTTTTCAAAATTTAATCAATAATTTTCCCAACATCAACAAACAATATTTCAACATCAACTAGTAAAAAATATACATAAATCCCAAACATATGAACTTGTGGGTTATGTAAAAGTGTGTAGTAACTTTCCATTATTTTTAGTAGATCTTTTGGTCTTTATAAATAAAGTCGGTTCCTTATGATCTTTATTCTTGAAGAAAATACATTTTTACAACTTCTAGGTCAAATATTACAAAAATAATTCTTTGTTAAAACACTCGTTACACAAGTGTCTACACACTTGTTTATTCACAAAAACACCTTTTGCTTATGAAGATCCGGCCTTATAACATGATTTCATCATACACTTGGTTCTTCGAAAATACCACTTGTAGATCTTTAGACCTACTAGTTTAGAACTTCATTTTACAAGAAAAATTTCTTTTACACAAGTTCATGTTATCGTGTAGTAGTGTTCATCATCTAGCCTTTTCATACTTTAACATACACTAGTCCATGTTCTATGAACATGACTTAGCCGGGTTAGATGACGATCCGAACTACTACTAGCAACTAACAACACAAAATAATCATAACAAAACAAGTTTAATAAGTTTTACACCAATATTCATTCTTTAATCACTTTGTTCATCATTTTACAAGACTTTTAGTTTTGTTCTTGTGTGTTTATGATTTTCAACCGACAAATCTCTTATAAACCACTCTAGACAAGATCAAGAAGGTGTTTAGACTCACTTACTACTAGCTCGTGGCTAGGGAAGAAACTAGGCAGGTGGTTAATAGTGTGGTGGTGAGGTCCTTGGCAAACCGTAAGCACCGGGCTTCCTTTTGCGTGATCCTTCACACTTGAATGTATATAGAATGGCTTGATCGAAATCGAAAGGTGGTGATGGTGGTGCCTATGTGGTCGGCCGAGAATATGGGCAAGAGGGAGAGAAAGAGTGAAGTTTTCGTTGGGGGGGGGGGGTCTCATGGTTAGATTCCAACTAATGATTAAGATTTAGTTAGTTAAGTTAGAAGTTTAAACCAACTTCTAGTGTGTTGCGTTGTGTAACGGGTGTTAGGGTATTCGGGGACCCTAACTAGCTTAGAAAAATAAAAACAATGCTTCTAGCATTATTTTGGTGTTCCGGGTAATATCCGGTTGTTCGGTTAGGTACCGATTCGTTAAAGCGCTAAATTACACTTTTTAGTGTCTTTTAAGTACCTTTCTGTAATATTTTCGATTCCCGTCACTTAGGGAAATATTCTGGATAATAAACGACATTTCTGCACAATATTTATGTTGTTAAAAGCTGAATTTAATAAAATTCTACACTTAAAGTGCATTTCGGGTGCTTTTTAGTGCGTATTTTAGCTTTCGTAAAGTTTATACATAAACCCTTCTTGGGTTTTAATGTATTCTTGTCGTTGGACCTACACCTAGGCCCTAATCCTAATGTCTGACTGCTTTCTGCAGTTCTACTGACACAGTGTGTCTTACCGGTGAGTTTACTAGTATTATTGACGCAACGCTCTCGTTTATGCATAAAGCAATATTTTTGTAGTATATAACTCACATGAATTCACTTTTTTAGCATGAAATTAGTCAATACTGACATTTAAGCACATAATTGCAGTCATTAAATAATAATTAAAGTGTACGGAAATTACCGGTTTTGTGCCACTTGTCACAGTCTCCCCCCGTTAAAAGAATTTCGTCCCGAAATTCAGGCTGAACTAACTCTTACAGGAGTTTTCTTGAATAGGTGGGGATACCTTTTCTTGAACTGGTCTTCGCGTTCCCATGTGTACTCGGGTCCGTGTTTAGAGTTCCAACGTACTTTGACAAGTTTCACACTGCTCCTCCTGGTCTTGTTGACTTTCCAGTCGGTAACCTCAACGGGTTGTTCTGTAATCGGAGGGCGTCATCAATATGCACTTCATCCGCAGGGATGATCACGTCTTCTTGTGTTGGACTCTTCTTGAGATTGGATACATGGAACGTATCATGTACTCCATTAAGTTCTTCCGGTAATTCCAACTTGTAATCCACGGTACCAATTCTCTTCAAGATTCTGAATGGTCCGATGTATCGTGGATTTAGCTTCCCACATTTTCCGAATCTGGCTACGCCCTTCCAAGGTGAGACTTTTAACAACACTTTGTCTCCCACCTCGAATTCTAATGGTTTATGTCTTTGATCAGCGTAGCTCTTTTGTCAATCTCGAGCCGCCTTAATGTGTTCTCGAATTTGCGTAATCTTGTTGGTTGTCTCTTGTACAAGTTCAGGACCAACTATACGTTTGTCACCAGCGTCTGCCCAACATAAGGGCGATCGGCACTTGCGGCCATACAGAGCTTCGAACGGCGCGGCCTTTATGCTTGTATGATAAATGTTATTGTAGGAAAACTTAACTAAAGGTAGGTGAGTATCCCAGCTGCCGCCTAGATCCATGACGCATGCGCGAAGCATATCTTCTAACGTTTGTATAGTCCGTTCGCTCTGGCCGTCTGTTTGTGGGTGGAATGCCGTGCTTAGATCTAATTGAGATCCAAAGGCTTCCTGAAAGGATTGCCAGATCCTTGAGACAAAGTGTCCATCTCTGTCTGAAATAATTGAGATAGGCACTCTATGACGCGTTACAATCTCCTTCAGGTATATTTCAGCGAGCTTTCCAGTGCTATCCTTCTCTCGGATTGGTAGGAAATGCGCAGACTTTGTCAATCGATCAACTATTACCCATATCATATCGTGCCCTCTCGGGGTCCTGGGTAATTTTGTTATGAAGTCCATCGAGATTTGCTCCCACTTCCATATGGGGATCTCTGGTTGTTGTAGTAGGCCAGACGGTTTCTGATATTCAGCCTTAACCTTAGCACATGTTAGGCATTTTCCAACATGAACAGCAACATCGCTTTTGAGTCTTGGCCACCAATAGTATTCTTTCAAGTCTTGGTACATCTTGTCCGATCCTAGATGGATTGAGTATCTTGATTTATGCGCTTCATCGAGGATGACTTCTCGTAGGCCACCATAGAGAGGAACCCAAATACGCTTCTTAAAGTATAAGGCTCCCTCTTCATTTGGCGCCATGTACTTCAATGCACCCCGGAGGTATTCAGCTTTGCGGTTTTCCACCTTAAGGGCCTCTTATTGTGCGTCACGAATACGTGAAGTGAGGTTCGTTCGAATAGTCATTTCTAATGCTCGAACCCTTAGGGTCTTAACCCTCTCTTTCCGACTTAAGGCATCCGCTACAACGTTTGCCTTTCCAGGATGGTACTTAATCTCACAGTCGTAATCATTTAACAGCTCGACCCATCGCCGCTGGCGCATGTTCAGTTCCTTCTGATCAAGTATGTGTTGCAGGCTTTTATAATCTGTGAAGATTGTACATCGAGTACCATATAGATAGTGTCGCCAGATCTTCAAGGCAAATACCACTGCGCCCAACTCCAGGTCATGAGTGGTATAGTTTCTTTCGTGCACCTTCAATTGCCTTGAAGCGTAAGCGATGACCTTCTGGCGTTGCATGAGCACGCAACCCAAACCTTGTCGTGAAGCGTCGCAGTATACCACGAAGTCTTCTGTGCCTTCGGGTAGTGACAGTATTGGTGCATCGCATAGCTTGTTTTTGAGTAATTGGAAGGCTTCTTCTTGTTTAACACCCCAGTCGTACTTCTTATCTTTCTGCGTAAGGGTCGTTAGCGGTTGAGCTATCTTTGAGAAATTCTCGATGAATCGCCGGTAATAGCCCGCTAAGCCCAAAAATTGCCGAACTTCAGTCGGGGTTTTGGGAGCTTCCCAATTCTTTATGGCTTCAATCTTGGACGGGTCTACATGAATGCCCTTCTCATTCACCACGTGACCAAGAAATTGTACTTCGCGAATCCAGAATTCGCACTTTTAGAACTTTGCATACAGTTTCTCTTTCTTCAGTAGTTCCAGTATGGTTCTGATGTGTTGCTCGTGCTCTTCTTTCGTCCGTGAGTAGATCAGGATATCATCGATAAATACAATCACGAATTTATCGAGATATGGTTTACATACGTGGTTCATCAGATCCATAAAGACCGCTGGGGCGTTCGTCAATCCGAATGGCATCACAAGAAACTCGTAATGCCCATAACGTGTTCTGAATGCAGTCTTTGGTATGCTTTCTTCTTGAATCCTCAACTGATGGTATCCAGATCGGAGGTCGATCTTGGAATAGTAGCTTGATCCTTGTAACTGATCAAATAGGTCATCAATCCTCGGTAATGGGTACCGGTTCTTGATTGTGAGCTTGTTCAGTTCTCTGTAATCGATACACATTCGCAGAGTTCCATCCTTTTTTTATCATGAACAGTACTGGAGCTCCCCAGGGTGAGAAGCTTGGTCTTATGAATCCTTTATCCAACAACTCCTGGAGTTGTGTAGATAACTCTTGCATTTCGGATGGTGCAAGCCGATAGGGTGCCTTGGCTACAGGAGCGGCTCCTGGAACCAAGTCTATACGGAATTCGACTTGTCGTTGCGGAGGCAATCTTGGCAGATCTTCGGGAAAAACATCAGCAAATTCCCTCACCACAGGAATGTCTTCGAGCTTCGGCTCCTCAGCCTTCTTATCAACAACGTGCGCTAGGAAAGCAACACATCCTTTCCTTAAGCACTTCTGTGCCTTCATGCAACTGATGATTCGAAGAGGCGCGTCTCGTCTTTCTCCATGTACGATGAGGGTTTCATTATTCGCCAAAGGGATGCGAATGATTTTCTCGTGACAAATAACTTCGGCTTTGTTCTTGGACAACCAGTCCATTCCGACTACCACATCGAAGCTACCCAATTGAATAGGTAAGAGGTTGATGCTAAATCTTCGTTCACCAAGTTCTAATGTGCATCCTCTAACAACTTCGCTCGACTCAACCAGTTTACCATTGGATAATTCTATGGAGTATGGAATACCCAGTCTAGTAGACTCTATCCCAAGCGTACGTTTAAATTCCACAGACATGAAACTATAATCGGCATCGGTGCCAAATAATATGGATGCAAAGTGGTTGTTAACGAGAAACGTACCGGTGACCACGTTAGGGTCCTCGCGTGCGTCTTTTGCTCCAATCACAAATGCTCGAGCCTGAGCACTGTCTTTCTTTGGGCAGTTTTTCATGAAATGATCATTGCTTCCACAACGGAAGCATCCTTGGTTCCGCCCCTTCCCGTTACCATTCTATTTACCAGCACCGTTTCCATTTCGATTCTTTCCCTTACCCCAACAGTCTTCCGTTTGATGACCCAATCTACCACATTTGTCGCATCTTGGAACGCGACAAGCTCCTTCATGATGATACTTACATTTTTGGCACTTAGGCATGGTGCCTTGGTATCCTTTGGCTGCAGTATTTGGCTCCTTAGGGGTGTTGGTGTCACGTTTCTTGTTGAAACCCTTGTTGTTGCGAGTTGCTTGATTCAGGTTTGCATGTTTCCTTTTCTTGTCACCGGATGACTCAGCATGCGTCTCGGTGTTTTCTGTCGGGTTCAATGATAGCTTCTGCATGCGAACACAGTCTTCAGTAAGGCTGACAGCCAGAGTTACAGCCTCAGTGATTGTTTGGGGTTTGGCTGAAGTCACCATGCCGCAGAATTCTGGGGCCAGTCCCCAAATATAGCGTTCAACGCGCTTAAATTCCGGAGTTACCATGTAGGGAATCACCCTAGACAAATCATGGAACCTTCGAGTGTACCCCGTGATGTCAGCACCTACCATAGTCAAGTGCCAGAACTCTGTCTCCAACCTTTGGAGTTCGGCACGAGAGCAGTACTTTTCTCTCATCTTCTCTTTCAATTCATCCCAAGTCATGCCATACGCGGCATCATCACCCAGCGTTTGAACTTGTAAATTCCACCATGTCAGTGCTTCGTCGACGAACAGCCCAGTAGCAAAAGTGACTTGTTGATCCCCGGTCACTTGCTCATGCGGGTTGTGGCTTCAGTCTTTTCCGTCCAACGCACAAATGCTACTGCTCCTCTAATGCCATCGTAGTTCATTGGTTTGCAGTCGAGGAACTGCTTGAATGCGCAGCCTGTAATCGATTCGACCAATTCACTTGTGAGCAATCGAAGAAATAATGAAACAAAGACCGTTCATAGATTTCTCCTTGCTTAGCAAATTGTCTTAAGGTTACCTTGGGCTGCGTTTCCTCCAGACGAATCTCCATGTCCGTTACGCCTAGCATTGCTTGGCCCTCCACTGTCTTGGGTGCGGTTCGCCTCGTACTGGGCGATAGCAGCAGAGATCCTTTCTTCCAGTAGAGCGTTCAGCTCTTCAGCAGTCTTCGGAAGTGGGGGAGGGGGAGGTTGATCACGCGTGTTCACATCTCTTCTTGGTGCCATGTTCTGACAGAACATCACATGATAGGGTTAGACATTTGTTTGATATCGTCGTACGAGACAGTAGTAGTGTGTATATATATATATATATATATATATATATATATATATATATATATATATATATATATATATATATATATATATATATATATATATATATATATATATATATATATATATACGCAGGCATATACCACATAAGTGACATCAAACAATCTGCAATGCATAAATCAATTCATACAGCAATAAGCATGTATAATTAGGTAAACACCTCGCTTTACATTGGCGGTTCTTGTCTTTACACCCTAAGTCATCACTCCAAAGAGTGTACGTTTGACCATTATCTTTCACTGGGGAAATCTATACGCGATAAGACTTGCTGTGTTTTCTGTGCACTGAATTCCATAATTATGTATGCATCCATAATTACGTAACTCCTTGCACAGTCCGCACAGTTCGTTTCATCCTCGTATTTCTTCCTCCAGATAGGCCATTGTTTTCAAGTAAAGTCATGTATACTAGTGGTATTCTACCTCTAATACATGTACATGCTAATTATCACACATAATTACAAGTACTCCTGTGCACCCTAAGTCTCGTCGTGTCTTTTCTAGACTCATGTAAACAGTTTCAGGCAGTGGATGTCGCGGGAAATTTTATGCAATGAAAACTTTTTGAAAAATTGTTTTCGCGATAGGATCCTAGGGATTGTAGACTAGACTCGAGAAGGAATCCTGGTTCACTACAATCGCAGCTCTGATACCAATCTGTCACACCCCTTTCTGCAGCGGAAGCACGAGGTGTGATCATGAAAGGTTCTCATAGCATACGAAAGGTAAACGCACTACATGCTCAAAATATCTTCAATCATTACATTACTGAAAACATATGTCAAGTGTTTACAACACGAGATAGCATATTGTCTTAAAAGTTACAACTCTATTTAATGATAAACAAAGCGACATCCACGAGCATGAGTAAGACCACGCGTACATCCATCCTAGTTACCTGAAATACATGTGAGTTTTGGAAAAACGTCAACATAATATTGGTGTGAAGTCATGCAGTTTTTGTATTTCACGTTCGTATACTTTGTATGAAAACATAGTTTGTGTCATGTATAAATCAAGCTTTCATATATAAATCAAGTTTTCATGTGTACTCCACGTACTCATGTATAATTCAAGTTTACTTGTGTACCCCACGTACTCAAGTATAAATCAAGTTTTAGTATGGTATGAATTTTTATGTAAATAAAGTATTCCTGTAAGTATCAGGATTGTTAATGGGTTGCAAAGCCATTAACATGTGACACGACATAGGAAGTCACCAAACCTTAGGCATTTCTCTATTTGGCATATACTGAGACACAAAAGCACTACTCGATTCTCGCCCTCACCGAGAGTGTGGCTGCCCGGCACCCGTTAGATGTAACCATTTGTTCTACGGTCTAGGTATATAGTTGATTAATGGTGCTTATGGTACCCTATTCGTGACACGATTTCTCGTATCATTTCTCATATCACATCATACTTGGTTCTCGTCCTCACCAAGTGTGTTTCTTGTTATCATACCATTTATAAACATAGTAATATTTGTACATGTATTTCACCCCCGAAGTTATAAAACTGAAAACAGTTAAAGAAAAGGGGGAGCATGAACTCACAACTTTGCGTTCCTTGCGTCGTAAACTTCACCGGTTTTGCTTATAGTGCGTCGTGACCTAAACGTGTTTTATTATCGTTAGTCACTAGACTTGTATCGCACAAGTACAGTCACTCTCTTTTGTATTTGTATTGTTGTGTTAAAAATATTTTATATTTTTAACTAAATATCTTACTTATATTATTTTCTTCAAAAATTAATATAAGTATCTCGTGTTTTGCACGTTGCACCCGAATTATGTATTTTTGTGTTTATACTTCTCATGAGTATTTAGTGTAGTATTTTTAAGTCTTAATACACTAGCTCGTATAACACATACTATATACACTTAGCACAAAAGTTGGTGATCAAATAATATATTCTAAATATATATTTAACAAGTTTCGTTTACGAAAACCCACCTCCGACACTTGGAAATTTTGTAACAAAATCATGGCGAAATTTATTTGGAAAAGCAAGTTAAAAATATATTCATAACACTTATCGTAAAAAAAAAAATTTCTAAGTGTTAGATTTCTGGAACTGGAGGTGGCCACGCTTCTTAGCGTATCATTTTCTTTTCAAAATTTAATCAATAATTTTCCCAACATCAACAAACAATATTTCAACATCAACTAGTCAAAAATATACATAAATCGCAAACATATGAACTTGTGGGTTATGTAAAAGTGTGTAGTAACTTTCCATTATTTTTAGTAGATCTTTCCATCTTTATAAATAAAGTCGGTTCCTTGTGATCTTTATTCTTGAAGAAAATACATTTTTACAACTTCTAGGTCAAATATTACAAAAATAATTCTTTGTTAAAACCCTCGATACACAAGTGTCTACACACTTATTTATTCACAAAAACACATTTTGCTTATGAAAGATCCGACCTTAAAACATGATTTCATCATACACTTGTTTCTTTGAAAATACCACTTGTAGATCTTTAGATCTACTAGTTTAGAACTTCGTTTTACAAGAAAAATTTCTTTTACACAAGTTCATATTATTATGTAGTAGTGTTCATCATCTAGCCCTTTTCATACTTTAACATACACTAGTCCATGTTCTATGAACATGACTTAGCTGGGTTAGATGACGATCCGAACTACTACTAGCAACTAACAACACAAAATAATCATAACAAAACAAGTTTAACAAGTTTTACACCAATATTCATTCTTTAACCACTTTGTTCATCATTTTACAAGACTTTTAGTTTTGTTCTTGAGTGTTTAAGATTTTCAACCGACAAATCTCTTATTAACCACTCTAGACATGATCAAGAAGGTGTTTAGAGTCACTTACTACTAGCTCGTGGCTAGGGAAGAAACTAGGCGAAAAACAGGTGGTTAATAGTGTGGTGATGAGGTCCTTGGCAAACCGTAAGCACCGGGCTTCGTTGTGCGTGATCCTTCACACTTGAATGTATATAGAATGGCTTGATCGAAATTGAAAGGTGGTGATGGTGGTGCCTATGTGGTCGGCCGAGAATATGGGCAAGAGGGAGAGAAAGAGTGAAGTTTTTGTTGTGTGGTTAATGAATGATGAAGTGATCTTTGTGCTAACTTATAGTCCATCCATCACAATTGCCCCTTGGATCTTATGTTTAGAAGATATTAGACATGAGGGATTATAATAATCAAAGTTTGTAAGTGTTTGTCCCCTCATGGGACCGAACTCGTTGGGGGGGGGAGGTTTCTCATGGTTAGATTCCAACTAATGATTAAGATTTAGTTAGTTAAGTTAGAAGTTTAAACCAACTTCTAGTGTGTTGCGTTGTCTAACGGGTGTTAGGGTATTCGGGGACCCTAACTAGCTTAGAAAAATAAAAACAATGCTTCTAGCATTATTTTGGTGTTCCGGGTAATATCCGGTTGTTCGGTTAGGTACCGATTCGTTAAAGCGCTAAATTACACTTTTTAGTGTCTTTTAAGTACCTTTCTGAAATATTTTCGATTCCCGTCACTTAGGGAAATATTCTGGTTGATAAAACGACATTTCTGCACAATATTTATGTTGTTAAAAGCTGAATTTATTAAAATTCTGCACTTAAAGTGCGTTTCGGGTGCTTTTTAGTGCGTTTTTTAGCTTTCGTAAAGTTTATACATAAACCCTTCTTGGGTTTTAATGTATTCTTGTCGTTGGACCTACACCTAGGCCCTAATCCTAATGTCTGACTGCTTTCTCCAGTTCTGCTGACACAGTGTGTCTTACCGGTGAGTTTACTAGTATTACTGACGCATCGCTTTCGTTTATGCATAAAGCAATATTTTTGTAGTATACAACTCACATGAATTCACTTTTTTAGCATGAAATTAGTCAATACTGACATTTAAGCACATAATTGCAGTCATTAAATAATAATTAAATTGTACGGAAATTACCGGTTTTGTGCCAGTTGTCACACACTTACCTCAGGTTTATTCTAGATGAATTGAAGATCGGGGACTGGTGATTGTGTGAAAACTTGATGTAACCAAAATGATTGAGAGAAATGATTAGTGATAGTGATTTGAGAGATAATAGAAAACTGCCGTATGATGAGATTGGGAGAGGTTAGGGTTATGAGGAGTTTTATTAAAGTTTCTAACCTATCCACAAAGCACCCCTAACTATAGCATTATTACACAAAATATACACAACTTGTAATTTACAATTAAAGCATGTATTTTCACGTATTTGTCATGCAACAGATAAGTTTCATGAAGACCGTTCGTTTTTAATTAATATTCGCGTTAGCCACCAACGTCCGAAAGTTATCATGTGTGTTCCGGTAATTCCCCGAATTACCAACTTAGACTCATTTAACTAACCATAGTTAGATGCAGTGCTATGAGTGTAAGTCTAAATTAACTGTAGTTAGGTTAAAGAAGTAACCTGAAGTTACGGGTTGTCACATCATCCCCAACTTGAAAGAAATTTCGTCCCGAAATTTTATAAGTAGTCTCAGAAAAATGAAACAGTGAGTTGAGATGACTATGGATTTTCCTCGGGTACCACATCATCCTTAACTTGAAAAGAAATTACTCTCGAAATTCACTAGTCGCATTAGTGTTAGGTTCAACAGTTTTGAATAAATGAGTGTTAGGTTCAGCTCGATGCTTGGTCAGTTAGTCCATACCAATGACTACATTAAAGCTACCAAGGGTCACAGGAAGGGGATTAGTGTCAAACACTTGACCTAGAAGATCGAGTTTCCACCCAACATAAATATAGGATGCTTCAATCAGCTCACCGTCAGCCAATTCCTCAATGTGTTTGGTTTCAAAAGGGGTTTGGAGTCGATCCTAACAATCTAATGCACTTCAAGGTTGACTCCTATCGGCACTAGAATCGAATAATACAGAAGTGAAAAGATTGTTTATAGAAAACATATCGATCACAAAGTTGTCATCATTCCTGGCGTCACCCGCGCCAATCGTAAATGCTCTCTTGTGAGCACTATTTCCATCGTTGTTGTTATCGGTGTTGATGTTATTCCCAGTGTCGTTTTTGTTGTTTCCTGCATTTTTGGCGTTCTAGTTTAACTACGGGCAATCCCTCTTGAACTGATTCTCACTTCCACACTGAAAGCAGCTCTTTCGATCGCCTTGTTGCTACTGTGGCTGTTGTTGCTTTGGGAATGGAGCTCTACAGTCTTTCGCCATATGGCCCACCTTGTCACACCTTTGACAGGTTCGGGTGCACTGGCCGTAGTGGTGGTGGTTGCACTTGTTGCACTTTGGTTGCTTACCCGTGTAAAAACCCTGATTCTAGTTGTTGTTCTGGTTTTGATTTGCAGCCAAAGTCTGGTTAAAGTTGCGATTGTTAAAATTGTCAGCCTTCTTCTGTTGCTGGTTTGAGTTGGAAGCCTTATCCAAATCATTCCACTTACGTTTCTTGTTGGCAGCTGGAGTAGTTGCAGCACCACGCTCTAGTAGAGAACCACGTTTGACTTCCTGGTCATTTTTCTTGTGGGCTAGACAGATAATTCGTGGTAAGTTATCAAGATCCGCTGGTAGTAACCATACTCTTGATCCGTGGCGCCAAACCATTGATGTATAGCTCGATCCTTCTCTAGGGCGGGTTTGATAAGTTAGGGCACATGTTTGCAAGCTCATGAGATCGCTTCGTGTAAGCTTCGATCTCCGATCCCACCATCTTCAGATGAAAGTACTTATTCTCCAGCTTCTGGATCTAATCACGAGGACAATACTCCTCCCGCATCAATTCCTTGAAGTCGTCCCATGTTGTATCATTTGCCATTTCAATCCCAAGCATCTGAACTTGGGCGTTCCACCAAGTTAAGGCACCATCCTCCAAAGTGCCCAAAGCATACTTCACCCTGTCCCCAGCCAGACAGTTACACATAGTAAAAACCAATTCAGCCTTCTCAAACCAGCGGAGAAGTCCCACCACTCCTTCAATTTCAATAAAATTTTGTGGCTTGCAATCTATGAATGCCTTGAAAGTATAAACAGGCAGATTGTTCTGATTTTGGTTCACGTGTTGACCTGGAGGTGAAAGAAAGTACAACGTATGAATGAGAGTTTGAGTATGCGGATAAAGAATAAGGATCGTCTTGTTGTGAATCTCGTACCAGCTTTCAGAGTTGCTAAAGCCTCAGCCACACGCGTATTGATGAGATCTGTCAACTCCGCCTGAGTCATGATGATGTTGCCACATCCACCGCTTCGGCCACCACCGCGTCCGCCACCATGTCCACTCATTCTTCTGCATCCACAAGAAGAGTGGAAAGAGTAAGACCACGATTGAATAGAAGTCAATCATCGTTGTGACTCCTATAGATTGTTGAAACCCCAATTATGTCGGATAATGGGTCAGAATCCTTTCACACTTGTAAAGCCTCACTAGGACTCACATGCACCCCAAATTATTATTACGTGTGCACCCATGATAATAACGTGATTTGCATGTGTTAGGAAACTTTTCATGTAAGTATTGAAGAAAAACTTATTCAGCCTGATCTAAAGAAGAAGATGAAGTCTTGAAGATTAAACAACAAGAAGAAACTAGATAGGACGCTTGAAAAGAACAAACATCTTCATCAAAGAATCAGAAGCTGATCAAGAACAAGAGAAGATTATCAGAAAAGACCATTCTGATGAATCTGGTGATATTTCTGATGAAATATCATTAGTTTTTGGTAAATCTGATCATCGGACTTTCAAATGATTTGTTCATCAGAATTTCTGATGAAGTGGTTATCAGAAATTCTGATAAACACCACTTGCCTGAACGAATTCTACCATGCCACAATAACCGAAGCAACTTGACATTATTGGATCTCATGATGACCAAAGAAACTTGATAATTGGATTCAATGAATATGCTAAGAAGCTACTTTTTGCAGGACATATGCATGAATAAACAAAGGACGATGAGTTAAGCCAAGCATTCAATACATACAACAAAAACTCCAATGTCCGTTCACCTCAGAATTACACAAGTATTCGTTTATAATAGATAATAACCTTACAATCACCTTGTAAACCATTTTGTTTCAAAGTGATATAAACTTGAAAATTCTGTAGGTCTTGTTTCTTGAAAGTCTGATTTCTATTTTCGCACACTATTTTCATATTTGTTGAAATCACTTTCCATATTACGTGAAAAGAAAGTTTTTAAGTCCAACTGGGACCAACAATTGGTATCAGAGCTCATTGAATAAATTATTTTCAAACGATCAATTCCTTATCTCTTTTTCTCTAAATATGACAAACTTTCAAACATGGAATAATGCTTTCAACATTGGTTCAATGTCTAAACCTCCGACCTTGGTAAGAGAGGAATACCCACAATGGAAAATCAGGATGGTCAACTTTCTTAATGGACATGACCGAACTCTGTTTCAATCCATTGAAAGGGGTCCATATGTACCAGCGACTGAAATACCAGTTATTCCATCAACTGATCAATCACCAGGAGTCCCTGCCTCTTTGGCTCCCAAAAATGAAAGTCTTTGGAGCCAAGAAGACAAGGAACTGGTGGCTGCAGATGAAAGGGCCAAATCACTTTTGATAATGGCACTTCCTAATGACATATTCTCTCAAGTTGACGCATGTGCATCAGCTAAAGAGATATGGGATCAGTTAGAAAATCTTTGTGAAGGAGGGGAAAGGATGAAGAGGAACAAAAGAACAAACTGTGTTTCCTCCTATGAGAGATTTAAAAGTTTACCAAATGAAAAACTTTGTGAAACCTATTATACATTTGCAAAACTTTTAAATGAGCTAAAGAAATTTTGGATTGTAAAATCAAATGATGAAAGGAATATAAAATTTCTGGATGCTTTGCCTAGAGAATGGAGAAGTCTAACCGTGACTTTGTCCTCCACCTTAGAACTAGGTAATATGAGTCTTCATGACTTATATAGCATTCTTGTCCCCGGAGAAGAAGAGATATATGAAGAATCAAATCAAAGAGGGGGATCTTTAGCTTTAATCTCAAACTCACAAAGAACACCCATCTGTGATCCACAAACCTCAAAGGATAAGGGAAAAGCAGAAGTTGTGTGTTACAAATTAAAACAAAAGGGTCACTATGCATCAAAGTGCAAAAATAAGAAACTGAAGGATCTTGCATACTATGAGAAGATGCTGGAAGAAGCCAAGAAGCAACAACAAGTTAGTTTGATAGCTGGGACAGATACAGAGGCACTAGCATATGGATACAAAGCAAGGTGGTTGAACAGAGTAATCATTCTAATGGAGGAAACTCTTAGAGATGCCCTCCAGTTGAATGATGACCTAGACACCACCTTCTTCCCAAGGGAAAAGCTGGAGGAAACCCTGAGGGAAATGGGTTATCGAACACCCAACCTTTCGAGGCAGATCAATAAATCTGGTTTTATTCCACCATACCAGTATTTGGTAACACAGCTCAGTGTCTGTTTCTCAAAGAAGATTGGACACTTCAATGAGTTGTCTTACAAGCTGATGGAAGTGGTACATGCAGCTGTACAAGAGAAACCGTACAACTTCTCTAAGTTTCTCATGAGAGATTTGGAGGCAAACATGCACACTCGTCAACCTTTTCTGATCTTTCCTCGTTTTGTGACCAAGGTGATAACAAGCCAACTGGACTTCGGAGGAGTAACATACTGGTACCCAAGGGCCCAGGTTGTTCTACAAGAAGATTTGAATGTTCCTTCCCTAGTTCCAACACATAATCACAGTGGACGCAGAACCTATCTATGGGTGTATGCTACTTGTCTCTATAATGATTAGTTTTTTTCTTTTTATTATACGTTTTTTTTTTGTCTGTTTGAATAGTATATATTTGCTTTGTTTCAAAGAAAAACATCACAATGGATCTAGGGAGAAGTAAAATGGCATATCTGATGAAATCATGAAAAATCTAATGAAGTATAAATAAATCTGGTAAAAATCAGAAAATCTGATGATTCACTAGAAAATCTGATAAATCATCAGAAAATCTTTAAAATAACCAGAAAGTCTGTAAATCAACAAAAAGATGAGAAGAAACGTCAGAGGAAATTGCATAAAACCAGATTCAAAACAATGACAAAAGAAACTTGTAACAAAACAGAAAAGATTCATAAAAGTTTCTGTTAAATATTGAAATTTTTTCTGGACAGTTAATCTTCAAAAGGATGAAACAAAAATGATGTTAAATTGATGTGAAATTTTTCACAACAAACACTCCTTGAAGATCAGAGCAAAGATATGAAGTTCGAAAATGCTATGTAAGTAATATCTTCAAAACTCTACTTATTCCCTCTCATCTAAAAAATCTATGATTCAATCTCTAAATTTGAATCCAATGAATTCTGATGAAGTATAGGGAAAATCCAACACTCAAAAGTTTATTTAAGGATTTTCTGGTACATATCATCACAAGGACTCTTTGGGAACCAGGTCAGTTTCAGAAAAGGTTTTATTGGACCTCTTTATAACAAAAGGGTCCCACAGGAAGAAAAGGTGCAACTTGGATGTTAGTATTTATCTCCTAAATCTTTTTGAAATCTCCGATTTTAATAAAAGATATACATCAAAAATTTTCGGAGATATACCAAAGGTTTTGTAAAACGGATGTTTCCTTAACGGATTAAAACATCATTAAGGTGTCATAAACCACCTTAATTACACACCACCCACGATAAATACTCAAAGATCTTTGTCTTAAAACACTATAAATACATCTTGCAAACGGCAGAGCATACCACCATCAACTTCCATCCTTAAACTCAAGAAACCTAAAAACCCTTTTCGAAGCAAAACTCAAATCACCATGGCCGCAATCAACATCAACATGCCACCAGTTGAACACTCTATTCAATTCATCAATGAAGTAGAATTCCTACCCTTGAAAAGCAACAATGAAGCTATGAACACCAACATAGGAGAATATGACATGAAGTGCCAAATCCTGTTCGAATTTCTGACAAGGTGTCCTATTGCTCAAGACCTAACAAAGATCAGAGATGTACCGGAAAAGCTTATACAACAAGTGGTGAAGACACTCGAACAATCAAATACCAACGAGCTAACAGCACACGTGTGGGTAGATATCTTCATTGTAATTACACCGGAGAAGATAAGGGAATGCCTGAAGTTGCCTATAAGCCAAAGTTATGATAAAGCACCAACAAAAGATGACATGTTTTCACAGCTTGATGCTGTGATGGGATACAAGGTAAAGATCTCAAAGATTGGTGATTTTAAGAGAAACATGTTGCCTGCCTTCTGGCAAGTATTAATGGAGATCTTAAACAAATGCATATCATCAAAAATTGGGGGAACAGACCAGATTAATAGGAATGTTCTGACAATCATGTTCAGTCTCATCACAGGGATGAACATTGATTTTGGAACAGAAATCTTTAATCTGACCAGAAGATCAATATTGACAAATACTGGGAGAATAGATTCACATCTACCCTTTCCAGATTTTTGTCAATCCTAATTTCTGATACATTTTCTGAAAGTAATATGGAAATTCCTACATCAGAAAACATGTGGAGTACTGAGGTGATGAGACCATGGTTTGCATTTGGCTTCTGGAAATCAGATTTTGATGTGCCTGCCCTATCAGAAAGTATGATGAATATGATACCAGAGGTATCACCCTACAGGGCAGAATATCTAAAGATGTTGAACAGAAAACCAGAGAATGTAGCAGTTTTTGACAGTGTGTCCCCAATGGAGCATGATGCCCAAGAATCAAGTGCACCATAAACAGAGCAGGAGGCTCAATCAGAACCTCGACAAGGTGATGAAGATGTACAACTGAGTCCATTGGCAGAACAGCATCATGCAGAAACTTCACACATGGGAGAAACAGGTGCACAACACTCTAAATTTAATGTTGTTCAAAATTCTGATAGTGATTTTGATCAATTCAGGGCAATTATATTATAGAACATAGAGTGACTATTTCTAAAAAACAAGTTGTGTGTGAATCCAAAGACCTATTCTCTGAATAAGAAAATGAGGAGGAGAATGAGGTCGCACCAGGTGGAGATCAGTTTACTGATCAAGGAAACCTGGATGAGAAAAGCAAGAGTTTCTCAACAACTCATGGAGAACCTGAAAAGGTTCAAGGAAATGAGGAAACCCCGGATTTGAATAGGTTTCAATATTCTAGTAAGTGTATGGAGGATTGGGATTATTACCAACCTTCTAACCTTAAAACAACAGCAAGTGTGTCTTCTGCTGGTGTTAAAGGTGGAACATCTGTTGTTCCTCCTGTTACCCAACAACAACAAACTATATCAACTGAACAACTTCACAAGGAGCTTGATGACATCACAGTTGTCTGTACTGGAAAGACAGCAACAAAAGAAAAGCTTGATCTGATACCGGAAGAGATCAGAAACAAAAGATCTGATATTAAAGCTTTATCAGAAACTGTTGAAACTGTTAAGAAACAAACAGAAGTCAACACTGCAGCTCTCAGTCAACTTCAGCAGTCATTAGAAAGAAAAGAAAAGTCATCAGAATTTGAGAAAGCTATCAAAGAACTTCAAGAAATCAAGACAAAAATGGCAGAAGTTGCAAGTAAGAGAAAGTTCAAGTACTGGGAGTATTCTAGAAGAAATTCAAGTCCTAAGAGCCAATAGTAGCAGCATGGCAGAGGCTCTTGAAAAATTGATGGTGGAATGGTCTACACAGAAAAATCAAGAAAAACTAGAGTTTCAGAAAATGCAAAAACAAGAAGAAACAAATGCTCAAACTATTTCTAATGTGGAATGGTTAGTAAAGAGGTTGCAGTATAATGTTTCCAAAAACAGTGATCAGAGAAGGACCAGACGGGAAGCCAAAAGAATACTCACTCTTAGAACCTGATCAACACACAATGATGTACCCTGAAGAACATTTGAAACACTTCTACTGGAATGATAAGGAAGATAAACAGGAAAGGCACCTCTCTCCAATAAGCTCAAACATCATTCAAATAAGAGGACAGGGAAGTTGGGAACTCATGCATAATCTTGTTAGAAATCCAGTAGTTGAGATTGAAAAAATTAGCACAGCAAGTTATCAAGGTAGAGTCATGGGAACTTATGAGCAGAACAAGTATACATTGCTCAGAAAAGATGGAACTACAACAACTATTACTGATGGAGATCTGGCTGATCAAATTCATCCACTGAGCATAGTAAAAATGAAACAGATCATTGATCAAGAAAAGGGCAACACAGTACACATAAGAAGAGCCCTTCACAGCATCAAGGAAGCAGGAAAGAAAATATATCAAAGAGCTGCACTGGCAGACTTTGACTTGTGCATCAATTTTGAGTACAACAGGAAAGTACAAACACCTCCTCCCAACAACACCATTCCAGCTGAAATCCTATCCAAAGCAAGAACTGGAGCTATCTTTGAAACACCTGAAATGTCAGTGGTTTTCAAAGATGCTAATGATGAAAAAGCTATGTTCAGAATCAATGAAATTAACAGGTATTCAAATCAGACCCTGAACTATATCAAGAACTTCATGAATCAAAAACAAGAACAACTCAAAAAGAAAGGAAAGGAGAATGAACAGCTGAGGAAGACAATTTGTTTGGGAAACATTGTTTTTTTTTTGTTTTTGAACTTGTTTGGATCTTCTTAATTTGGTTGTTTGAATTCTGTTTTAAAGTTTGGTTGAAATTTGTTTATATTTGACATACATAGTTGTTTTCTTACAATACTTAGGGGGAAACTGTTAGGAAACTTTTTATGTAAGTATGGAAGAAAAACTTATTCAGCCTGATCTAAAGAAGAAGATAAAGTCCTGAAGATCAAAAAACAAGAAGAAACCAGATAGGACGTTTGAAAAGAATAAACATCTTCATCAAAGAATCAGAAGCTGATCAAGAACAAGAGAAGGATTATCAGAAAAGACCATTCTAATGGATCTGATGATATTTCTGATGAAATATCATCAGTTTCTAGTAAATCTGGTCATCGGACTTTCTAATGATTTGTTCATCAGAATTTCTGATGAAGTGGCTATCAGAAATTCTAATAAACACCACTTGTCTGAATGAATTCTACCCTGCCACAATAACCGAAGCAACTTGACATTATTGGATCTCATGATGACCAAACCAACTTGATAATTGGATTCAACGAATATGTTAAGAAGCTACTTTTTGTTGGACATATGCATGAATAAACAAATGTTTATTCATGCCCCTGGGCTTTCTATAAATAGAAAGCTCTTCAAGCAAAGGACGATGAGTTAAGCCAAGCATTCAATACATACAACAAAAACTCCATTGTCCGTTCACCTCAGAATTACACAAGTATTCGTTTGTAATAGATAATAACCTCACAATCACCTTGTAAACCATTTTGTTTCAAAGTGATATAAACTTGAAAATTCTGTAGGTCTTGTTTCTTGAAAGTCTGATTTCTATTTCCGCACACTTTTTTCATATTTGTTGAAATCACTTGCTATATTACGTGAAAAGAGAGTTTTTAAGTCCAACAAGGACCAACAGCATGTTCATCCCAGTTCCTCTTAACTTGCGTCAAATGATCCTCATATTCGAGTGTTAAAAACTAAGATGTTGTCAAAATGACAAGAATCACGAAGTTCTAGAGATGCTATAATACTGCGTATGCAACTATATGCAATGCAATGTGTATGTGTGTGCTAGATGTATAATGTATACTATAATTAAAGACGAACCTTGCAATCTGGAGCGGAGTGTCACGTTCGCTTTCGGAACTGATTTGGTTATAATCTGGTTTTATAAAAATTACCAAACTGTCACAACCCCAAAATTTCGCATTCGGAAACCACCATGAGGCGTGTGATGTACTAGGATCTAGCCACTAATTACATTGAACTATCAGTAATATAATAAATTTGAAATCCATTCAACGTGAAAAGTGTAATTCAAAACAGCTAGTTAAACAATATACGTTCAGCGGAAGCATTTGAAAGTTCTTCTAAGTACTTTGAAAACAATATGTCCGTTAAACATAGCATAACATTAACGTATTATTAGACGGAATGACCCTTGACATCCTCAGCTCCCCTGATTGCAAGCTCCGTTCCTTGAAGTCACCTAACGACCTGCAAGCATGCAGAAAAAGTGTATCAGTATAAAGCTGGTGAGTTCACAGTTTTGTTTAATGCAAACTTGGTAAATGTTTAGTTTAAAGACATTCTAATAATAAACTAGATACCGAAGTGACTTCTATTTGTTTGCCCTCATTAATGCAACTGGCACACCCCCAAAATTTCTAATGCGGAAACCACTGCGAGGCGTGTGACATACCAGGATCTAGCCACTAATCACATTGAACTATTAGTAATATAATAAATTCTAAATCCCATTCAACGTGAAAAGTGTAATTCAAAACATCTAGTTAAAACAATATACGTTCAACGGAAGCATTTGAAAGTGTTTCTAAGTAGTTTGCAAACAATCTGTTCGTAAAGCATAACATAACATTAACGTATCATTAGACGGCACGACCCATGACATCCTCAGCTCCCTTGATTTCAAGCTCCGTTCCATGAAGTCACCTAATGACCTTCAAGCATGCAAAAGAAGTGTATCAGCATAAAGCTGGCGGGTTCACAGTTTTGTTTAATGCAAAGTTGGTAAATGTTTAGTTTAAAGATATGCTAATAATAAACTCGATACCGAAGTGACTTCTGTTTGTTTTCCCTCATCAATGCCTATCAACATTGGCCAGGTGGTTAAGTTCATTAGTTCACGCCTGTCCTCCCAGGTACGGTGTGAGGTTGTCAAGCCTAATAGCGCTATCAACTATTACCCCGTCGCCTCCCCGGCAACTACCTCGGTATTAAGTAGGACTTTCGTGATAGAGTTGAGTTTATTAACTAACATCGAAATTAAACCACAACATTTATAAAAAGTATTCCTCCAAGGAATAATAGTTTGTTTGTTTGTTTGTCCCCCCGGAACGCATGCTTGTGAAAGAGTAGTGAACTCACCTTAGTTTACTCGATATGCAATAATGTGCTTCTACGCGTTAAACAAATGCTAGGTCCGTTACACGCGACCTAATGTACAGTAAATGTAAGTACGTATGTGTGTAGGGTTATGCAATACCCTAATCGTCCAAACAACCAAGTGTTTACCGTAAACAGGTTAATAGGCTTAACATGGTTATTATACAGTACACACAGCATGCAGCGGGTTTCTCTAATTGAAGTCATGCCGTCAGTGATTTGAGAAACACGGACACCAATCGTATATGCATACAATAATCAAGTAAGTTTGGACACTCATGATATTCCCATAAATGCCGACCATATATACCTTTAGAAAGAATTGCCCAACATAATTTAACTTGGAAATAATTATTGAACACAACACTAGCATGCACATTAAAGCAACTCGGACCATTGAGCATTATATCCATATTCCGACAACATATACACACATCTATGGACAACTTAACAAATTACATAAATGCACTACTTGTTTCAATAATTAACTCGGAGATCATGTATACATTGTTATTAATCTCGGACCCATTAATCTGACTACTTCTAAACTCTAAATTTACTTTACATACTCGGACCAATCCACTCAATCCTATAACTCAGAAGTTTGGAATAATTATAATCATCTTTTCCAATTAAAACAAGTGCTTGGACATGTTAGTTAAACCCTAAACCCAGAGACTCCCATAAACCACAACCCATTAACCTCGGCCCATTAAAACCCGGACTCCCAGTTCACTTGTAAAATTTGGAACCCAAAGTTAAATACATAACCCCACCCCACTCATAATAGGTCCAGATTTCCCTTAGTTCCAATACTCCCAAAAACTCGAACTTATAACAGTTTTATAAATCCTGAACAAGCATAGTTAAACTCAGATTCATCACCTTTTTACAATTAAACTTGGACCACATGTTAAATTTATAAATTCTGAATCAATCCTTTATATTCGGACCATTCATGTTGAAATTTCTAAATTCTGAATCAAATCCTTTATATTCGGACCATTCATGTTGAAATTTATAAATTCTGAATCAAATCCTTTATGTTCGGACCATTCATGTTTGTTATAAAAACCCGGATCTCTTCTTTATTTACTTCTTAAGTTCGGACCTACTACAATAGATATTAAGTTGGAACAGTTTGATTGCCTAAACTAGGAGACTATGTTTCCCACTAAATTCAGAACATATAATGTACCCTACCTTTTGATTTTTAATAAAACTCAGATGCCTTTCATTAATATGTAAACCTTGAAATCGTTTGAATTATATATAAGAACTTGGACATCCCTAATAACATCCATATTTAAACTCGAACTCTACTTGAAAAACCCTGACGTTTCACATTACCTATATTCGGACCCATTTGCTTAGTGTATTTGGACCACATCAGTTTACAAACTCGGACCATACAAGCTTCTACCCAAACTCGGACCATTAAAAAAGTAAACTCGGAATACATGACATTCAATTAAGCTCGGAGTTTCTATGCCATCCTAAACTCGGATCCTCATGATTTTATGTAAAATAGGACACTTGGTTTCTTATTAAATAAATTCGGATTGATATTTCAGAACTTAATCATTTAGACTCTGATATATACTTGTTAAACTCTGAATATATAACAGAATTTCGGACATTAACATAATAAACCCTAACCTTCAAAATAACACAAGTCCTGACATGAGTGAACTCGGACTTTGTGACTTCACAAAGCCTGACTGTTAACTCCGGCTAAACAAATGCACAGAATCAACAAAACCAAAAATGCAGTTTTTAATACAACAGTTACATACAAGCAAAACCCTACTCTAGCATATGAATCAAACAACAGGTTAACAGTTCTAGCATTTCTATAGCAATAGCATCAATAATCTATAGTAAATAGCACACGCATTCACATACAGATAATCACACATTCAACATAAATAATCAGTTCATTACAGCGATTGTTTAGATGTCTAGGGTTTGCATAGATCAAGAGAACAAGGATTCAACATATAAAATGAGCACTTACCTCAGATTTATTCTAGATGAATTGAAGATCGGGGACATAAGATTGTGTGAAAACTTGATGTAACCAAAATGATTGAGAGAAATGATTGGTGATGGTGATTTGAGAGATGATAGAAAACTACCGTATGATGAGATTGTGAGATGTTTTGGGTTATGAGGAGTTTTATTAAAGTTTCTAACCTATCCACAAAGCACCCCTAACTATAACATTATTACACAAAGTATACACAACTTGTAATTTACAATTAAAGCATGTATTTTCACGTATTTGTCATGCAACACATAAGTTTCGTGTAGACCGTTCGTTTGTAATTAATATTCGTGTTAGCCACCAACGTTCGAAAGTTATCATGTGTGTTCCGGTAATTCCCCGAATTACCAACGTAGACTCATTTAACAAACCTTAGTTAGATGCAGTGCTATGAGTGTAAGTCTAAATTAAATGTGGTTAGGTTATAGTAGTAACCTGAAGTTGCGGGTTGTCACAATATCCTTCTGGACATGTTTCCGATTTATCGTTTTGTTTGTATCTTTTATGTCACTAAATTTAGTACTAGTGCAAATATATACTTTCTTTATTTTGTAATTAACGTGTTTCCGTCTACATCACACGAGAAAATAACAAGATACCACAATTTCATATTTAAACACAAAATACATCACGCGAGAAAATAACTATTACAATTTCATATTGTATACTATCTTAAAACAAAAAGTCAGTGGCTGTCACATCACAGCCACCGCCTTTACTTTTATATACATAAACTGTTTGAGCTATAGTAAAACAAATTATACTTTGGTCTGGTGGTTGTTGTGTCTCAAGCTATATAAGAGGTCATGAGTTCGACTCCTCCTTCTCTTCTTCATTAAATGGAGTTCAGATTTACTTTCTCCCAGTTACTTTTTTGCCCTTTACAAATGTTGTTTAAATTTCCTTTTTCTTAATTATTTACATATAATTTAATATTTTTTTACTTATTTTAAAAATAAAAGTTAGTTTCTACACATTTTAATTTGACACCTACATCTCCTATTCTTTAAGTAAGTTATACATTCAGTTCTAATTTTTGGTAATTGATAACTTTGATCCGTCAACCTTTCTTCTTAATAACTTGGCGTCTCATTTTACTTGAATTGCTTTTACGACTTTACACCATAGTGTGTCACACATTAATATGTTTTTTTATCTATGCCTAACTATGTTAATGTGTAAATAACTTTTACAATTTTACATTGTTGTCTAAGTTACCATTACGACTTTACACCGCAACGACGGAGACATTCTCTCTCTTTTTTTTAATCTATGTCAATTTACGTTAATATCACAAACATACCGTGTGTAACAATGTAAAAACGCGTAATTTCACGTGCGGGCATTACACGTTAATGTCATCATCGTACATTGTAACCGCAATACTTATATATGTTACATTGAGATAGATCGGATACGCCGAAACACGTGTTCTTCTATGATTAACACACCACATAACGTACCACCAACTATAAACAACTAAGGTGTCGCAGCCGTAGCACGCTGCCAGTTTTAGCGTACCTGTCGGTTTAAATGGAAACGACTAACGTTTGACATAAACTTTTCCTGAAACGAATATAACCAAATATAATACGCTTTTATCCTTATTTTGTGTACGAAAGCGAGTCGAGTCAAATATAATAGTATTTCATTCAACGGTGACGTAATATTTTTCAACTTGAATCAAATATACGGTATAAATTCGAGTTAGTTTAACTTTCGACGCTGCCGCAACACGCGACGGATCAAAGTCCTAGTTTAAACACAAATTAAAGGTGCAAAGCTCGGTGACATGACAACTTGTATTGAAAAATACAACGAAACCGGTCATTTATTCAATTGAAGGGTGTAATGAAAGTGGCCACGACAAGAATATATTAATGGTGTAAGGTACCTTTAGTATAACATATAGGGTAAATATAAGGTAAAGATTAAATAAAAAGTTTATTTTGTCTAAGACTATAGGGTGTGAGGCGTTAGTTAGAGTAGGGTTGTCAGGCAACGCTGGCTAAACCATATCAGGCCAGTGATGGCCACGGCGTTGCCCTGTTGGCGTGGCTTTGAAGCCTAGCGTGGGGAGGGAGGAGAGGTGTGGTGGCTGGCTTAGATTGGCTAGTGGGACATGACCGTTTGGGTTAGCCGTTTGCTCTAGCCGTTGGAGATGGCGGTTTTGAAGTAAAAAATCAAATTTTAAAAAACAAAATACATTTTTTACCTATAAATACCCATCCCAAACTTCAATTTTCCACATTTATCTTCTTCAACCAAAACCAAACACAAATAACAAATGTTCAACCAAACCCACACCAAAAAACCGAACATGATGCATTGGACAGAGGAGGAGGAAATCGCACTTGTGACATCGCTTGTCGATGCACAACGTACGCTACAATGCGGTCAAACTGCATATTGGGGACGAGCGTTTTAGCAATGCCAACAATATGTTGGGAACGCGCGTCACAATTTAAACGCGTGTCAACACAAGTGGTGTCAACTTAAACTGAAGTTGGATCGGTTTAAAGTTTGTTTCGACCGTATCCCTACGGGCGACTTGACCCACAACAATCGAGTGGAGATCGCGAAGACCGAGTGGGAGCACGAGGGGAATTCGGATTTTAAGTGGGTTCCCTACTTTAATATTTACCGAATTTTGTAATTTTTTTCCTTTTTTAGGATTTAGTAACTACTTTTTTTTTTAATTTTTTAGGATTTAATAAGTAGTTTTTTTTTAAATTTTTTAGGATGTTATGTAACTTTTTTTAAAATTAATATAAGTTCGTGTTTTATTATATAAATGTCAACTATATAAAAAATATATAAAAAATACACATGTCACCCCACGCCGGTCTGACCACGCCGCTTTCACACCCCACTTTTTTGGGGTGGTCTAGTGGAGCCCACACTCGCCACGTGTCAATCAATGCCCCCCAACCCAAACCCCCACACCCCGCGGTCTAAGTAGGATGAAAAGGAATCTTAACTATTCATTTTTTAAATCAATGATTAAGATACAAATATAGAAAAAATATTAGTGTAAGGGTATCTTAGGAAAATCCTATTTATTGAATTTCTCTATCCATATGTAAGGCACATTCATATTCCACCTTATTTTTTAAACCTTTATAACTTTTTATACGACATTATTTTTTTATAAAAAATGCACCATAAATTCGAGCATCTTTTTATCTTTACTTTGTGTACCATATTGTTATATAAAATATGAAAAAAAAAACCACAAAAATATGTTGCATTTCTATTTTGTATAATATTTTTTTGCGCTAGATTTTTAGACTACATTTTTGTGCTATATTTTTTGTGTTGAAATTTTTTGTCTTAAATTTTTTTTTTCTAAATTTTTTTTGCTGAATCTTTTGTGCTAGAATTTTTCGTGCTGAATTTTTTTGTGCTACGCTTTTTTGAACTGTATTTTCTATGCTATATTTTTGTAGTATATTTTTTGTGCTAAATTTTTTATACTAGATTTTTTTTTGTTGTGCTATTTAGAAAACAAAATGGGTGACACATATCATTTTTACACTCCTACTTGACCAAATTATTTTGGTACCAAAATGTCCTTCCTTCCTACTTATAAGGAGTGTCACATGTTATCATAACAATCGTTCTTATGCTACTTAGGCAAAATCTACTTTTTAGTGGATCCCTCCCCATATTATATATAGTGAAAGTGTAAAATACAATATCCCTTAACGTACAATACGTATGAGATGAAATTATAACATGCATGATTACTTTTATAACATGCGTGATTTTGATTTTATATATGCATGATTAAGGTTTTCAACATACGTGATTTATAGTTTTTCAACATGCGTGATTAGGGTTTTGAGTTTTATAACGTGCGTAATTTCATCTCGTACGCATCATAGGCTAATGAATATTGTACGTTAACTCACCCTTTATATATATATATATATATATGTGTGTGTGTGTATACGTATATATATATATATGTATATATATATTTCCGCTACTTTTTCGTAAAAATAGAGCTTAAACCATACAACCTACTGGCTGATTTTAGTACAAAATCATTTAGTAACATAACATAATAAAGGAGTTCTTTAAAAAAAACTTACAATCAACAAGCAAGGAATGATTAAGAAATAATATGAAAATGAAGTCTGAACTTGATTTCACTTGAACCTTGAAGGCTATATTAAAATATTTGAACATGGGAAGGGATTTGTGGGTTTGTTTTTGTTGACATTGGTCAAGAAAAGAAAGAAAAGAGGGGACAAGATGGTGGGGAAGCTGAGAGAGATTGAACGAGTTATGTCCCATTAACTTGACTCGTATACACACTTTGGATTAATTGTTTGCTTATTTATTTAGTTTTGGACTATACTTTTTAACTTTCTAGTACACCATTAATATCAAGAGAAGTTCATATCCATTTCCCAAAGCATGGTGTCGTATGAATGGATGGGAAAGTGGACAGGCTATGGTATGTACAATAAAATAATCCAAGTGATAAGTGTAGTTTTGATCCAACTAATTCATAAACTAATATAGTTGTGTTTCAACTAATATATGGCATAGGATTGTCATGTAGCACAACAAAAGGTGTTTGCATAAAATTCTAGTATATCACATCTATATTTCTTGAATAAAATTAAACAAATGAAATTTATATAGATCACATAAATTAATAATACAAAAGTGTGTTTTATATATATATTCATCGTGCATGTATTGATAGAATACATATACGTATTTAGTATTCTGTAAACAATAGTTGTTAAATACGTGACTACGTGTTAAAATCCAAAACTAAATTGAAACATATATCTATATCTATAGTATATAATAAAGCATATCCGAAGGATAGCTTAAGGTAATTTGCCACTTTACTTAAAACACCTTTAATGTATGATGTACAAGTGTTCAAAGCACATGAAATAAAAAATGGACTTCATTTTGAGTGGATTCTCTCTCTTTCTCTGGCGATCAAATGGCGATTACCTCTTAAAATCTTAAGTTTGAGTGGATTCGCTCAGATCTAGGGTTTCTCCCAAATCGACAGAGTTCCAACTCAGTTTAACATAGAGATGATGTTGAACTTGTTCCTGTTAACGATAAAGCTGGTATGTGATCTTTCAGTTTCTCCCAGAGTATTTTTCACAACTATGTTACTCTTTTTGGATGATTTTATGTCAGATCTGTTGTAATACATTCAGATCTGTGTTGGTTTTGTGTTTTTGTAATGTTTTATGAAGTGCTAATGACGTTGAACTTGTTCCTGCTAATGATACCTGATGCGTGTGTAGTGTAACATAATTTAGATGTATACTTAAGCCCTTTTTACACTTTTAGCCAAGTTTTAAATTTATAAAACACGATATTTACTAACACTAAACACACATATGGGCAAATGCACCCATCGTGGACGTAGTATAGTGTTGGTAAGATACCGAGGTCGTCCAAGGACACAAGAGCTTTTATTACCGGTTTATCCTCAACGTGTAATTAAATCAAAATGTTAGAAAAGGTTTTTAAACTAAGAAAATAAAAACTAACTAAATGCTGAAAAATAAAAATAAAATAAAAACAGATAGACAAGATGAATCACTTGGATCCGACTCGTGTATTAGTATAACCTTTGATTATTTTCGCACTTTTGCACTTGTTTAAGAGATTATCTTAGTTATTGTAGTAGGCCCCTCTTTTGAAGGCGACGTTACCCTCAACCCAGTAGTTTGAGTCAGCAAGGATACAATCCTAAAGGGTTGGATTATTGGAAGATAATGAATTAAGTTATTAATGCAAATTATGGTAGGCCCCGCTTTTGGCGGTGACGTTACCCTCGACTAAGTAGTCTGAGTCAGCAGGGATACAGTCCTAAATAGCCGGGTTATAGTACTACTAGTAGTTAACTTATGAGGGGGTCAAAGAGTTTGGGTCCCCGCCATCCAATACCTATGGGCATTGAAGGAGATCCTACTAAATTTGGCCCAGGTCCCTTACAGGACCTCTAAACGCTGAACAAGGGCAAGACCCTTACCAAACCGTTCCCTTAACCCCCGACCAGGTAGCCAACATACCTCCATATAGACCGTGGAGATATGAATGGTGAAAATCTTATATTTTATATAGAGAGTAAAATAATGCCAAGACACCACGGATAAACGGCAAGGAAAGATCACCTTCAACATAAGCAACTAGTTATTAAAGTCATTAATACAAAACCAAATAAAAAGTGCAAAAGATTAAAAATAAAAAGTAATATACTAAACACTTGTCTTCACCAAGTGATGTATGAGACTTAGGCAAACATGGCCTTGATTGTCAAGAACTCTTACGATCAATCTTGGATCCGGAGACGACTCACACACTCTATGATGGACAATGGATGATGGTGGTGGATGATGGTGTTATGGTGGTGGTGGGTGGTGGAGGAAGTGTGAGAGAGGTGGTGTGCCAAGGGATGAGTTGCAATGAAACCAAGCACTCCTATTTATAGGCTGAACAGAAGGCTGGGCACGGCCCCGTGTCCGATGGACACGCCCCCGTGCCTGTCTGACACTCTCTCTCCTCATTAATTGTAATTCGCAATTACAATTAATGCGCCTGCTGTACTTTTTCCACGCCCCTGTGTTCACTGGACACGGCCCCGTGTTGGGCAATAGAAGCTTCTATAGGTTTGTCTTTTCTGCTGCTTCTTGGGCACGGCCCCGTGCTGGCTGAGCACGGGGCGTGTTCAGTCTTCTGTCTTCTCTATTTTGCTTGGGAGAATGCTGTTGAGGGGTCGGGCAATCCACTTATGTTCCTTTTCTTGTATTTATGTTAGATTTAGCTGTCTTTTTGCTTCTTTTGTGAATTTGAGCTCATTTAATCCTGAAAATACAAAAGGAAGACAAAAGCACTCTTTTTCCAACATTAGTACTTAAATAGGGTTAGTTTTATGCTTTATTTGATGTATTTTATATGTTGCATTTTACACACATCAAATACCCCCACACTTGAACTTTTGCTTGTCCTCAAGCAAAACTCTTTAATATGTGGCTTACACTCCCAAATGGAATGGGTAGAAGAGAAGGTTTTGGCTTGTCATAGAGTGTCAGGAATCCAAGATCTTTTTGGGTTTTATTTTTATTTATTTAAAATCCTATTCGTTATGATTTGTTTAGAACGTTTCATAGGAAAAATTACTTATTTGGGCATAACATGCGTTTTTAAAATTCCATTTATATATAAGTTCACATACCTCACGGGAGAAATCACTCACACTCGACCGAAGGTGTATTTTTAGTGAATCACTCGAGAGCGGCATGGAACTTATTCCTACCATAAGCTTGCCAAGCAATCAATCCTCCTCCTTTTTAACTTGTTACCTTTGTAAATATCAAGAGTACTTTTTTGGGTAAAGGCTTGGGCTAAAGATGGGTGAATGGGTTAGTGGAAAAGGGCGAAAAGCGTAAAAAGCGTCGGTTTTCGTAAAACACTTTGTTTTAGTGACTTTTTATTTCGAAGTATTTCTTCAAAGAAGCTTTTGTTTCAAGAGCTTTGTTTGTTTATTTCTAACTTCATTTCATTTTTTTTTAGTCACACGAAACCGGAGCTTGTAACTAAAATAAAGGGTAAAAATAAAAAGGGTTTTTTTGGTCGGTAAAAAGGTTTTAGGGTAAAGAAATGAAAGGTTTAGGCTCAAAGGGGTTAACTAGGGGGATTTTGGGTAGGTGGTAAAAAAAATGAAAAATAATGGTGTGGAAATAAAAAGGGTTAGTCCTAATGCCTCCATCATTTACTTACTTGGGTTTAAGTTGGTAAGGACCGGGAATGAATTGTTGTGGCAAGTTCTAGAGTCGTAAGAACCAAGCGGCTATTCACACAAGAAACGAAAAATGAGCATTTAGTCTAAAGATGTAAATTTGTATGCTCAATAAAGGCTCAAAACTCACTTTTTGTGGGAATGGGTTTTTCTATGTGATCTAGTATATATAATCAAATTTTAACTAAGCTTATCATGCCGTTTCATAATTTTCTTATGTTGCTTCTTTTTATCATGACGCTCTCGGTTGTAAATTTGTAAAAATATAACCATATTAATCTTAGGATTCCTAACTTAAACTTTAGACAAAAAAATGAGAATTTTTGAAAAAATTTGGGGTGTTTTGCGGTTCCAATAGAGTTTTGTGTAAGGCTTGTTATTAGGACTTGCAAAATTTCAAGGTTTTAGCATCCCCCCCACACTTAAATTACACATTGTCCTCAATGTGTCACAAAAATAAATTTTTAGGCTGATTAGATGTGTAATATAGTGTTAAAAGCAAAGATATTATGTTACTGGCAGTCTGGACACGGCCCCGTGGGGACCGGACACGGCCCCGTGTTCAGGTGCCAGTAACGAAAATTAAAGAAAAGAAACAGAAGCCTGGACATGGGGGCGTGTCTGGTGAACACGGCCCGTGTCCAGTTACCTGAACTGGGCATTTTTCTGCAGGGGGTTCAGCACGGGGCCGTGTTGGTTGGACACAGCCCGTGTTAAACCTTCTGTATTGGAGAAATTGATGTCGGGTTGCCTTGTTCTTGTGCATGGGGTCATGTTTCTCGTTCCCCTTTTCATCCTTTACCACCATGAGTGTGTTTTATTCCTGCAAATTAAAACTAAAAGATTAAACTAAACTAAGGATTGTTCCGCGGAATGCCTCCGTGGTGCGCCGCGTTTATAAGGGTCCTTGGCTAGACCCAATATGAGGTTATATATTTTCTGAGTGGGATGTTTGGCATCCCATGTTGCACCGTAGGAGAGCAGCATCCAAACTCTAATCAATAACCTTCATGTAGTTGACCGGGTCGTCGTCCTCTATTCTCTTCCCAACCCCGAATTTTACTTCATCATCTCCGTACGTTAGGGTGAGCGTTACGTCATTCATGTCTACCACTGCTTGTGCGGTGGCGAGAAATGGTCTCCCTAGTATGAGGGGGACTTTGGTGTCTTCTTCCATATCGAGTATGACAAAATCTGCCGGATAGACAAATTTGTTTACCTTTACTAGGACATTTTCGATGACACCTTGCAGGAATTTGACGGATCGATCAGCAAGTTGTATGCTCATTTTTGTAGGACTCGTTGTTCCTAGGCCGAGTCTTTTAAACATTGATGAAGGCATGAGGTTAATGCTAGCCCCAAGGTCGGCTAGTGCATTATGAACGGGGGAGTCCCCGATCGAGCAGGGAATCGTGAAGCTTCCAGGATCGATTTTCTTTTGGGGAAGTTTGTTGAGTACGAGGGCAGAGCATTCTTTGCCTAAGTTAACTAACTGCAAGGTTTCAATTTTCTTTTTATGAGTGAGGAAGTCCCTCATGAACTTAGAGTATTTGGGCAGTTGGGTTAGGACATCAATAAAAGGAATATTGACATGCAATTGTTTTAATAGACTTTCAAATTTTGCGAATTGCTCATTGGTCTTTTGACGAATTAACCTAACGGGGTACGGAACTCGAGGAGCCTTGGTAGGCTCTGATGATGGAGGGGAGTTCTTCTCCTGCAGAGGCGGGGGTATAGTCTCTTCTGTTGGCGGTGGTGCTTCCGCAGGCCCCACGGTGCGGTTTCGTAATGTGATGAGATGAACTTGCGGTTTCGGGTTTGTTTCGGTATTGCTTGGTAATGCACCTTGTGGTCTCTCGGAAAAATTTTGAGCTAGTTGATTTAATTGTTTTTCTATGTTTTGAATACTAGCTTGTTGGTTTCTAAAATTTTATTCTAATTTTACAAACCTTTCCGAGTTTTTCTTTTCAGTGTCGGAGATGAGGCGAGATACAGTATCTTCAAGCCTTTCTCGTCCACCTTGTTGTTGAGTGAAATTTTGTGACTCATTTCTTGGTTGTTGAAAGTTTGTTTGTTGGGTTTGTTGGTTACTACTATTGTCGGGCTCTCTCCAACCAAGGTTAGGGTGGTTTCGCCATCCTTGGTTGTAAGTGCCCGTTGGAGGACCCGACGGCCTAGGTCTATTGTCAATGTAGCTTACCGACTCTTGTTGATCGTCTGTTTCTTTCATACAACTCCAATTTTCATGTGGCCCACCACACCCTTCACAAGCCATAACCGAGACTGTTTTTGTCATTTCCAATTTTTTTATCTTTGAAGAAAGAGCCTCGATTTGGGCTTGTAAAGAAGTGCTTTCATCAACCTTATGGGCGCCCGGGGCAATAAATTTATTGCCTCGGGGAGTGTGCCACTGAAAATTGGTTTGAGCAATTTCCTCAATTTGGTTATATATTTCATGCGGGCGGCGATTACCTAAAAGTCCCCCGGAGCTAGAATCAAGTGTCTGCCTTGTGTGTGGCAACAACCCATTATAAAAAGTGGATACTTGTTGCCATATCGCAAGGCCGTGATGTGGACACTTTCGCAATAGCTCCTTGAACCTTTCCCAAGTTTCATATAAGGATTCCCCGTCCTCTTGCGAATATGTATTAATTTCAGTCATTAATTTAGCCGTTTTAGCTGGAGGGAAATACTTATATAGAAATTTTTGGGCTAGTTCATCCCAGGTGTTTACCGATCCAGCTGGGAGGGCATTGAGCCAAGCTTTTGCTCAGTCTTTTAGCGAGAAAGGAAACATTCGAAGGCGGATGGCGTCATTTGATGCTCCATTGATCCGAAAGGTATCACATATTTCTAAGAAATTAGTAATATGTAGATGGGGATCCTCGTCCGCAAGCCCATGGAAGGTTGCAGAGTTTTGGAGCATTTGTATCAAATGCCGCCGATGTTCGAAGTTATTGGCTTCGACATTCGGTGCATTGATAGCGGCGCCTAAGTTACCTACGGTGGGTCGTAGATAATCCACGAGGGTACGTTGGTCCGCCATTGGAAGTGGATTCCCCGAAACTTTCTCTTGGTTCTTGGCTTTTAGTCTTTTTCTGAGAAAGCGTTCGGGTTCTTCTAGAGGTTCTTTTATGTCCTTATTAGAACTGGAGCTCATACACTACGTAGGGGTGGCGTCTGGTTCCAAGTCCTGCAATAAAAACAGAAAAGGATGCTGGTCAGAAGGTTCACCACGGCCCCGTGCTCAGTGAACACGGCCCGTGGTCGGAGTTACAGTGATTGTTTTCCAGATCCCAGTTACTGGAGAGTTGGACACGGCCCCGTGTTGCACCGACACGGCCCCGTGGTCAGCCTTCTGTAACTTGGAAAAATAAAACTGCCAGTAACAATGCTGGGCACGGCCCGTGTCCGACCAGGCACGGCCCATGCTGAGCTCTGCAGAAGCTGAAAAACTAAGAAAATCCTAAAAAAATTAAAACGAATAATAAAAAGATGATTAGGCCGTTTATTCCTAACTTTCTTAAAATCCTTGTGTCCCCGGCAACGGCGCCAAAAACTTGATGCGTGTGTAGTGTAACATAATTTAGATGTATATTTTAAGCCCTTTTTACACTTTTTGCCAAGTTTTAAATTTATAAAACACGATATTTACTAACACTAAATACACATATGGGCAAGTGCACCCATCGTGGATGTAGTATAGTGTTGGTAAGATACCGAGGTCGTCCAAGGACACAAGAGCTTTTAGTACCGGTTTATCCTCAACGTCTAATCAAATCAAAATGTTAGAAAAGGTTTTTAAACTAAGAAAATAAAAACTAACTAAATGCTGAAAAATAAAAATAAAATAAAAACAGATAGACAAGATGAATCACTTGGATCCGACTCGTGTATTAGTATAACCTTTGATTATTTTCTCACTTTTGCACTTGTTTAAGAGATTATCTTAGTTATTGTAGTAGGCCCCTCTTTTGAAGGCGACGTTACCCTCAACCCAGTAGTTTGAGTCAGCAAGGATACAATCCTAAAGGGTTGGATTATTGGAAGATAATGAATTAAGTTATTAATGCAAATTATGGTAGGCCCCGCTTTTGGCGGTGACGTTACCCTCGACTAAGTAGTCTGAGTCAGCAGGGATACAGTCCTAAATAGCTGGGTTATAGTATTAATAGTAGTTAACTTATGAGGGGGTTAAAGAGTTTGGGTCCCCGCCATCCAATACCTATAGGCATTGAAGGAGATCCTACTAATTAAATTTGACCCAGATCCCTTGCAGGACCTCTAAATGCTGAACAAGGGCAAGACCCTTACCAAACCGTTCCCTTAACCCCCGACCAGGTAGCCAACATACCTCCATATAGACCGTGGAGATATGAATGGTGAAAATCTTTTATTTTATATCGATAGTAAAATAATGCCAAGACACCACGGACAAACAATAAGGAAAGATCACCTTCAACATAAGCAACTAGTTATTAAAGTCATTAATACAAAACCAAATAAAAAGTGCAAAAGATTAAAAATAAAAAGTAATATACTAAACACTTGTCTTCACCAAGTGATGTAAGAGACTTAGGCAAACATGGCCTTGATTGTCAAGAACTCTTACGATCAATCTTGGATCCCGAGACGACTCACACACTCTATGATGGACAATGGATGATGGTGGTGGATGATGGTGTTATGGTGGTGGTGGGTGGTGGATGAAGTGTGAGAGAGGTGGTGTGCCAAGGGATGAGTTGCAATGAAACCAAGCACTCCTATTTATAGGCTGAACAGAAGGCTGGGCACGGCCCCGTGTCCGCTGGACACGCCCCCGTGCCTGTCTGACACTCTCTCTCCTCATTAATTGTAATTCGCAATTACAATTAATGCGCCTGCTGTACTTTCTCCACGCCCCTGTGTTCACTGGACACGGCCCCGTGGTGGGCAATAGAAGCTTCTATAGGTTTGTCTTTTCTGCTGCTTCTTGGGCACGGCCCCGTGCTGGCTGAGCACGGGGCGTGTTCAGTCTTCTGTCTTCTCTATTTTGCTTGGGAGAATGCTGTTGAGGGGTCGGGCAATCCACTTATGTTCCTTTTCTTGTATTTATGTTAGATTTAGCTGTCTTTTTGCTTCTTTTGTGCATTTGAGCTCATTTAATCCTGAAAATACAAAAGGAAGACAAAAGCACTCTTTTTCCAACATTAGTACTTAAAAAGGGTTAGTTTTATGCCTTATTTGATGTATTTTATATGTTGCATTTTACACACATCAATACCTTTCTGATCTGTAACCAGATTTGCAGACTCATGGAATTTTGGGGACGGAAGAAAGCGACGATGGTGATGATCTGGTTAAAATGAGGAGAAAGACAGTGACAGAAAACCCTAGCCTCCGCCTCCCGCAATGGCTGCTAGGGTTCCGGCGAAGTCTCCGATGAAACTCCGGTAAGTCCTCCTCTAATTGCATGTTCCATCGGTTTTTAGTTTTGTTTGTTTAATGACGATTGTGACCATGAAGATTTCTCCCAGATCCGTTACGTTCTGATTTTGCTCTCAATGGTTTTTAGGGTTTCTTGAATCATAAAGATTTCTCCCAGATCCGTTCCGATTTTGCTCTTAATGGCGGTTCTAGGGTTCGATGTCAAGAACCGCAAGGTGAAAAACAAAGATCAAGGACGATTTCTCCCGGATCCATTCTGATTTTGTTCATCAGATAAATTAAATCCTTAGTTTTTAATATTTTTTATTTATTTTTTGTGTATACACTGGGAACACCGAGTTATTTTTTGACGTTTTTTTTGTTGTTTTGTTGTAGATGAAGATGGAGTGGTGTAGATAAATGATCCAGGGAGGTTACGGTACCGATGAAGATGACAAAACTTTGGCGATCTGGGTATCTTTATTTACATTTTTGTTTATTTTTTTTTAGTTTTGTGTCCTTCTATTGTTCTAGGGTTTCGTAAGTTTTTTTGAATAGTTTTGCTACTGTTTTTGGATGTGTTTATGTCAGATCTGTGTAATACTTTCAGATCTGTGTTAGTATTGTGTGTTTATAATGTTTTGTGAAGTGATAATGTGAATGTAAGAATTATCTTCCTTCAGATCTATGTTGCTATTGTGTTTTTATAATGTTTTGTGAAGTGATAATGTTAAACGAACCTGAAAGCAAACTGCAAAAATTAAGTATTATATCTCTTTATATGCTTTTTTAATTCAAAACCAACATTTTTTTGCAAGTAAATTTCTTTCGATAGTTTTAGTTCTTGAAGCATGTTTGTCTTTTGGTAAATTCTGGTTGCCTTGGTTTTGTTTAATCGTTTGAATGTAGTCTGTTGGGCCAGATCTAGGGGTTGTGTGTGCGGATCTTAAAACTGGTTCTCAGCATAGATCTTCAAGTGAGTAATCTTTAACTTTTTTCTCTTTTTTCTTGGTTGTTGATACTCTTTTATGGTTTTTATTTCAGAGGTAAAGATTGAATCATCTGGTTTGTTATGATTTTGTTGGGCTTGGATTTTGTGAATTTAGGGTTTGGTGCGTCGAGAGATGAGGATCCAGGATTACTGCATATGGATGAAGATCGATGGAGCCTTATGCGCAGGTACGTTTTCCGGCAACGAGTTAAGATCTAGCAGTGGCATAGGATTCAATTAATGTTTCGAGTTTTGAAAGATACAGGTGATTGCATCTTTGTATTGATTGGTGAGAGTTATATCCATCACCGTTAGGGTTTTTGTGACAATGTTCATTTTTATAGGGTTTGAATTCTGTTTTTGGGGTGATTGTTATTAATTTGTTATAGACAATTTGTCGGATTGTTGATGTTATGATAGATTTGACATGTTCTGTCTATTTGGAGGTAATTAGATGAAGAGCTTTGTATCTTGAATTGGGAGAAATTAAAAGGAGAAACGGTAACTTTCAAGTGAAACCCAACAACGTGTCTCTCGGGTCAGATTGCAACCATCATCTGCTCCTAACTTATTCCAGTTCGGGTGATTTTGTATGGTACGGACATTGATACTCTTTTTTTGAAAATAAATTGATCCCATAACCTTTTCTATTACCTTTTTATTCTAGACTTCTTATTTATTAGTCATTCTCTGATGTATATCTTATTGTGTCTTATCGACAGGGATAGGAATTAATCCAAGTAGGTATCGTGGGTGGTGCTAGATTATTTATTATGGATGGAAGAAATATTGAGGTCTATCCTTATCTCAAAATTACTGTCGAAAACTATTAATTTGATATCAAGTAGATTAAACATATGAATATAGTGTTTTCCAAACTGTAACACATGTGTGTTTAGTCCTTTTCACTCAAAGATGTTAAAAGTTCATTCGAATCCAAGTGAAATGACCATTTTACCCTTATGCTTAAAACAACAAAATATGTATAAAAGTAACTGATTTATTTGTTACATGATTAATCTGTGACTTCATTTGTAACACTATTCTCGTAATGTTATAGTGGTAGCCACTACTACTCATGGTGTTATAATTTTTCTTGCTTTTTAGGTGGAAGATAGGTGCTTCTCTCCTAGGGCATGCAAGACACAGGTTATTGGTGGCAGCCCGCCACATTTAACATATAAAAAAACTTTATATGTTAAATATGGCGGGCTCCCGCCAATTACCTGTGTCTTATATGTCCTATGGAGAGAAGCACCCATCTTCCCCCTATAAAGCAAAGAAAAATAAGGATGGCCTGAATCTACGTAAGTGGGAGAACAAAAGGATAATTTTCTACAATAGATTAGAATTAAAGTTAGTAGCCCCTCATCATATTATCCTTTTGGATTTTCAGTTTTGTACCAAAATTCATCAGCCTTTATTCCAACATGTGATTAACGTGTTATTTAACGATTTGCATTTGCAGGCGTGCAATTGATAAGGATTGAATTTGGATGAACTTGAGATTAAATCAACAATGGTCAAGTCCTATTAACGTTCTGGAAACTCAATGAAAAGAGGAGCTTCAAAAGGTCGTTAATGGCAGTTGAGAGAAAGAGAGACTAAGAAGAGTTTGTTATTATTTTCAAGATACCCTATTCTATTACAACATATCTCTTTTATACCCAGTTTACAACAACTCACACAACTACTAACCAACTACCACCCTAACTGCCTAACTAACTAACAACCCAATCCCCTGTTACTAATCAACACGCAAACCACTGTTGCCTAATCAACTCTTCAATCTGCTATTGGCTAATCCACTGCTGACTGACCTTTTAACTATTGATCCCTTATCTACTGATCTTGTTATCAACTACTGATCCGCATCAAACTACTGATCCGCATCAACTACTGATCCGTATCAATACCCCCCTGATAACCTGATCCTTGACCCCAAGGATCAAAATTTGGGAACTTTTGCATCAGTACTTTAGCATCCTCCCACATCGCATCTTCCACACCCACATGATTCCACTTAATCAGCCATTGTACTACCATTCGGTTGAACTTTTTAAGAATCTTAGTATCCACCACACTTTCAGGTTGCTTCTCAGCTGTTTGCATAATGCCTTCATTAACCACTGATGAAGAAATGGGCTCAGGACCATAATACTTTTTAAGCATTGACACATGCACCGTAGGATGAATAGAAGACCCTTTCGGTAACTGTAGTGTATAAGCTACTTCTCCAACCTTTGCCAAAACTAAGTAAGGTCCAAAATATTTGGCAGACAACTTCTGACTACTTCTTTGAACCACTGATTGCTGTCTATACGGTTGTAATTTCAAATAAACCCAATCTCCAATCTTAAAACACCTTTCTGTCCTGTGTGTATCGGCTAACTGCTTCATTCTCTTTTGTGCCTGGCCCAAATTAGCTTTGAGAATCCCGATAACTTCCTCTCGGGTACTTAAACTCCTGTCTATGGCTTCCACATTGCTCTCACCGGACAGATAAGGCAAATGAATAGGTGGTGGCTGACCATAAATCACTTCAAACGGAGTGCATTTAATAGCTGAATGATAAGAAGTGTTGTACCAATACTCAGCTAATGGTAACCACTTCGGCCAATCTTTTGGTTTCTCAAAGCACATACATCTCAAATAATTCTCCAAACATCTGTTTAAAACTTCTGTCTGACCATCCGTTTGTGGATGATAAGAACTCGACATTTTCTGACCAATTCCTTATAGAGCCAATAATTCCTTCCAAAATGTGCTTAAAAACACTTTGTCTCGATCAGAAACTATTGATTTAGGAGGACCATGTAAACGATAAATGTGAAACAAATACAACTGAGCTACATCCACTGCTGTAAAAGGATGTTGCAAAGATATAAAGTGTGCTCCTTTACTTAACATGTCAACCACTACCCAAATGACTTTCTTGTTAGCAGATTTTGGTAAGCCTTCAATGAAGTCCATAGCAACATCTTCCCATACACCTTTAGGAATAGGCAGTGGCTGCAACATACCCGAATAAGCAACTGTCTCTGCTTTGCACTGCTGACATACAACACAGTTCTTAATATAATCCATCACGTCTGCCTTTAACTTTGGCCAGTAAAACAACCTGTTTACTATATTTACAGTGGCATGTACCCCTGAATGACCCCCTTGCACCGAATCATGCATCCATTTAAGTATCTGTTGCTTTAAGGTGGACACATTACCAATGACCAATTTACCCCTTCTCCTCAATTCACTGTTTTTCCAACTATACTGACTATGGGTTAAAGGATCATGCTGTAAATCCTGGATAATTTTCACTAATTCCAAATCTTGATTCCACCCTTCACTTATGGCAGCCCATATATCAGTGTGAACTGAAGAAGCAGCCATTTGCAAAACTTCCCCATGTGTTACCCTTGACAATGCATCTGCCACTTTATTATCAACTCCTTTTTTATACATAATGTTAAAACTAAATCCCATCAACTTGGCCAACCACTTTTGTTGAAAAGGAGTTGAAATCTTACTATCCAACAGGTATTTAAGACTATGTTGATCAGTCTTAATCACAAAATGATCATGAACTAGATATGGCTGCCATTTTTGAACTACATGAATAATATCCAACAATTCCGTTCATAAGAGGATAATGTCATATGTCTTGGAGACAAAGCCTTGCTGATATAAGCAATGGGATGCCCTTTCTGCATAAGTACCGCTCCAATACCATACCCCGAAGCATCAGTTTCCACTATGAAAGTATCACTGAAATCAGGTAAAGCCAAAACTGGAGGTTGACTCATGCTTGATTTCAACTGTTCAAATGCTTGTTGAGCTGTGTCAGACCAACAAAAAGAATCCTTTTTTAGCAACTGAGTCAAAGGCTTAGTGATGCTCCCATAATCTTTTACAAACCTTCGGTAATATCCAGTCAACCCCAAAAACCCTCTTAACTCTTTGATATTCTTTGGAACTGGCCACTGTTGAATAGCTGAGACTTAAGCAGGATCCGTTGCCACCCCTTCTTGAGAAATAATATGCCCCAAATACCCTAACTCGGTGGCACCAAATTCACATTTACTCTTCTTTGCTACCGACTTGTGTTGTCTCAAAACCCCCAAAACATCTTCCAAATGAGATAAATGTGATTGCCAGCATGGACTATAAACCAATATGTCATCAAAAAAGACTAACACATATTTTCGTAAATATGGTTTAAAAACATGATTCATTAACCCTTGAAATGTGGAAGGAGCATTGGTAAGGCCAAATGGCATTGCCAAAAATTCAAAGTGACCATTATGAGTTTTGAATGCTGTTTTATGAATATCCTCTTCACCCATTCGAATCTGATAGTATCCTGATTTCAATTCCAGTTTAGAAAAGAACTTGGTGCCAAATAACTCATCCATTAAGTCTTCCACTAAGGGAATGGGAAATCGATCAGGGATGGTGGCTTGATTTAACTTCCTATAGTCGATACACATCCTCCATGTATTATCTTTTTTCTTGACCAAGACTACCGGTGAAGCAAAAGAGCTGAAACTGGTTCCGATAACCCCCTGCTCCAGCAACTCATTTGTCATCTTTTCAATAACGTCCTTTTGTATTAACGGATACCTATAAGGTCTTAGGTTAATACCATTAGTTCCCTGTTTCAAGGTAATTCTATGATCAAATTGACCCCTAGAGGGTGGTAAGGATTTCAAATCCTGAAAGACATCATCAAAACTTTCTAACAACTGTTGTAACTGCTGTTGTTGTATCACAGATTTTTCTGTCTTTTATAATACCACTTAGTACTGGTATTACATCCCTCAATAGCACACACTTGCACTAAAGCTAATTCCCCTCTTTGCATATCTATCTTCTTCAAGCTACCCTTACTGAATTGAGTCAACTTTTTCCCATATTGCCCTCTTAATACCACTTTTTGCCCTTTGAATTTGAATGCAACTGTTCTTTCCTTATAATCCATTTTAATACTTCCTAAAGTAGTGAACCACTGTACCCCCAATACCAAATCACAGCCCCCTAAAGGCATCACATGTACATCAGCTTCAAACTGAAAGCCCTTCATAACCCATTGAAAATCTTTGACCATCATATCACATACTTCTTCATGACCATTAGCTACCTTAACCAACATGGCTGGACCTTTTACCAACCTACAGCCCAACTGTTTGGCCAACCTATAATCCAAGAAATTGTGAGAACTTCCTGTATCCATCAATATTTGCAACTCAATTTTACCAAAATGTCCCTTAACTCTAATGGACTTATACATGCCATTCCCTTCTACAACATTCACTGAAATTTGAGCACATTCCAACATTTATTCCTCTATTTCTTCATCAACACTCTCATCCTCTACCCATTCTACTTCTATATGATACAACTGTGGTCTCTTATTACCCCTACACAGATGCTCTTTAGAATATTTTTCATCACAGTTAAAACATAACCCATTTGACCTTCTCTCATCCATTTCATTTCTAGTTAAAGTTTTCCTAATTACATTCTTCTTATTATCCGTACTAACTGACTTTGCATAAGGTAGTAACTGTTTAGTAGCAACTGGATTAGTCAGAACAGAATTTTTAGACCCAAACCTGCTTCTTTTGGCCTTGATGGTTGCTTCTTGTAATTTTGCCAAACAAAAAGCCTCTTGGATGTTTTTTGGGTTAAACATTCTCACCTGCAACTGTATCTCCTCTTCTAGGCCAGCAAGAAAACAACTTAATGCATATTCAGTAGGTAACTGAAGTCTGCTTATGATAGCATCAAACTTATCATGATACTCCTGTACTGAATTAATCTGTTTCAAATTCTTTAAATCGGTCATAGGATCATCATACAATTCCCCAAATCTAACTTTCAAGGCTTCCACCAATTCTGTCCAGGATAATACTTCACCTTCAACCCTCTGGCTAGTAAGAGATTGATACCATTGTAATGCTTTTTCTTCAAAATGGATAGCTACCAACCTAACCTTCGTTGCATCAGACACTTTATCAAGTTGGAAGAACTGCTCCACCTTAAACAGCCATGAAGTAAGATCCTCACCTTTAAACCGAGGAAATTCAATTTTGGTCAATCTTGCTGCAAAATTGAATCCTTCTCCTTCATGCTGCGGGCCCTGTCTTTGATAATCTCTGCCATTGCTTTGGTTATTGACCATTTGGGTCAACTGTAAAGATAATCCAGTCACCATGTTCCTCACTTCTTCTAATGCTTTTGTGTTTTCCTCGATTCGATTGTTCATCTGCTGACTGCTTTCAGCATCATCGTTATCGTTATGACCGTGTCTCTTTGTCATTTTTTGAAGTGGAATTGATCTGAACAAAGATCAATTGGAAATTGAACTGAACGAACAACAATTGAAGGAATTCGATCAAAACAATGACCGAATTCAGGAACCCAAATTGAACGCAGCAAGGTCCCAATCGGCTGAATTAGGGTTCAAAATTGAATTGAATCGAGAGTGTCCAAGGATAGACAGCTCTGATACCAATGATAAGGATTGAATTTGGATGAACTTGAGATTGAATCAACAATGGTCAAGTCCTATTAACGTTCAGGAAACTCAATGAAAAGAATGAGCTTCGAAAGGTCGTTAATGGCAGTTGAGAGAAAGAGAGACTAAGAAGAGTTTGTTATTATTTTCAAGATACCCTATTCTATTACAACATATCTCTTTTATACCCAGTTTATACAACTCACACAACTACTAACCAACTACCACCCTAACTGCCTAACTAACTAACAACCCAATCCCCTGTTACTAATCAACACGCAAACTACTGATCCGTATCAGCAATCTAAGACCCGTTTCAACAGCCCAGCCAACCATGCCAGCTGGCCCTACTAGCATTGAATTCACTACAATTCTTGAAAAGGCAACCTCAATCCGCCAAGTTTCTCTCTATCTCCTCCTTTACACCTTAGTATGAGTCAAATTCTCTGTCCAATTTCATCTCTTTTTATACTAAATAGTTAATGGCTAGATTATGATTTCAAAATACAGTTTAGGAATAGTTTTAATCTAAATTTTTAAATATGTCCAATTTCATATCTTTTTATAATAAAGAGTTAATGCCTAGATTATGATTTCAAAATACAGTTTTGTGAAAGTTTTAATCTAAATTTTTAAATAAATACACACGTCATATGTATTTATTCATCTGTGAACCAAAGCGTCTATTCACATTTGAATATATACTCAATCTTGGCCTTTTATTTTATATCCAAGGGCCTAGATGAATTCTTTTGTTCATTTTCTGTGGTTTACGAATGTAACAATAAAATAGGTATAGCATTTTTTTAATTGAATAAACAAATAGGAAAATAAATTTTATTTGGTGAAACAAGTTTTTATAAATGGTTGATTAAATATTTTTACAATCAAGAATATTGTTTTAAATTGGTAAATAATATATATATATATATATATATATATATGTATATATATATAAAATTTGTCATACTTCACTAAATTCAGTAACTTCATTTGAACCATTCTCAACATAGTTAACTTTTTTTTTTTACAGTTGTCATGTATTTATCCATTTCAAATACCAAACCTTTTAGTTAGAACCAAACCTTTTAGTTATAATCTAACTTCATTTGACCTATTCCCAATGACAGGTCAAATACTAACCTTTTCAAATACATCAGACTTCTTTTTACTAGTCAAGTACTAACCTCAGACTTGCTTTTACACTTCATATTACAAATGTAAAGAAAACAGTGTGAGTATTGGCGGTAAAGCATGCTTGGAGCCCTATAAATTGTAGGGAAAATAGCCAAAATGGCCAAGTTTCAGTCAAACTTTCCGAATTAGCCAAGTCAAACGTCTTGTGAAGACGTTTGAAACATGTTGAAACGTCTTGGCGGCTGACCAACGAAAACCTGCCACGTGTCCGACAGAAAAGTGAGACGTCTGGACGTCTTGGCTGAGACGTCTTAGACGGCTTGAGACGTTTCGTTATGGCTGGCCATTTATCCAGACGGCTTGAGACGTTTCTGGACGGCTTGAGCCAATTAACTCTATTTAGCCGGCTACATCAGCTCGAGCCAGCTAAGACGTTTTAGTACGATTGTAAGACGTTTTGTACTACTTTAAGACGTTTTGTTTGAAAACATTTAAGACGTTTTTATAATTTTTTTATTTTAACACGTTTGTTGCAATTATTTAGAGGAATCCCTTATTTAAGATTCAAAAAGTTTGTTTGTTTTTAGTAAATATCTCACAACATGAGGGTGAGGTTTGTTGTTTATTCTGGGGGGAAGTGGGATGTCATTAACGGAAACATTGAGTTTGTTACTGATGGGGATTCAAGGAGACGTGGTTTAGAAGTTGAAACATATCATTCATATAATAGTTTTGTAAACTATGTTTCTAACATGTGTGATACTCCAAACATTACACGGTTGTCATACAGGATGTCTACGTTTACTGATCCGATCGATATAATTAATGATCGAGATGTTAGATTTTTTTTTTGATTTGGCGATGCATAATCCTTTTGAATTATATAAATTATATGTTATTCAAGAGTCTGATGTTGGTTCCTCTGGTTTTTCTTGTTTAAACAACTTCAAAGCTCCAGATCTAAATATTCCATTAAAAGAAAGTGTTGATGTTTTAAACGATGAGTGTCCTATTTTAGAAAATAATTTTGAAAAATCATTCACGTCTAACAACGAATCAGGTTCTTCATCTATAGTGTTCGAGGCCGGTCATATATTCAATAACAAAGAAGAGATGAAGCTCGAGTTGGGAAAGAAATGTTTGTTAGAGCATTTCGAGTTTAAAGTTGATAGATCATCTAAGACACGGTATGAAGTTTCATGCATGGGTGATGGTTGTGAATGGCGATTTAAGGCTTATGCTATTCCTTGTGGTAATTTATGGTTTGTTAAACATATGAACGATAGACACACCTGTTCGAAGACGTAAACACACCCACATTTCCGTCAGGCTAACCCAAAGGTTTTGGGTCACTTTTTGAAGGAACAACTAAAAGACAGTGGTAGGATATATCGAACGAAAGAGATTGTCAAAGATTTTAGACAAAGGTTCGAGGTTGAGATAACAAACCTTCAAGCTTGGCGTGGTAAAAGCTATGCACTTGAACTTCTACAAGGAACAACCCGAGACTCTTTTGCCGAACTACCAATATATTGTTACAATTTGAAGCTTGCAAATCCTGGAAGCGTTACTCACATCTTGGTTGATGAGCAGAGTCGTTTTGAAATGGTTTTTGTTGCTTTAGGTGCCACGGTAATTTACACATTTTCTTTTGTACTTGCTCTTATTTTTTTTAAGGTAACATGAGTTTTGCTCTTATTTCGTTTTCATTAATTTTCAGATTCGTAGCTTTATGTTTAATCTATGACCTGTCGTTATCATTGACGCGGCACACCTAAAGGGTGAATTAAAGGGACGTTGTTTTTAGCAGTGGGCATGGATGGAAATAATCAGATTTTACCACTTGCTTATGGCATTGGAAAATCAGAGGATGGTGAATCTTGGACATGGTTTCTCTCAAAGCTTAGAGACCGTGTTGGTGAAATAGCAGATATGGCGATCATTTCGGATAAGGCGAATTCGATACATGTAGGTTTTAGAAACGTGTTTCCACGTGTGTACCACGGGTTGTGTTGTCGTCATTTAATGATGAATTTGCGTTTGCCGTCGTCTAAAAAAAAAGAGCATGAGGCACTATGGTGGAAGACATGTAAATCTTATCGGATGTCTGACTTTAACGAGTCATTCAATGCTTTGTGTCTTGCTGTTCCTAGAATACGCCAGGTTTTAACCAATATTGGGTTTGGTAGATGGGCAAGAGCTCATTGTCCCGGCAATCGATACCACTATATGACATCTAATAGTGCGGAGTCTATTAATTCTTTGTCTAGATTCTCGCGTAAGATGCCGATAACGCAACTTATCGAATTTTTCCGCGAGTCTGTACAAAAATGGTTTTATGACCTTCGACTGCAGGGCATGCAGGAGAGCCATTCACTAACTCAGTGGGCACAGAAGAAAATTTTAAAGAAAATTGAAGGGTCTAGAACCTGGACTGTTGCAGGCATCCAGGTAAACAGTTTTGTTGTTGAAGACGGTGGGAAAAGGGGTGTAGTTGATTTTTCGAATCGTTCGTGCAGCTGTCGTGTCTGGCAAGTTTCTGGTCTACCTTGTGGGCATGTGATTGCTGTTTCAAGATTTTTGGGTGAAGCTGACTACAGTCATTATGCTTTCTCGTGTTATTCAAACGAAGCATACAAAAAAACGTATGAAGAATCGATTAATCCTCTGCCTCATAGGTCTGAATAGGTGATACTAGAAGGCCTTGGCAGTGTATTACCCCCGAATATTACAAAACGTCAATCTGGTCGTCCAAAAGAAAACACTCGAATCTTGTCTCATGGGGAAGAACCTGTTCCGGTATATTGTTCGCGGTGCCGAACATACGAACATGTTCGTGACGTTTGTTTAGATCCAATGAAATCACAGATTCGTTCACGTAAATCATCAGGCAAAGGAAAAGGAAAAGGGAAAGAGACAGAAACCCAGAGTCTAACGGATGACATTTTTCCATCTTATAATTTAGCAGAATTTTAATAATAGTTTTTTTATGTTTTATTTATGAAAATCATGTAACAAATTCTGTAACCGCAATAGTAATTAGTACTTTTAATTTATACAAGAATTAAATTTTACAATGCGTACGTCAAGCCATCAAAAATTACTTGGTGTGTAGCGCCCGGCGTAGAGTTCATCAGCCATGTAGCGTCTATATCTGACACAAGCGTCCTGCATGTTTACTTCGTTCCATGTTAATGAACGGTTGGAAAACGATAAACGTCTCAAACGTCTTAACCTTTTATTGAAACGTCTTAAAACTTTTAAAAAAACGTAATAAAACATAAAAAAAATAAAATACCTACTAAACAATAAATTAAAAAAATATAATAACAAACATATATTTTTGATATAAATTCAAATATTTAAAACAAACATCTAAATTCAAAAAAAACATCTATTTTTGATATAAATTATAAACTTATATTAACTATAGACACTAACCGGGTTAGTGTTTAAAAAGAAATTCTTATATAAACACTAACCCCGTTAGTGTGTATAGTTAATATAAATTTATAAAATATCAAAAAGGGGGTCTTCTTGTTAGAACCGGCCCTTTGTCAGATTCGAACGCGCGCAACATGTGTATAACCCAAACGTCTTAACCAGTTTATCCTCCGTCCGAAGCTGTTATAACTTGAAGTTGTAATATATTTATATACTCATTATATATTTAAAACAAACGTCAAAATTAAAAAAACTTAAAAATATCAAAAAGGGGATCTTCTTGTTAGAAACGGCCCTTAGTGAGATTCGAACCCAAGCCACCCGTGTATAACTCAAACGTCTTAACTAGTTTATCCTCCGTCTCGGAGCTGTTATAACTTGATCTTATATTGTATTTATATACTTTTATGGAACTTTATTCAACTTTGGAGACCGTGAAACGTCTCAAGCCGTGTTGAGGCGTCTCAGAGCCGGCTTCAAACGTCTCAAGCCATGCAAAAGTAGCAGCTTATCGACTAAGCTTTTAAAACGTCTCAAGCCGTCTGCCAAGACGTCCAGACGTCTTACTTTTCTGTCGGACACGTGGCAGGTTTTTGTTGGTCAGCCGCCAAGACGTTTCAAGATCTTTCACACGTCTCCACGAGACGTTTGACTAGGCTAATTCGGAAACGTTGACTGAAACTTGGCCATTTTCGCTATTTTCCCTAAATTGTATTATGCTTTTGACATTTGAACTCTACAACCGCTAAAACATAAGAGTCCAGATTATAGCTTCAAGGAGTGAACAACTAAAGCAAAAGAAGAATTAAACCTTCAGATTGTATGTTAATCTCAGTTGAACTAAATCCTACTTTTAATTCTTACATCAAATTCTCTGTCCAATTACATCAATTAAACCTTCAAAAGATCAATCTAAGAAGTTCTTTTACATTGATTTCAGAATATCAACTCTCTTTACATCTGGGTCTTGCATTGTTGTAAGTTTTCTCACTTTTATTGGTTCGTTTTGTAACCTTTAACTGTTATAAACATAGGTATAGCAATGTTTAATGCATCCAATATGAAAATGTGAAACTATTTTTGTTGTTTGACTTGTATTGTTTGAGTTTAGATGTGTTGTTGTAATGGCTTGAAATAAAGCAATTTCATACTCAACCTTCCAATACCCAGTTAACTAAAGTAAATGTTATGTAAAATTTTGCAACTGGTAAAGGGGATTTTATGTTGAATGATAAAAAAGTGACGTCTGGTGGGTGGAGTAACACTAACAGGTTGAAAGTTTGAACCAGATCCAGGTCAAAATCAGGGTACTTTGTTGTGTAGGTTGAACAGGTCGGGTCGGGGCTCGGGTCAGGTTGGCCGGTATTTTTTGTATTTTGAACTAGATCTATGTCAAAATGAGTTATCAACCCATTCTATTTAGTGTTGTTTATATTGACTTCATCTATTTGATATTGTTGTCTCTTTTAAATATATAAGTATTCAAGAATAATAATCTACCATTTTTTTTCAAGTTGAATGCTAACAAGTTATTCTAACCAGATATAAAATAAAACTATCATTAAAATGACACGTTTTGACCCAAACCCATTACTCAACCTAACCCCTTTTTGTCGCCGATTGTTGATAAAAATATTAGGTTCTAGATTCTAGCTAGAAATTGATCTCACAATAAGTCCCTCAAACGGGTCAAATAATAGGTATAAAGACACTTACCACGGAAAACATAATAAACAACCATTATAACAACTTCTGTAAAAAGTTGGACTGAGAAGAGAAAGCAAATGTGTGTCTAGCATCTTAAGAACGTCGTTATCCTACATATAAAATACTCCATATCTTTCAGTGAATCCCTTTCGCGTCTCATAAGACATGTTATTATAATCTGCTATAAGCAACAAGGACCCTCTAAACATGGACAACCATCCCGTCACCATTTAAACCTTCTGGTTTCAAATCCTCTTCTTCCAGTCTTCTACAGTCTTCCAACTTCAAACCCTCCTTAGGTGAGAAACCTTCCTTCGGAGACAAACCCTCAAGATGATGATCCATTTTTTTGACGGATGAAGAGTTGATCGTGTTTTAGTTTAAATTTAAATTGGGTGTTTAAATCTTTAACTTAATTATTAAATTTAAATAGTAAAAATCATAATTATCCACCCCCACCTCCCAAACACACACACTTATCTAATTGACTTAATAGGATGTGTCTGATCATTTTTCCGTTGAAGAATTCTCATCATTGAGAAATGATGGCACATGGTATAATGTAATCTTTGTTATGGTGGAATTTATTTGGCATGACGTCGGTGAAAAGAGATTAGTCGTTATCTTTCTTGATCAACACGTAAGGACATTATTTTAATTTGCTTTGTATTATACGAGTAAGCGTTTTATCCATCACTAATATTTTTTTTTAGTTTTTAGAGACGAAAAATTGTTGCGATCGTCCCACAAAATTAGATACACATATATAAAGACGCAACATTGATGGGTGTTTTTTTCCTTGAATCATTTCTCCACTTATGCTTACAATTCCAAGAGGTGCTTCTTTATATCCATTGATCCCTTCCATTATAGAACTGAAGCATGACAGAAGACCTCAAAAATTTATTATTGGTATATATAAAAGCCCTGTCTATATTTATTTATTAAGTATATAAAAGTTTATACAAGTATATATAATATAGTGTAAACGATTTGGTTGTGTGAGTGCATATGTCTATCGCTTACGTCAATCACAGATCGTAGCTATCAGATGATCAAGACTAGGGTTTGAAATGTATAAACATATAAAGAATCATGGGTCCGCACGGATGGGGATATCCAGTTTCGCACGAACATGCGCGTATCTAGGGTTTCATGATTAAAGTTCATCTGTGTGCACCAGTCAGGTCCATCCGCACTAAGGGTTGATCCGCACTAACATGTTGGTCCGCGCTTATTTTGTTCATTCGTATTTACTGTTCATGCGAACCCAGGCAGCCTATAAATACTAGTGTTAGGTCTTGTTCATTTGCATCTTTGAGTGACAGAGAGGCGAAGCTCTGTTCGTTTGTTTTCGTGATATTGTATTGTTACATAATCAATAGAAAACAACTTATAATTAGCTTGTTCTTGTCTGATCCACTCTCGTACTTGGATTCTGCAAAAGATACGAGATCTACGCAGTTAACGGTGTATCAGAATCGATCCTAACACAAACTCACAAGTGGTATCAGAGCAGGAGATTGATTACAAGGACTAAAGATTCAAGAAACAAGCTGAATTCATCCAATTCAGAGCTGATTTCATCATATTCTACACATTCTTCTTCTACTCATTCTTTTTTTGAGTTTGAAACACGAATTCGTGTTGAATTCACGATTAAAATTGCTGACTTTTCAAAATATTGTTCAAAATCTGTGTTTAAACAATCCTTCAAAGTTTCAGATCAAAACTCGAACAAATTCATCAAAAATTTTTGAAAAATCATCAAAAATGAAAACATGTATTTGCTGAGTATGTACGCACGGATCAGAACTTGATAATTGTGGGTTCGCACGGATATGTATTTGCACGAATCTACTAAAAACAAGTTTCTGAAAATTTTGACTTGAGTTCGCACGGATCAACTTTGGTCCGTCCGCACGAACCTAGAAAAAGTTCCTCCGCGCGAATCTACATCGTTCATCCGCACGAATCAAGGATTGTTGATTGTTTGGTTTTCAAAGTTTTTTTAAGTGTTTGTTGATTGTTTGCAGGTGATTCATGAGCATATCAAGATCATGTAAGAGGAGATTTACAATGAATTCTACAACGCCTTCACATCCGAAACGACATCCATGTCAAAGAGCATACCGAATGCTATTCCAGAAAGTTTGAATTATGAAAACGTGCATAGAAATCATCAGAAACCACCTAGACTAATGAAATAGAAGATTATAACTGGTGGAAAGACAGATTTGAGGGTTGGGTGAAAGCGTATGCTTATGATAGTTGGGTTTTATTAAAATTGGGATATGTAAAACCAACAAATGAAAATGGAGTTTTAATACCAATAAAAGAATATGTGGAAAGGGATAGAAAGGATGCCTCTAATGAACAGAAAATGATTGCCCTGATACGACAATCTGTTCGAGATGATATTCTGTTTTTGCTACAACATGACAAAACTTCAAAGTCTATGTGGGAAGCACTAGAAGTTAAAGCTGCAGGTGGGAAGGAAATTAAGAAGAACAAAATATCGTTGCTTAAGAAAGAGTTTGATGTGTTTAGCTGCCTAAAGGGAGAAAATGTCAGACAAATGATCGAAAAATTCCGTCATTTGAAAATAGAACTAGAAAGATTTGAAGCCAAAAAAGTCAGAGAAGAGATAATTGACAAACTGATTGAGGCATTACCTCATGTAGATGATTGGCAAATGTTTGTCATGACACTGAAAAACAATGCTAAGGTTGATGAGATAACTTTGGATACACTGATTGAAAAGCTTGAAGGCCATGAGCTGGAATTGCAAAAGCACAACAAAATGGCCACTTCAAATTATCAGCAAAATGTAAATCTATACTATCGCGGAAGCATGCTGATAAACAATCAAGCACTGAAGATTGGTACTGCTTTTAGTGCTGACAGTTCAAATGATTCACCACAAAGCAGTTCGTCAAAGTATGGTTTTGGTGGTTCAAGTTCAAATATCAAGAATCAATCATCTTCAATTTCAAACCAGTCTAATCCGAACATTGTTCAATATAATATTGCCATAGATCTGAAAAACTCTCAAAGCTTAAATGCAGATACTCCCAAGCAACACATGATCTTTCTAGCATCTATTCTGGAATCATATGAAAGCCTGGTAGTGGGTAAAATTGGAAACCCAAATATGACAAAGGAAGATTACGACCAGATCGATCCAGAATAGATGGAGCTTATTGATATAAGATGGTGCCTGGCGAGCGTTATCAAGAGGTCTTAAAGTTTATGGAGATTACAGGCAGATCATGTCTTGAAGGTCCAACAACGAAATTGGGATTTGATAAATCTAAGTTCACTTGTTTCAAGTGCGAGCAGAAAGGATATTTCAAGAGAGAATGTTCAAATAGGGAGGTGAATGAAAATGTCAATCCGTTTCATGACGATTACTATCAGAAAGCAATCTATCATCGCACCAATGAACAACGGCCAAAGTTGAATCAAAAACAGATTGACGAAGGGTCTTCAAGAGAAAGAAAGAAAGCATTGGTGGTTACTCAAGACGATGAGGGTTTCAATTGGAATAAATACATTACAAAAGAAAAACATGCATTGGTTGCTGAAGTGAAACATGTTTAAGTCAGAGAGAACCATGAAAGAAAGACTCATTGCAGATATCAAATTGAATGAAATGTCTTCAGCTTTCAAAGAAGCTAAACGATCTGGTAGTTGGGATGAGAAGTGAAAATGTTACACAGATCCTCAAGGAAATCCGGTAGTGGATTCAAAGAGTGTAGCTTATAACGCACTTCTTGATGTCATTCCTACTGCTGGAGAACTTTACACGAAGAAATTTGAAGATAAAAACTATGTTCCAAACATGGAAAGGCGAATAAGAGAAGTGATGCTTACGAGTTTGAAGAAGAAAGAGGAAGAAGCTATTGACGAAAATGTTGAGAAGATGGTTGAGGAGTTATGTAGGATTGGTTTTGACTCCCGAACGATTGTGTATGACACGTGTGACATGCGGAATCTGTACACGTGCGTGGATCGAACACAAGAACGTACTATAATCTTTGATTCGGTTTGAAGATCTGAAAACGTACAAATGAACTGTGAATCACCTTTTCCCTTTCTCTCTCTACTTTCTCTCTCTAGCTCCTATGCTCCAAGATGTCACAAATGACAAAAGTCCTAAACTAAAGCCCTAATGGTTCTATTTATAGGCAAAGGCAGTAAGGAAGTTCTCCTTATTTACAATAATGCCACCTTGCCTTTTTCTATCTAAATATTACAATATAAGACTTTGTTTCATTCCATTTCTGCTACGAATCGTATTGATGGAGGCGATAGACATAAATGCACTCACAGACTCCCCCTTGGATATTGCCGCTGTCAATCTCTTAGCGTCTTGTCTTTCTCTCTCTCTCTGAGTCTTCTTGAAGCTTTATCATCTTCAGCAATCACATACACCCTCTTGCTCGAACAGAATCCTCGTGGATCTGTCTTCAGCTTCAACGGCTCCCCCTTTCGTTAGACTCTTCAAGCTCCCCCTTTCGTCAAGCTTCCGTGCTTTTGGGATCGACACCTGGCTTTCCGGATACAAGCTCCCCCTTGCTTCGAGCTCGTCTTCAGACTCCCCCTTAGACTCGGCCATCGAGATCGTAGTCTAGTACAACATCTACAATTCTCAAACATTTATAAGTGAAAACGTTTTGAGCATCCATGAATGATTACCTGGCTCTTAAAAGCTTTTTGAATCAAGAACCTGGCTCTATTACACAAGTATAAAAAAATATGAAGATTTCCAGGATTACATCGCTTCACTCCCCCTATCAAATGACTTTAAAGATTTTACAGATTAAGAATCCAACTCCCTCACAGGATTACATCGCTTCACTCCCCCTATCAAATGACTTTGATTCAAATTAATGAACTTGATTATTATCAGAAACACGATCAGCATACTTAGATTTTGAAACTCAGCTTTCAGACATCGGTTGTCGAAAATAAAGTAGAATCAAAAATCTTTTTGACTTTTTATGAAGCAGAAAGTAGTAAAGAAATATTTACAAACATATTTACAGACAATATTTTTGTTTGAGTTCGTATCAGAGGATCATATCAGTTTATGACAAAACACTAGCACCATTGAGCTTTAAACACTTTAAGTTCTAAACGATTCACTTAGATTGTCAGTATACTGATCCACTTAAATTTTCACACAAAGTTCAATCAATTCGAGACACGAGATTAGTGTTTTAAGGACTTAAGCTTATTCGCGTGTCCCACCTCAGAATATACTCCCGTATCAAAATTCCATAGATTCAGTCTTACAGGTGAGTATACCAATTTGATATCTGTATTCTGGGTTAGTGCGAAACCTTGAGAGCTCAGGTATGAACTTCCGTTCAGTGATAGAGATGGAGGCTCGACTTTAGGTGTGTTCCCTTTAGAGAATCTTTTCTTCAACTTCAATTGATTCATATCTTTCGATATTTTTCAATTTTTATGTAGAGGGTAAGCTTTTAAAGCGCGTAAAGTATTATACGAGGTCTAGGCCAATTGATTCATATCTTTCGATATTTTTCAATTTTTATGCAGAGGGTAAGCTTTTAAAGCGCGTAAAGTATTATACGAGGTCTAGGCCATTGCTTCCGCAATATCAGAAGACCAGGTATAATACCCCAGATATCAAACAGCATAAAGACCTAGTATTTCAGAATCAGGCAATCTCTCAAACAAGATTTCGGGGGTTACCCATATATCCGAGAGATGTTCCCCACGAGATAAGTAAGTATTTGATATTTAGGTTTATATCTCGAAAACAATTTACTAAGCGTGTAAAAACCTACTGGCATATCATCACTGAGACCGTTTATCACATTTGACTTTCCATTTCTTTAGCGTACTGTGATTGTCTACTGATGTACTATCATTTCCTCTTTTTACACAAAACTCTTTTTGAATTTTATCATGTTTTTCGCTTTTTTCAAATTTTCTAATGTTTTTGAATTTTCTGACAACGCTCTTACTCCCCCTAAAATTCAAAACATTTAAAGAAAATTTGACAACCTGATACTGATAGCTTTGTCTCGCCATCCATTTTCTGCTTTTCATGCTCTGTTTTGTAGAAAATATACCCCCATGATTTACAACACATTGATATTTTACAGTTTGAAAACCGTTTTTTAATCTTGTGAAATTAATCATGTTTATTCAGCCGTGATGGTTTTGGCATATTCACTCAACATATTTTTGGAATTGTTGAATTTTTGATAGAATTTAAAAACAATCATATTTTTGATTTTTTTTTAATTTTTGACAAAATAAAAAGATATTTTTGGTTTTTAAATTTTTAAATTTTTAGGGTTTTGAAATATGGTTTATTTACGTATAAAAAATCAAACAAACTCCCTGTTTTAGTTACCGGGTTCAGCAGCCTCCTCTTCTTGTGCCAGGCTGCTCCGACACTCCTCTAGATGACATTCAGATTTCTTGAGCACCTGCGCATTCAATGTATTCAATTACTTGAACAAGTTAGCCTAGGTCTGTTTGACCTTAGGCATTTCAACACAATAAGTTTCATTCAATCTTGGAAAATTATCGTCATTTTGAACAAATAACTTTTCAGCTTTTACTTCATTCCTTTTAATTGAATTAGTTTTCTGCTCCGAACTAGGTTGTGTTTTAACCCCCCAGCTTTGTCCTTTTGAATCATTTTGAGTGTTTTGATTTTCAACAACTTTTGTATTCCAAAACTGATTTGGTTTCGTTGCATCAACAGTTGTTTTCCAACTTTGTGTTATTCTAAATCTGGGTATGTGAGAATTCCAGGTTTGTCTTGAATCGAACCTATTCGGGTTTGATTTCCATGTTTGATTCGAAGCAAACTTGTTTGTATTGTACCTCCAAGTATGTTTTGAGTCAAATCTGGTTGACCTTTGTTTCACATCCTCAGATTTCTGTTTTTCAACATCATCAGACTTCTTTTTCGTCTCAACACCAACAGGTTTCAGATTTTGACACTTGCGTGCAAGATGTCCAGTTTGATCACATTTAATACATGTTCTCTTTGAGACATCTTTGACATGTTGTTGTTGCTTTTTCTGAGCATAGAACTCTTCATTAGACTGTCGTCTAAATTGGAGTTCTTTCTCTTCCTCAGAACTTGTTCCGTGAACAAAATTCATCTTTTTCTGATAATTTGGCATCTCATTTCTTTTCCAATTCTGTTTCCTTTTATAACCCAAACCAGCCTTCATGTTTTTCTTTTTGTAACCAGGTTTGTTATAAAACATTTTGTCTGAGAATAACTTGTCTGATCCAATCATGGTATAAACCAATCCTTTTGAATCATCATTCACATTTTTCTCAGATTTTGAGTTTTTCAGATAACCTTCATGAAAACTACCTTCATTTTCATCCTGTGATTCAGATTTACCTGTTTCAACCGACTCTTCTTTCAAAACACTTTCAACGACCTTACCTACCACCTCTGAATCACTAGAATCATCAGATTTGGAATAGGTTACGTCAATGTTATCTGGCAATTGATCAACCATGTTGAAAGCTTTTTCCACCTTCTCGTCATCAAAGAATGTGAACTTTTCCTCAAACGGTGGTGGAACTTGATGATACTCTGAGCCAATTCCTTTCTTGTTTTGCTCAGAATCTTTACCATTTGGTTTTAGATTGAAAATGCATTCAAGAACATATGATGAAGCGTGATATCTATGTAACTTGTTGTTATCTTGTTCTAAATTAGCTATTTTACGCTTTAGCTTAGCAACATCTTCAATGTAAGAGTTTACAACTTGTTGCTTAATTTCATAATGTCGCTTAAGCGTATCAGATGTTTCAAAACAATATTTCAATCTCGATTGAACAAGTTTCATTTGACTCTTCACGTCTTCATATGATTCTTTTGTGATATGATATGCAAGTTTTATTGAATCATACTCCTTTTTCATTTCTTGAAACGAATTTTCTTTTTGCAAACATTCTTCTGTCATTTTTGAAACCTTTTCTTTCAAAATTTCATTCTCTTTTTCTAAATTCTTGCATTTTTGTGTGAGCTTTTCGTCATTATCTTTCAAAAACTTTTCGTTTTCTAACATTTCATTGCATTTTTCTTTGAAAACTTTTTCTGTTTTAGTAAATTCAATGTCTTTTGTTCTGAATTTTTCATTTTTTTAGTACAAGCACTACACGTTTCCATGCATTTCTTGCACTGTTCAACTGTTTTATTTGAGACTTCAGAATCAGTTGAAGTATTTACCTCAGTGATTGGCACCTCGGCTTTCTCTTCCGTTTGTGTCTTATCAGCTTCACTCTTTTGTTGTTTGTCACCAACTGCATCAGCACTGATCTCTTCATCCGAACTTTCAACCTTCACATCAGCTTCTTCTTTCTTCTTCAAATCTTCTTCATTCTGTTGTTCTTCAGTAACAACTTCTTTTTCTTGTTTCTGTTCTTCATTTTCACCTTCTTCTTCTTTGACATCTTCCACTTTCTTTTCTTCAGCAACCTTCTTCAGTTCATCCACCATATTTTCAACATTGTTCTTCATCCTCTTTTCATCTCTCTGTCTTAGACTCACTGTCATGACATCTCTGATGATTTTATCCAGCTTTTTCTCATAATGCTTATGTTTCGCAACATTTGAATAGTACTCGCCGGATAGAGGGATTACTGCAAGAACGTCGTCAAACACCACTTCTTTTTTATGGACGACTGGTTCACCTTTGCTGTTGACATAACATTCTCGTTTCTTGTCATATCTTCCATAACTCTTCACTTCCTCATATTCTTTCTCCATTTCTTCGATTCGATACCCAACAATACATACTTCTCTGTATGTCTTCTCTTTCAGAATCTCTTCTTTTGTTTTCTCTTTCACAACAGGAACGAATGCACTATGTTTATTCGTTGATACAGTTCTGCCATGTGCTGTAAACGTGTAACCAACAGTATCCTCTTTAGGAAGTACTTTTCTCCAGTCATATCCTTCATCATCTTAGATCAAAACACATGCTCTTGACTTCTCTTTCTCAGAATTATCTTCAATTTGTTTCAACGTTGGTGATTCCTCTCTGCTCCTGTGATAGATCGCTTTTTGATAGTAATCTTCTTTAAACGGATTAACGGTTTCTTCAACAGCAGAGTTTCTGCATTCTCTTTTGAAATGACCCTTTTGCTTGCATTTGAAGCAGGTCACTTTTGATTTGTCGAAGCCCAGTTTTGTTGATGGTCCACAGATTGATTGTCTGCCAGTAATATCCATTAACCACTGAGCTCTTCTAATGCAGCTTGCCAAACACCATCTCAGGTCAATGAGTTCCATCTCTTCTTGATCAATCTGGTCGTAATCTTCCTTTGTTAGTTCAGAATTTCCAATTTTCCCAGCTACCAGATCTTTGTATGATTCCAGAACGGATCCCAGAAAACTCATTTGTTGTTTAGCAGCGTTGATGTTCATTGCCGGAGAATTCTTTAGCTTTAAAGCAATGTTGTAGAGAATCTCATCAGGTTCTTTAGAGTTTGATGTTGTTGACCATGAATGATATCCTGGATTGTAGCTTGATGCGCTTTTCTATGAGTCTTTCATCTTTTCACCACTGTATGCAGTCTTTGGTGATTCACTGACTGTCACCGAAGGTACACTGCCCTTATAGTAAAGACCGACATTCTGTTGATGCGAAGAACCGCTCATCTTGCTTTGCTTTTGCTGCTCAAGCTCATGACTTTCTATGTTTTCTATCAAAACATCAAGAGTAATTGTATCAAACAACACATCGTTTTTCAAGATAAACACAAACGTTTGCCACTGATCAGCTCGTGGTAACGCTTCAATTATTTTATGAATGATTTCTTCATGGGTTTTTGTTATTCCAAACCTATCGAGTTCAATTTTAAGGTGACAATATCTTTCAATCATTTGTCATACAGATTCACCTTTGAGACAATCAAACAAATCAAGTTATTTTTTAAGTAAAGCTATTTTGTTCTTTCTGATTTGTTTACCCCCCTCAGCTTTAACCCGTAATGCTTCCCATACTAATTTAGATGAACCGTCGTGATTAGCAGTGCGAATATGTCATCTCTAATCGATTGCTGGATTAAGGCAATCATTCGTTGTTCATATGAGAAATTCTTTTTATCGTCAACGGATAAGCTTTTAAGTGGAATTTCTTCATTTTTATCATCGACTGGTCTACTGTATCCGAATTCCTTGCAAAACCAGCTTTCGTGCGCATAAGCTTTGGCCCAGTTGATGTATCGTTCTTTCCACCATGTATAATCTTCAATACTGTCGAGTTTTGGTGGTTTTGAATTGGTTCCGTAAAAATTATCATGGTTAATATTTTCAGTTATAGCTTTCGATATGCTTTTCGGTGTGACAGTCGATGTTCCGAAAGACTCGGACGTGAACGCCTTGTAAAACATGTTGTAGAACTTTTCTGCCATGACGGTCGATTCTTCGACTTTCTTTTCCGTGTAACGCACCTTGAATTTTCTTCACGTTTATCACCTGCAAACAAACCAAACTAACGATCAGTTTAAAATGAACAGTCAGTTGGACGGATGAATATCCGATCGGAGGGGGTCAAACAGATTCGATTGGATGACTTTGACCAAAGGCTTTGAATGGATCGGATGAGTTGGATCGGATGGCAATCGATCAGATGACAACGGATCAGATGGCAATCCGTACGAATCACCCTTCGGTCGGATGACTTTTGAACAATTTGCTTTGGATCGAATGGCAACTCGATCGGATGACAACAAATCAGATGAGTCTTTGGATTGGATAACTTTTTAACTAATTGCTTTGGATCGGATGAGAATGTGGAACGGATTGTGATCCGTTCGGATCACTCTTGAATGGGCCTACAATTTGAAATTTGGATCGGATGTCTTATGTGGAACGGATTGTGATCCGTTCGGATCACTCTTAAACCCACATGCTGCACAAATCTTAAATGATTCAGTCACATGACTCAAGAGTTGATAATATCTGACAATAGTTCACTACTAAATGTTTTAATTGGACCAAAGATATTAAATGGGCCGATATCTATTTTCTCTTGTATGCAATATCAGTGTATTCAAAGCACGTGACTTCAGTGGAGTATATCCATATGATTGGGCCAAACAATATTGAATTAACACATATTGCCGACAACAGTTATCTCATGCAAATCACTCTATTGGACCAATATTTTAATCATTAAATGCAATCTGATGAAATTTTATAATATGGCCGACAACAGTAATCCAGATTCAATTATTATTGGGCCGATCAATGTGTGCATGAATATTAATTAGTCAACAACTGTTGGATCGGATGAGTTTTTAGAGTGTGTATTATGGAACGAAGTAGATTTTGGATCGGATGGTCATCCGATCGGATGGCCATCCGATCGGATGGCCATCCGATCGGTGAACAACATCTTGATTCATAAGCATATAGACTTTATTGGGCTGCCGAACACGTCTGACAATAATTAAATGAAAATGAATCCTTATTGGGCCTCATATTCCACTGAAGTTTTATATCATTGGACCGATCATAAAGTGGTCACATGGGCTGATAACTATTGTGAAACCACATGGGCCGTCAACATGTGATCTGACAACATACAATGAATTAAGTTTGGCTTCAGTGAAATGTCACAATATAATAGGGCCACTGAATTAATTGACTGAGATGATTGACTAATATATTCACATGGGCTTGATCGGACGAGTTTTAAGAAGTAATGTTAAATGAATTGGTTTTGGATCGGATGGTCATCTGATCGGATGGCCATCCGATCGGTGAACATCAATATGAACATCAACTAACTTTAACATATTCGAACAGAAAAAATCTCTATTTCTCTCAAACTATTTGGAATTTTGATCTAAAATTTTTTAGGCTTATAGAACTAAGGTTTTCGCACACTATGTTAAAATTTCAGCCAATTTTATCCATAAAAACCTCGTTAATTTTACGTTTTTGTGAAGAAAAGTGAAGAAAAAGAGTAGAGTAAGAAATTTGACAAATCTGATGCAATTTTGACTCTGAATCTGATGAAATTTCGTGAAATCTTGTGTGTTTGATCCGTGCAATCGAGCTCCTGCTCTGATACCACTTGTAGGATCGGTTTTGACTCCCGAACGATTGTGTATGACACGTGTGACGTGCGGAATCTGTACACGTGCGTGGACCGAACACAAGAACGTACTATAATCTTTGATTCGGTTAGAAGATCTGAAAACGTACAAATGAACTGTGAATCACCTTTTGCCTTTCTCTCTCTACTTTCTCTCTCTAGCTCCTATGCTCCAAGATGTCACAACTGCCAAAAGTCCTAAACTAAAGCCCTAATGGTTCTATTTATAGGCAAAGGCGATAAGGAAGTTCTCCTTATTTACAATAATGCCACCATGCCTTTTGCTATCTAAATATTACAATATAATACTTTGTTTCATTCCATTTCTGCTACGAATCGTATTGACGGAGGCGATAGACATAAATGCACTCACAAGTTAAAGAAAACAGCAGAAGAGATTAGTGATGAAAGTCAACAGAAAATGGTTGATGAGTTGAAGAAGACGTCAGAAGAGGCCATTGATGAGAGTCAGGAGAAGATTGATGAGAATCAGAAGAAGACGGCAAAAGAAGCTGAGGTACCAGATCAAACTGAGGTAAAAATTCAAACTGAATCTTCTGAGTCGTCAAACAAGGATGAATCAATGGGTAATTATGATGAAATTAATGAACAAGCTGATAATAAAAATGATGTGCAGTGTAGGAAATGCATGAAAACATGCAGTGCCTGTACCGAGAAGGATTAAAACTTAAGATCCAGAGTGTAGGAAATGCATGAAAACATGCAGTGCCTGTACTGAGAAGGATGAAAACTTAAGATCTAGAAATGATGAATTTACTAAAATTGAAAAATTTTCAAAGAAAAATGTAATGAAATGTTTGAAAATGAAAATGTTTTGAAACAAAAAGAAGAAGATCTGACACAAAGATGTAATCTTCTTGAAAAGGAAAATGAGATTCTGAAACAAAAGTGTTCAACAAACAGTGAGGAATGTTTACAAAAAGAAAATGTGGTTCAAAAAATAAAAAAAGAATATGATGTAATGAAAATTTCATATCATACAGCAAAAGAAGCTAATGAAAGTTTGAAAGGTCAAACTCAACATCTTCAAGATAGACTTTCAAAATGTATTGAAACGAGAAAACTTATTGAAGCCAAGTATGAAGGTAAACAAAGGGTTTTAAATAAATATATTGATGAAGTTGCTGAACTTAAAAGAGATTTGGCTGAAAAAGAAAAGAATATTATAAACTTCAAAGTTATAGTGCTTCTTCATACATTCTCGAACGTATTTTCAACATCAAAGTTATAGTGCTTCTTCATATCATCAGGTACCACAACTGTTGGAGAATAATTATACATTCTATGATGATGAAAAGGTGGCAAAAGCAACGAACATAGTTGACCAATTGCCTGACAACATTGATATGACTTACTCCAAATCTGATGATGTTGGTGATTCAGAGGTGGTAGTTTAGGTTGTTGAAAGCGTTCTGAAAGATGATTCTACCAAAAATGATAAGTCCGAATCATAGGTTGAAGATGGGGAAAGTTTTCATAAGAATTATATAAAGAATTCAAAAGCTGAGACAAATGCCAATGTTGATCCAATAATCTTGGCATATTATATGGTAGGATCAGATAAATTACTTTTAGATATTGAAGTTCCGATTCAAAATGTGATTGCGGAAAAGATTGACAAAGTTTTCAAATTGGTAGAAATCGAAAAATCTGAAATTGATAAATTTGTCGAAAAAGCGAGCAAGAAAACTTTTTATAACAAACCAGGGTATAAAAAGAAAAACACAAAGGCTGGGTTGGGTTATAAAAAGAAACAAAATCAAAAGAAAAGAGCTGAACAGTCAAATCTTCAAAAAAAGATGACTTTTGTTCACGGAACAAGTTCTGAAGAAAAGAAAGAAATCTGATTTAGTCAACAGACTAATGAGGAATTCTATGCTCAGAAGAAGAAACAACAACAGGCCAAAGATGTTGTCACACCCCCAAATTCCACCTGCGGAGTATCATCCGCTTGAGAGCGTGACTGACCAGGATCCAGCCACCAATTATACTGAGCGTTGATTTAATAGTAAAAATGTTCACCTACCAAAATAGTTAGCAACCACAATAGTTTAAAGTTTCAAAAGTTCAAGTTCGAATCATAGTTTAAGTAAACAGCGGAAGCATAATTCAAATAGGTTTAAAACAAGTTCATAGTTCAAGATGATTTAAAACCCAACACACGGGTTTTGACGACCACTACACGTTCCCAAGCTGCGAGCTCCTGAGTCACTGGTTACCTACAAAGCATGCAGTAAGGTGTCAATAATAATGTTGAGCAAGTTCACTAGTTGTCTAGTTTTTAATTACCAAAAACTTGTTTCACCAGTTAATTTATCCGTTTATACATGCCGAGGGGAGCTACCCAAAAATTAAGCGACTAAACTGTTTTTCCAATACCGAATACTAGGTAACCGTACGTTTCTGCAGAATGCCCCGATCTCAATGTTCTATCATCATTGACGGATGCCAGAGTCCATTAGTTCACTCCCGATCCCATACACGGGAACGGTGTGAGGTTGGTAAGACCTAAATAGCGCTATCAACTAATAACCCGTTCGCCTGGCCCCGGCGACTAATCGGTATTAAGTAGTAGGGACTTAAGTGATAGAGTTTCGTTTAGTGCTGCTAGTTGCATTCCGTAAAAACAGTAATTAACTAAAGGTTCCCAATAACAAGGGGAGAAAGTAAGTTGTATCCCTCACAAGGGGATAGTGTTGTTTTTAGTTCCGTTTCCCAAACCACCGGGAACGCATGCTTTAAGTTGTGAACTCACCTTGGGTTGCTCGGCAGATTAGCTTACTTGGTCAAGCTTGCTGGTCACCACGTCCTAACATGGTTACCAGTATAGGTCAGGTTTGGGGGTACAAGTAATTACGTATATTCTACACATAACTAACACATAGCATGCATGATATACAATTATCCTTTAAGTTTTTGGGCCTGATCCAATCGCCTAAACAGTTAAACAGTTAATCGGCATTTCCGAGCCCAAACAAACAGTATGCACCACAACACACATTTGGCCCAATAGCGGAGACAAGCGGCCCAGTCGAGACAAGGTGGTCTCGACTCGAGAACACGCGGTCTCGAGTCGCAACCAAGAGATCTCGAGTGATCACGTTTTGGTCTCGAGTGGTGCTGGTCAGGAGTCGCAACCTCAGAGGCCTCGAGTCCAGTCTCGAGTCGAGATCATGAAGTCTCAAGTCGAGACCTTGCCGGTCTCGAGTCCCTGAAGTCCGTCTCGAGTCGTCATGAGGTGATCTCGAGTCGCAACCGAGGGTCTCGACTCGCAACCCCGGATACGTGCACAAGAATCCTTCTAGAACCTGTTCCAAATGTACTATCCAATAGAATTGCAGTTTCATGATATTGTGTACTAACCAATAAGAATTTACAAACATGTTTCCTTGTCTAATTTATAACAAAAACAGATCAAACATGGTAATTTGAAATATTCATATTACATTCATCACACATTCATCTAGTTCATCATTGTACATTCAAATTGTTCATCATGCAAAAACTTTCATAACAACAAGCTTATATGAACTCATGTTAAACATCAACATTCATCCATTCTAAGAACAAGAATTCATGCTAACATTCGGTCAAAACATCATCAATAGCAACAACACATGGTTCGATTTCTAACTAGCTAAAACATGTTTATCATCATCATTAGTGACATTTCTAGCTAAAAACATGGTAAACACTTATCATCAATACCCAAGAATCATAGCAAACACCTAAATATACTAACCGGTTGATGTTGAGGGTATGAAGGATCAAGGAATCAACTTCCGAGTGACGATTTCGAGTTTAATCCGAGAGCCTTGGTGTTTCCGGTTGAGTCCAAGAGAGAAAGGGGAGGAGGATGATTTTGTTTGGGTTTAGGGTTTTAGTGAGAGAGGGAATGAGTGAGAGGAAGGAGAGTGTTTGAAAATGGTAAAAAGTTGCAAGGGTTGGTCACCCTCAAGGGTTTTATACCCGTCTCGAGTGAGTTAGGGGTTTCCGAATGGGCTTCTCGGTGGTATGGCCCAACCGGCCCATCTGTTTCACTATTCACTCGAGACCGGGTGGTCTTGAGTCGGGTTCACGGTCTCGGCTCACTTCTTACATATACACACACATATATACTACATATATTATACGTACACATTATCGACAGATAGCACGTCAAGAGGAATCACAACTTTCATTTAATATTATATACAGGCCGATTCAATACAAGATGGTTGCTCGGGAAACCCAGAGTGTCACATTATCCCCAAGTTTTAAGAACTTTCGTCCCGAAAGTTGAGGCAGCCACTGACCAGCTAGTGTGAGCGAGAGCGTTTCAACGGGGTGTCACATCATTCCCCCATTAGTTTGGAATTTCGTCCCGAAATTCGGTTGTAGCTTCAGTGCTGGAAGTTTTGTTAGGGAACAACTGGGGATATTTGTGCTTCATCTGGTCTTCCCACTCCCAGGTAAACTCTGGGCCACGTCGCGAGTTCCAACGAACTCGTACGAGAGGTATCTGGCTACGTTTGAGGGTTTTGATCTCTCGATCCGTGATCTCAATCGGTTCCTCAGTAAAGTGTAGCTGTTCATCAATAGTGAGTTCCTTGAAAGGAATTACGAGTGTTTCATCTGACAGACACTTCTTCAGATTAGACACGTGGAAAACATTGTGCACCGCACTCAGCTCTTCAGGCAGATTCAGTCTATAAGCAACCTTACCGATTTTCTTGGTAACTTCGAATGGTCCGACATATCACGGATTAAGCTTGCCCCGTTTACCAAAATGAACCACACCTTTCCAGGGTGAGACTTTAAGTAGAACCCGGTCACCGACCTGGAATTCTAGTGGTTTCCTACGCTTATCAGCATAACTTTTCTGACGGTCACGAGCTGCCGCCATGCGTTGTCTGATCTGGGCAATCTTTTCCGTTGTGTCTACCACCAGTTCTGGGCCTGTGATTTGGCTGTCGCCAACTTCCGCCCAGCAGAGAGGTGATCGGCATTTACGACCGTACAATGCCTCAAAAGGTGCTGCCTGAATGCTAGTGTGATAGCTGTTATTATACGAGAATTCTACTAGCGGTAGGTGCTTTTCCCAATTCTTGCCAAAGTCGATCACACATGCCCTGAGCATGTCTTCTAGGGTTTGGATGGTGCGTTCGGACTGCCCATCCGTTTGCGGGTGATAAGCGGTGCTCATGTCCAAACGTGAGCCAAAGGATTTGTGCATAGCTTGCCACAACTTCGAAGTAAAACGAGCGTCTCGGTCAGAGATAATGGAAGTTGGCACTCCGTGCCTTGAAACCACTTCCTTTAAGTACACGTCTGCCAAGGTAGAAAACTTATCTGTTAACTTAATAGCCAAAAAGTGTGCAGACTTGGTCAATCGGTCTACTATCACCCAAATAGTGTCATTCCCGCGTTGGGACCTAGGTAAACCAGTGACGAAATCCATGGAAATTTGCTCCCATTTCCACTTCGGGATTTCGGGTTGTTGGAGTAGGCCTGCTGGTTTCTGGTACTCTGTCTTGACTCTTGCGCAAGTCAAACATTTGCTGACATATGTTGCTATGTGGGCCTTCATGCCAGGCCAACAATATGTAGTCCTTAAGTCATGGTACATCTTATCCGAGCCAGGATGTACTGAGTAACGGGACTTATGGGCTTCTTCCATCACAAGTTCACGTAGATTTCCATAGAGTGGAACCCAAATGCGCCCTGTTACATAGTAAGCGCCATCCTCTTTCCGTTCTAGTCGCTGTCTCGATCCTCGAAGGGACTCAGCCCTGATGTTTCCCGGTTTCAATGCTTCAACCTGGGCATTTCGGATCTGAGTCGGGAGGTTAGACTGGATGGTAAGCTGTAGCGCTCGAACGCGCTTTGGTGTAGTGTCCTTTCAGCTGAGGGCGTCTGCCACGACATTGGCTTTGCCCGGGTGGTACTTGATTGCGCATTCGTAATCATTCAAGAGTTCGACCCATCGACGTTGTCGCATGTTTAATTCCTTTTGCCTAAAGATATGTTCGAGACTCCTGTGATCGGTGTAAATAGTGCACTTGGTACCGTACAGGTAATGTCTCCATATCTTAAGAGCAAAAATCACTGCTCCCAGTTCCAAGTCGTGCGTAGTGTAGTTTCTTTCGTGCGTCTTAAGTTGTCAAGAAGCGTAGGCAATAACTTTCTCGCGTTGCATCAACACGCAACCGAGCCCATGGATAGATGCATCGCAGTAAACCACGAAGTCGTCAGTGCCTTCAGGTAACGAGAGAATAGGAGCACTACAGAGGTTATCCTTTAACCTTTGAAAAGCCGATTCCTGAGCTTCATTCCACTTGTAAGCAGTACCCTTCTGGGTGAGTGTCGTGAGGGGTTGAGCAATCTTCAAGAATCCCTGGATGAATCTGCGGTAGTATCCTGCTAATCCCAAGAACTGGCGGACTTCGGTTGGAGTTTTGGGCGTAGGCCAGTTCTTTATAGAGTCGATCTTAGTCGGGTCGACGTGAATCCCGTCCTTATTGACCACGTGCCCAAGGAAATGGACATCTCGAAGCCAGAAGTAATATTTCGAGAACTTGGCGTACAATTGTTCATTGCGTAAGAGTTCGAGAATAAGGCGTAGGTGCTGTTCATGCTCTTCTTGACTTTTCGAGTAGATCAGGATGTCGTCGATAAACACAATCACGAATTTGTCGAGGTAAGGCTTGCACACTCGGTTCATGAGGTCCATAAAAACCGCAGGCGCGTTAGTCATTCCGAAAGGCATGACGAGGAACTCGTAATGACCATAGCGAGTCCTGAACGCAGTTTTGGAGATGTCTTCATTACGGACTCTCAATTGATGATAACCTGATCGCAGGTCAATCTTAGAATAGTAGCTTGATCCTTGCAACTGATCGAATAGGTCGTCGATGCGCGGGAGAGGGTAACGATTCTTGATGGTAACCTTGTTCAGCTCACGATAGTCGATACACATTTGGAAGGTGCCATCCTTCTTCTTAACAAAGAGCACCGGCGCTCCCTAGGGTGACGAACTAGGACGGATAAATCCTTTATCCAATAGTTCCTATAATTGCGTAGAGAGTTCCTTCAGTTCTGCAGGGGCTAGTCGATAAGGCGCACGAGCTATGGGCGCTGCTCCGGGAGCTAGCTCGATTTGGAATTCGACCTGACGGTGGGGAGGGAGTCCAGGTAGTTCCTCAGGAAATACCTCGGGGTAGTCACGTACTACTGGAAAATCTTCAATCCTCTTTTCCTTTTCTTGTGTATCAGTGACGAGTGCTAAGATAGCGGTGTGCCCTTTTTGTAAACACTTCCGGGCTTTTAGAAACGAGATAATGCCTGTGACTTCTCCACCTTTATTACCTTGAACGATGAGGGGTTTGCCAGAACGACGATGAATACAAACCGCTTTCTCTTGACAGAGGATCTCAGCGCGATGTTTGGATAACCAATCCATACTAATGACGACGTCGAAGCTTCCAAGTTTGATAGGGAAAAGATCGATACTAAACGTCTGACCAGACAATTCTAGCTTGCAGTCGTGGATCACGTGCGAGGCCTCGATGTTTCTACCATTGGCTAACTCGACGATGTGCTTAGAACTTAATAATGCAGGTGGGTGCTTAAGCTTCTTACTAATATGTAGGGATACATAACTAGCCTCGGCTCCAGAATCAAATAACACAGAAACATAGCGATCACCAAGTAGGAACTTACCCGCCACAACGTTGGGGACATTCCTTGCTTCCCCGGCTCCAATCAAGAAAGCTCTTCCCCTTGCACCATTCCCAGCATTCTTGTTTTGATCGTGGTTCCCAGCTCCCTGGTTGTTGTTGCGATTCTGGTTTAGCTCTGGGCAGTCCTTTCGCAAGTGTCCCACTGCCCCACATTTGTAACATCCACGGTTGTTTCCTTGTTGCTGCTGTTGTTGGGGTTGTTGCTGATTCTGCCTTGCCGGGAACTGACTTCTACAATCCTTGGCTTCATGCCCCATTTTGTTGCATCGCTGACACTGACCTTTGTTACATGCCCCATTGTGGTGTCTGTTACACTTGTTGCACTTAGGGTAGCTTCCCCGATAGCCACCCTGTTGCTGAGGGCCTTTGTTGTTTTCAGTTACCCTTTGCTGGGCTGGAGCCTGAGTAGAGCTAGCATCCTTGCCCTGATTTCCATCCCACTTTCGTTTGTCGTCACTAGAAGTTCCTTCCGTAACACTGATCCTCTTGGGCAACTTGCCCTCCTCCACAGCCTGGTTGGTGAGTTTGTGGGCAAGACGAACCACGGGCTGTATGGTATCGAGGTTGGCCGAGGTCACATGGCTCTGGATTTTTGGGACCAAGCCTTTGATGTACAATTCGATCCTTCGATACATAGGTCGGGACATGTTTGGGCAAAGTGCAGCATAGTCTTTGGACAACTTGGTGTAGGTCTCAATCTCTGACCCAACCATCTTGAGACCATAGTACTCGTCCTCGAGTTTGTGGATGTCATCCCTGTGACAATACTCTTCCTTGATCATATCCTTGAAATCTTCCCATGCAGTAGCATTAGCAGTCTCCAAACTAAGCATTTGAATTTGCGCCTTCCACCACGAAAGCGCGCTTCCCTCAAGGGTACCAGTAGCAAACTTCACCCAATTAGCAGGGGGACATTCACAGACAGCAAAGACAGCTTCCACTTTCTCGATCCAGTGTAGAAGACCTATGGCACCCTCAGTGCCACTGAAAGGGAGGGGCTTGCAATCCATGAAGGTCTTGAAAGTACAAACACGTGGTTGCACAGGCGCATGCTGACCTGTTGTGAGAAGTGAAGCGAAATAGGTTTAGGGGTGAAAAGACGAAGCGGCGGTAGGATCTAAACATCCTAAAACAACGAGCTTACCTCCAGGGTGAGCTGCGAAAGCTGCAGCCACCGTGTTGATCAGTTTAGTGAACTGAGCCTGAGTCATGTTGACGTTTCCTCGTCCGCGTCCACTCATTGTCTTCATAACCAGAAAACATAGTATGAGTGTGATGTCGTAATATAGCGAGAATGAGATAGAAGAGGGGAGGCGTATCTATCTTATTAGGCAAACTAGTACGTATAGCAGAGTAGAAAGCATAAAATAAACAAGCAAGTAAACATGAGTCCGAGCGATGAGGTCAGATAAGTCGAGTCTTGCACTTGGAGTGTAGTGTCGTCACGAGTCACGGGTTATAGTCTGGTTTTTCTCAAAAAGATTTTCCCCTTTTTTTAAAACCAAGTTCACTATAACCGATGGCTTTGATACCAATCTGTCACACCCCCAAATTCCACCTGCGGAGTATCATCCGCTTGAGAGCGTGACTGACCAGGATCCAGCCACCAATTATGCTGAGCATTGATTTAATAGTAAAAATGTTCACCTACCAAAATAGTTAGCAACCATAATAGTTTAAAGTTTCAAAAGTTCAAGTTCGAATCATAGTTTAAGTAAACAGCGGAAGCATAATTCAAATAGGTTTAAAACAAGTTCATAGTTCAAGATGATTTAAAACCCAACACACGGGTTTTGACGACCACTACACGTTCCCAAGCTGCGAGCTCCTGAGTCACTGGTTACCTGCAAAGCATGCAGTAAGGTGTCAACAATAATGTTGAGCGAGTTCACTAGTTGTCTAGTTTTTAATTACCAAAAACTTGTTTCACCAGTTAATTTATCCGTTTATACATGCCGAGGGGAGCTACCCCAAAAGTAAGCGACTAAACTGTTTTTCCAATACCGAATACTAGGTAACAGTACGTTTCTGCAGAATGCCCCGATGTCAATGTTCTATCATCATTGACGGATGCCAGAGTCCATTAGTTCACTCCTGATCCCATGCACGGGCACGGTGTGAGGTTGGTAAGACCTAAATAGCGCTATCAACTAATAACCCGTTCGCCTGGCCCCGTCGACTAATCGGTAGTAAGTAGTAGGGACTTAAGTGATAGAGTTTCGTTTAGTGCTGCTAGTTGCATTCCGTATAAACAGTAATTAACTAAAGGTTCCCAATAACAAGGGGAGAAAGTAAGTTGTATCCCTCACAAGGGGATAGTGTTGTTTTTAGTTCCGTTTCCCAAACCACCGGGAACGCATGCTTTAAGTTGTGAACTCACCTTGGGTTGCTCGGAAGATTAGCTTACTTGGTCAAGCTTGCTGGTCACCACGTCCTAACATGGTTACCAGTATAGGTCAGGTTTGGGGGTACAAGTAATCACGTATATTCTACACATAACTAACACATAGCATGCATGATATACAATTATCCTTTAAGTTTTTGGGCCTGATCCAATCGCCTAAACAGTTAAACAGTTAATCAGCATTTCCGAGCCCAAACAAACAGTATGCACCACAACACACATTTGGCCCAATAGCGGAGACAAGCGGCCCAGTCGAGACAAGGTGGTCTCGACTCGAGAACACGCGGTCTCGAGTCGCAACCAAGAGATCTCGAGTGATCACGTTTTGGTCTCGAGTGGTGCTGGTCAGGAGTCGCAACCTCAGAGGCCTCGAGTCCAGTCTCGAGTCGAGATCATGAAGTCTCAAGTCGGGACCTTGTCAGTCTCGAGTCCCTGAAGTCCGTCTCGAGTCGTCATGAGGTGATCTCGAGTCGCAACCGAGGGTCTCGACTCGCAACCCCAGATACGTGCACAAGAATCCTTCTAGAACCTGTTCCAAATGTACTATCCAATAGAATTGCAGTTTCATGATATTGTGTACTAACCAATAAGAATTTACAAACATGTTTCCTTGTCTAATTTATAACAAAAACAGATCAAACATGGTAATTTGAAATATTCATATTACATTCATCACACATTCATCTAGTTCATCATTGTACATTCAAATTGTTCATCATGCATAAACTTTCATAACAACAAGCTTATATGAACTCATGGCAGAAATCATCTTTGGCTCCTAATTTAGCATACACCATCAATTTCACAACATGCTTGCATAGTGTTAAACATCAACATTCATCCATTCTAAGAACAAGAATTCATGCTAACATTCGGTCAAAACATCATCAATAGCAACAACACATGGTTCGATTTCTAACTAGCTAAAACATGTTCATCATCATCATTACTGACATTTCTAGCTAAAAACATGGTAAACACTTATCATCAATACCCAAGAATCATAGCAAACACCTAAATATACTAACCGGTTGATGTTGAGGGTATGAAGGATCAAGGAATCAACTTCCGAGTGACGATTTCGAGTTTGATCCGAGAGCCTTGGTGTTTCCGGTTGAGTCCAAGAGAGAAAGGGGAGGAGGATGATTTTGTTAGGGTTTAGGGTTTTAGTGAGAGAGGGAATGAGTGAGAGGAAGGAGAGTGTTTGAAAATGGTAAAAAGTTGCAAGGGTTGGTCACCCTCAAGGGTTTTATACCCGTCTCGAGTGAGTTAGGGGTTTCCGAATGGGCTTCTCGGTGGTATGGCCCAACCGGCCCATCTGTTTCACTGTTCACTCGAGACCGGGTGGTCTCGAGTCGGGTTCGCGGTCTCGGCTCACTTCTTACATATACACACACATATATACTACATATATTATACGTACACATTATCGACAGATAGCACATCAAGAGGAATCACAACTTTCATTTAATATTATATACAGGCCGATTCAATACAAGATGGTTGCTCGGGAAACCCAGAGTGTCACAGATGTTTCAAAGGAAACATGTTTTAAGTCAACAAATTGGACATGTTGATCGCAAATGTCCAAATCTAAAGCCTGTTGATGTTGTCAAAGAGAAAAAGAAAGTTGATGTTGGGAAACTGAAGTTATCCAAGGTTGAATCAAAACAAACTTGGAAACCAAAGACACCCAAATTTGAACCAAAACAGATTTGGAAACAAAATGTTAAGCCATCAAAGCCAAAACAAACTTGGAAACCAAATTCATCCAAGTTTAAACCAAAATAAATCTGGAAACCAAAAGATGATTTGTCAAAACAAAACATTCAAAATGATTCAAGATTTTATAAAAGGAATGTTTTGAAAGGATAAAGTTAGGTGGTCAAGAAACAGACTTCTACGGATGACAAACGAAAAATCAATTCAACCAAGAAGTTTGAAAATAAGAACGAAAAATTGTTTATAAAAAATGACAAAGATTTTCCGAAGTTGAATGATTCATATTGTGTTATAATACCCAAGGTCAATCAGGTCTGCGTTACATTATTCAAGTAATTGAATTGGTTGAATGTGCAGGTGCTCCAGAAGTCAACTGAATGTCAACATGAGCAGCGGAGCAGCCTCGCACTGGAGGAGGATCCATGTGGTTGAGTTCAGGGAGTGTTTGTTAGTTAATAATAATAAATAAAACATAAATAAAAAAACCAGAAAAATAGAAAACCAGAAAAAAAATAAAAATGTTTGTTTTTAAAATTTTTAAAAATTAAATTTAAAAAAAATGTTGATTGAATACGCCGAAACCCTCACGGCTGAACAAACAAAACTTGGTACGATAAGTTTCTTCAAGTGGTTAAACAAAAATTGTTTTTCAAAATGCTTCACATTGTCAAAAATCAATGTTTTGTTAATCATGGGGGTGTTTATATGAAAAAACAGAGAATGTAAAGTAGAAAATGGATGGTGAGATGAAACTATCTACATCAGTTTGTCAAATTTTCTTAAAATGTTTTGAATTTTAGGGGAATAAAAATTTTAAAAATGCAAAAACATTTGAAAATCTGAAAAAAGCTAAAAACATAAAAAAGGTAAAAAGAGTTTTGTGTAAAAAGATATAAGACCCTTATATTCACTTTATAATTTATACAATACATATTGCATTTAAAATTCATTCATCATTAAAACATCAAATTAACGACATTTATACATGGTTCGAAACCTTCAGAAGACGTTTACTAAAGTTTCAAAACCATATTGTTAAAACACAACATACTTAACTTCAAAACATTTCAAACCATATTTACAACAGTGTGATAACACAACACTAAGTGGTTTGTGACAAAAGTTGGATTTTTGTATTTGCGGAAGCTCCTTTGTGCGTGTGTTTGGTTCTTTATCCATGCTTGATCATCATCCGTAAGTCCGTCCCGTTACCTATGACCGAAATTCATCAAAACATTAGTTATACGAATTTATAATGTGGTTTAATAAGTGTTTTGGTCAAAAATTACCGAAGTAATTAAGTGATCAAATTAGTTAAGTGAGGTAGCGTGCTAGAAATATGTGTGAAGAATATTCAAGTTAAGTTATTTGCTAAAACAGTTTCAGGATACGGCTCAGGATATAGAGCTATATCTATGATCAAACAATGAGCAAAAAAGTAAAGGTTGACACGCGATGTACGAGGAAAGCCCTTGATCAATCTAGACCGCCGGCACAAAACCTCGGGAGCTGACAATTGCAGCTGCCTTGTTCTTCTATTGCTTCAAATATCAGGATACAGTGCAGGATGTGGTGCGGATCAACTAAGTGTTACAATGTAGTTCGATTACAAGTGTTTGTGTATAGTGACTGCTGAAAGCTAGAGAGCAAAAGTGTTCGAGAGTGTGTGTGAAAGATTGCGTGCCTTAATCTGATCCGCCCCCATCTATTTATAGTAAAATAAATGCAACAAACTATCCTAAATAACCGGGATCTGACGAATATTCCCCACTCGAATGTTGTAGACCTGGTCTTTCGGGTTCAACGTCTCTCACATAACAGATATGCCCGAGTCTTGAGGAGAAGAAGTCCATCTTACCATTAGTGACTTGTAGCCTCTTACCTGCACGTGAATTATTAAGTTAACACCAGGATATCGCCCGGGATGTTACCAATATCCCGATTCAGTATCCTGATCACAAACAAACAGTCAAAAGCAAGATATTAGTCAGGATATATTGGCTCAGAAAATGGCCCATAACAATTGTCCCAAATATATCTGTTGGCATACCAATCCAACGTATATATTTCAAAAATTTTATCCCGTAAACTGAGGCAATTAAAACGAAGCGACGTTCAAGATCACATCATAACTTCCAATGCGCTTTTAACTCGATGGAGATCTACAATGCTCCTGTATCTTCTCTCTTTTTGTTTGAAAAGCAGATATCTCCATCGAAGTCTCCAGGTAATTCCTTTCTTCTCATTCATCTTCTATCAACCTTTCCTTCTTTGTCTGCAATGGCTACCAAAACTTGTTCTCAAACCGGTGAATCATCTGAGACCTTCATTCAGCAGAATCTTCTCAAAAATCCCGAGAAGGAAGTCTGTGCCTTTGATAACGCAGACATTGCGGCTTTGAGAGCCTCCGGTGCTTTCCCTGATAACACGATCTTTAGACCGTTCGATCGACCAATTCGATCGGATGTTTCTCGTCTGTTTCCCAGCATACCCCTTCTCGCTAGGTCTTCGATACCCTTTTCCCGAATTTATGATGCAATTCTTCCGGACCACCGGTATCTCCTTTGCTCAGACTATGCCCATGGTTTGGTGGGTATTAATCGTACTCAACCAAATCAAAAATCTTCACTGTCCCGACCTTTATATCGAAGATCTGCCAATCGCTTACCGTCTTCGATCTCATGGTTCTAGACGGTTTTTGCTTTTTTCAACTTCCAATAAACCCCTTATTCTTAAAGCCACCAAAAACGAAGACGGATGGCAACGCAAGTTCTTCTTCGTCAAACAAGACTCCATTGATGAGGGTGCTAGCCTTCCGGTGGAGTGGTTAACCACCGGTAGGACCATGAATGTTCCCATGTACGTTTTGACTTCTGTCTTTTGCTAATACCCTCCTTTTTTATCCTTTCGCAGTAAATTTCAAGGAAGTAGCTCCCCCTACTGCAGAATCGGAAAAGAGAATTGAAACAGTTTATCAATTACCTGCAAGTGACAGAAGTTTTACCACACGCATCCCGAGCTCCAGTCAATACTCATCTTCCGAAATGTCTGGTAAGGACCACCTTTGAAAGGATTAATTAGCGCAATATAATATAATAAAATGAAGGATAATAAAGATATGAAATTTTCCGCATTAAAATTAATAATTAGAATGATAATTAGTCGATAAGGAAACCCTAATTGAGACACCCAAGTAATTCCGCATTAACCCTAAAATTTTCGAAACAATCGGAATTAGGATCAGGGCCCCTAAAACTCAGGGGGGATAAACCCTAATTGATATTTATCTATTCAATTTGCTGTCTAAAATTCGTTTAAGAAAAATGTTGAGTCACCCAAGCTAGTCCCGAAACCAGCTAGGCTAGGTAAATAGACTGCACCCTTTACGGACCGTAAGGGTAAGTCCTTACGGACCGTAAGCCTACCGGTTTCCTTACGGACCGTAAGGGTTAAGTCATACGGTCCGTAAGCATGACTATTTTCTGGCTATAAATAGCCGACATTGGGACTTGAATTTTGGAATTAAAACGACGTTGATACGCTCTGTGCACGTCGAATGAGCTCAGTACATCCTAATTAAGCACACACTGTATTCGAATCGCTGCCGCGGAACAGGGTAATTACTCGATCGCTATTACGATTCATTTTCCGAGATCAATATATCCAAAGAATGTTTAAGTGCCGCCCACATTGGGTTATACTTTGTCGTTCGTCGTTAAATCGATGAATGTTTAAGTATTGCACTTTGTCGTTCATTGTGAGAATTTGATCTCGTGAGTTATCGTAACTGCTGTATTGATCACTAACCCTGTTTTGTGTGCATTATTGTTGAAATTAGGTTAACAGGGCTAAATCATATTCTATCCATACTAAATCTGCAATGTGAGTCATTCTCTCTTTTTATCAAATATGTTTTACAATACTCCAAATCATTTTTCAGAGTTATAATTACAGTGATTAAGTTTATGTAATCACCAAATTACAGCCGGTATGTGGGGTATTGTGCACATTACTATTGTTTTAATCACATTAGGTGGGCGAGCCTAAAAATAAGTGATATACGTCACTCATTGGGACAGCCAATGGTGATATGACCACAGTCACAGAACTGGTCGTGTGACAAATACCTATTCTTGAAAGTTGGTTGATAATAAACATATGTAAAAACTCTTAATACTGTGAATTATAACAAAAGTGTCGTTTTAGTAAATAGAATGATTCACTCAGTATTTCCCCGCTGACAAAACCTTTTTCATACATGTTTCAGGTGATCTACTGTAAATCAGGAAAAATGCTGAGGAGCATTTCAAGGCTTAAAATAGTAGCTCATTATAAAATAAAGAGATATGTTTCGAAACAAGGATTTATCACTAAAACTTATGTATTGTAAATTATCGGGGTTTTATCCCGAATTGTAAAATAAAAATAATTGGGAAAAGTTTTTAGCTTTACAACGATCCTGATGTTAAAATTCCGCTGCTAAAATCACATAAATAAATATCACGGGATTTCTGTCCCGCGGCTCCTGAAACGGGTAAAACCGGGTCGGGGGTCGTGACAGAAATAAGGTGGTATCAGAGCCACTGAGTTAAGCTAATTAAGTATTTAACAGATACTTAATTTTTCCTGATTACTATTATGTGATTATGTGTTTTTAAATTGACTATTTATTAGTTACAGTATGGGTAAGCAAAAGTTGCAAGATATCTATCTTAAACTAGATAGGTCAGTCTACGAAGAGGGAAGTTCATCCAAAACTAAATTTTCAAAGCTCCCTACAATTCCTGAAGAAGGAATATTTGTGCGAAAAGCATAATATGAGAATCCGCTTTCTCCTAGAAAAAGGAGTATGATTATTAAGAAAAGTAAAGAGCAAATCCGAGAAAAGAGGATTAAAAAGGAAACCCAGGAATTAATCAATAAATCACCTTGGGAAGATAAGCTAGATGAGAAATGGGCAAATTTGTATATGCTAGCCACTGTAGCAGAACATGCAAATCTTTAAATACCCTAAATCTAGTAATAACACTTCTCAGTAAATAAATAAATAAATCTGAGTGTGTTCTTTTCTGTTATTTTACAAATAATGTGCAATAAAACTTCGATGTTTATTTGTTAAACTTTGTTCCAAAGTTTTAACTTAGCAATTCTGTGCATTTTGCATATATGCTACACAGCATGAGCGAGATATCTGAAGCTTTTCAGAACCTCAATCTGTACCCGGTGAATATAGAAGTTTCCCAAGAGTTTACTGGATACTTTGCTGATGTGGACCAACCTGTAGAATTCCATGCTCCACCTTTGACCAAATCAAAACGAAAGAAAAAGAAGAATTACGTGTGGGGACATCGTATCCGTAGGAAAAAGCCAGTTCCGAAACTTCCTAAAATAAACAATCCTTTAGAAATAGCAAAAGAAACTGGTAAACAGCCGGAAATGGAAACTGAAATCGAGAAAGATTCTAGGCAAATGGAGATACAGTTTGAGGAATATTCTAAAGATATAGAAATGGAAGTAGGACAAGGTTCTAGACCAACTCAGATAGAAATCGAAGAGAGCTCCAATCAAAACCAAAACCAGGAAATAACTTTTCAGGATGAAATAGATTTTCTATTGGCAAACTGTGAGACTATTCAGCCTGTCGATACGAATGTTTTTACCTATCCTAGTGAAAATCCACTCCCTATGCATTTTACACCAGCAATCCCAGAACCAATAGTCCACGCCCAACCTGTGGAAATGGAAGAATGGTGGACGAATGATTGGCAATTTCAAAATATTGTCAACGACCCTTATTCCTTCCTTCCGCAATTTGATCCAGAACCCCTACCTAATCCACCAATGAGCACTGAGAATATGGCTGAACTTCGCCATTTCGGTGAAGTGTTGATGGATGCAGGGAATAGAATTAGGGAAATAGGGGGACAGATTGCTTGGAAGTATGATGAAAGGGAAATGCGTTTTTAGAACAACAAATGGCGAGGGATAGGAGGATGGTAAAACTATAGTTGTGTAATAGTAAAAGTAAATAGCAAAATCAGTCTGTAACATAACAAATAAAACATTGTAAAATATTGGTGTGTATTGATGCATACTATAACTAATATAAAATCGATAGTTTTGACTTTACGTGCATTATGAATTTTCTGATTGTTTGTGTATAAATTGCTATTTATCAAGATACTAATTAATATATATTATCAGATGGCTAATAGTGGTAATGAACCAGTAAATGAAGCTAATCAGTCAGAGCAACATCCAGGGGATCAGTATATGACTAGACAAGATATTGAAAATATTGTTGCTCAAGGGATAGCTAATGTTATTCCAGCATTTGTTGCCGCTGTGAAAAATCCAATCGAACCGCAACAAATTATTCCTAGTAAACATACTATTGAGGATAACTTCAGTAATAGTATAAACGGGGGTAATAATCATGCTAATCATGATAATGAAACCCAGCACACGTCGCTCCCTAAAAAGCGAAAGTTTGGAACACCTGGTTGCACTTTCAAAGAATTTCTTACTTGTAAACCCACTGAATTTGCAGGCAATGAAGGGGCAACTGCATCGCTGCGTTGGTTAGAGAAAACCGAAGCAGTGATTGCAATAAGCAAGTGTGCCAAAGATGATCAAGTCATGTACGCATCAAATCTGTTTAAAGAAGGAGCACTAGAATGGTGGAACACTGTGTTACAAGCTAAATGAAGAAATAGGGCTTATGCTATGACTTGGGAAGAATTCAAGAGTCTGGTAGAAAGAAAATTTTGTCCTGAGTATGAAAAGGAACAAATGGCAAATAAGTTCCTAACTCATCGGATGATAGGTGTGGATTGTCGTGGTTATACTTCGACATTCTTTGAATATGCTAGAGTGGTACCTAACCTGGCTTCGCCAGAACCGGTACTCATTTCTCGCTATATTTGGGGATTAATTAGCGAAATTCGAAATATCGTTAAGGCTGCGAGACCTCGCACTATTGACGATGCAGTAGAATTAGCTAACACCTTAACTGATGAACTGATACGCACAAGAGATGAAGATAGAAAGAAGGAATTAGCTCAGAAAATTACCCAAGGATTTAGGGAGGGTAATAGTAGTAATTTCAAAAAGAGAGGAACAGGACAATCTTCAACTGTGCCATTCTGCAAAATTTGCAAAAAGAAACATTTTGGAAAATGTAACAAACTTTGCAATTTTTGCAAGACAATAGGACATCGGGAAGAAAACTGCAGAAAGACATCCATAATTTGTTACAATTGTGGGGAAGCCGGACATATCAAACCAGAATGTCCTAAGTTAGTTAACCCAGTAGACAACAAACCCAAGGCAGCTGAAGGAGCTACTAAGAAGAATGCCAGAGCATTCCAGCTAACTACTCAACAAGCAGAACTCATCCCGGATGTGATAGCCGGTACATTTTTAGTTCACAACATTTATGCAAAAGTATTATTTGACTCTGGTGCAAACCAAAGTTTTATAAATACTTCATTCTGTCAAGCTCTTAAGTTACCATTAACTACCGTTAGGAAGATTTTTACAGTCGAAACTGCAGATGGGAATTCAGTCAAAATCCATCAGGTTTTGCAAAAAGTAGAAATAGAACTCTTGGGTCATAAATTTACTGCAAACCTATTGCCTATGAAATTAGCCGAGTTTGATGTTGTGTTAGGAATGGATTGGTTAATAGCCAACCATGCTCAAATCATTTGTGATAGAAACTCTATAGAAATTCAAACACCTACTGGAGAAGTAATTAAGATTTCAGGAGATAAACCTCGGAAGCCACTAAAGTTCATATCAGTAATGAAAGTTGCTAATTATGAACGGAAACAAGGAATAGTATATATGATTTCAGTAATCATTTGTACTAAAGGAAAAGAATTTAAGGAAATTCCTGTAGTCTCAGAATACCCAGATGTTTTTCCAGAAGATTTACCTGGATTACCACCAGATAGAGAGGTAGAATTTAGGATTCATCTAATTCCAGGAACTACACCGATAGCCAAGGCACCCTATCGATTAGCTCCTACCGAAATGTTAGAATTGAAAAAGCAATTAGATGAATTACTAAGCAAAGGATTTATACAACCTAGTTCATCCCCTTGGGGTGCACCGGTGTTGTTTGTGAAAAAGAAAGATGGATCGATGAGAATGTGTATCGATTATAGAGAATTGAATAAGGTTACAATTAAGAATCGATACCCATTACCTAGGATTGATGATCTTTTCGATCAATTACAAGGCGCTAAATATTTTTCTAAGATAGACTTGCGCTCCGGATATCATCAATTAAAGGTTCAAGAAGAAGACATACCTAAAACTGCATTTAGGACTAGGTATGGACATTATGAGTTTACAGTCATGCCCTTTGGATTAACTAATGCACCCGCAGCATTTATGGACATGATGAACAGAATCTGTAAACCATATTTGGATAAATTTGTAATTGTTTTCATAGACGATATACTTATTTATTCAAAAAGTCAGGTCGAACATTGTCAGCACTTGCATGCACTCTTAACTTTGTTAAGAAAAGAAAAGTTGTACGCTAAATTCTCAAAGTGTGAATTTTGGCTACAAGAAGTGCAATTCTTAGGACACATGGTGAATCACGAAGGTATTCACGTAGATCCTGCAAAGATAGAAGCAATTACCAATTGGAAGGTTCCGTAAACTGCAATGGAAATTAGAAGTTTTATAGGATTAGCTGGATATTATAGACGGTTTATTAAGGATTTTTCCAAGATAGCTGTACCATTAACTAAGCTAACCTGTAAAGCCACTAAATTTGAGTGGGGACCTAAACAAGAAGAAGCCTTCAGAATCTTAAAGCAGAAATTGACCAATGCTCCAATCTTAGCCTTACCAGAAGGAACAGAAGATTTTGAGGTATATTGTGATGCTTCAAAATTAGGATACGGATGTGTGTTAATGCAACGCAAAAAGGTAATTGCGTATGCTTCCAGACAATTGAAGAAGCACGAGGAAAACTATACGACTCATGATTTAGAATTAGGAGCTATAGTTTTTGCCCTTAAGATATGGAGACATTATCTGTATGGAAGTAAGTTTACTGTTTATACAGATCATAAGAGTTTAAGGTATATATTTGGGCAAAAAGAGTTAAACATGAGGCAAAGAAGATGGATGGAAATCCTGAGTGATTACAACTGTGATATTCAATATCACGAAGGAAAGGCAAACGTAGTCGCAGACGCCTTAAGTCGTAAGTATCATGAGAAGCAAAGGCGAGTCCGTGCCCTTAGAATAAATCTACAAGTAGATTTAATGGAACAATTAAAGGAAATTCAAGAAACGGCCATCAAGGACGATGCCGAAGGAATGAAAGGTTACCTAAAAGAATTAGAACAAGGAAATGATGGAATTTGGAAATTCCACAAAAGCAGAATTTGGGTACCTAAACAGGGAAATTTAAGGTCAAAGATTTTAGACGAAGCTCATAAATCTAGGTATACTGTACATCCAGGAAACAATAAGATGTACCAAGATTTAAGAAGAAATTTTTGGTGGATAGGAATGAAAAAGGATATAGCCGAATACGTATCTAAGTGTTTAACTTGTTCACAAGTTAAAGCCGAACATCAGAAACCTTCAGGTCTGCTACAACAGTTAGAAATGCCTGTATGGAAATGGGAACTCATAACAATGGACTTTGTTACTAAGTTACCCAAAACCAGAAAAGGTAATGATGCCATTTGGGTGATCGTAGACCGATTAACCAAATCCGCTCATTTTCTACCAATGAAGGAAACCTTCAGCATGGAAAGGTTAGCTAAGCTGTACGTAGATGAAATAGTATCCTTACATGGAGTTCCACTCTCCATTGTATCAGATAGAGATAGTCGTTTCACTTCCCGCTTCTGGACAAGTTTCCAAGAATCAATGGGAACTCGACTGAATCTAAGTACTGCATATCATCCACAGACAGACGGACAAAGTGAAAGGACGATCCAAACTCTAGAAGACATGCTCCAAGCATGTGTAATTGACTTTGGTGGTAATTGGGATAACCATTTACCATTAATCGTATTCTCCTATAATAATAGTTATCATTCAAGCATCGAAGCCGCTCCATTCGAAGCACTGTATGGACGCAAGTGCAGAACTCCCGTATGTTGGGCAGAAATAGGAGAAAGTCAATTATCAGGACCAGAAATCGTGCAAGAAACCACAGACAAGATAACTCAAATCAAGGAAAGATTGAAAACAGCCAGAGATTGCCAGAAGAGCTATGTAGACAATCGTCGCAAGCCACTTGAATTCCAGATAGGAGATAAAGTACTATTGAAGGTATCTCCTTGGAAAGGAGTAGTACGATTTGGTAAGAAAGGAAAACTGAGTCCCAGATATGTTGGACCATTTCCAGTAATCCAACGAATAGGGCCAGTTGCTTATCGTTTACAACTACCAGAAGAACTAGCTGGAGTACATGATGTATTTCATATATCCAATCTCAAGAAATGTCTATCAGACGAATCCCTGGTAGTACCTCTTCAAGATGTAGAGGTAAACGAAAAGCTGAAATTCAAAGAGAAACCTTTACAAATAGAAGACCGAAAAGTTAAGTTTCTCAAACACAAGCGACTGGTATTGGTGAAGGTCAAATGGAATTCAAAGAGAGGACCGGAATACACTTGGGAACTGGAGTCAGAAATGAAGCAGAAATACCCTCAGTTGTTTCAATGAATCTCGAGGACGAGATTTTTCCTAAGGTGGGGAGGATGTAACAACTCTCATTAAAATTAATAATTAGAATGATAATTAGTCGATAAGGAAACCCTAATTGAGACACCCAAGTAATTCCGCATTAACCCTAAAATTTTCGGAACAATCGGAATTAGGATCAGGGCCCCTAAAACTCAGGGGGGATAAACCCTAATTGATATTTATGTATTCAATTTGCTGTCTAAAATTCGTTTAAGAAAAATGTTGAGTCACCCAAGCTAGTCCCGAAACCAGCTAGGCTAGGTAAATAGACTGCACCCTTTACGGACCGTAAGGGTAAGTCCTTACGGACCGTAAGCCTACCGGTTTCCTTACGGACCGTAAGGGTTAAGTCATACGGTCCGTAAGCATGACTATTTTCTGGCTATAAATAGCCGACATTGGGACTTGAATTTTGGAATTAAAACGACGTTGATACGCTCTGTGCACGTCGAATTAGCTCAGTACATCCTAATTAAGCACACACTGTATTCGAATCGCTGCCGCGGAACAGGGTAATTACTCGATCGCTATTACGATTCATTTTCCGAGATCAATATATCCAAAGAATGTTTAAGTGCCGCCCACATTGGGTTATACTTTGTCGTTCGTCGTTAAATCGATGAATGTTTAAGTATTGCACTTTGTCGTTCATTGTAAGAATTTGATCTCGTGAGTTATCGTAACTGCTGTATTGATCACTAACCCTGTTTTGTGTGCATTATTGTTGAAATTAGGTTAACAGGGCTAAATCATATTCTATCCATACTAAATCTGCAATGTGAGTCATTCTCTCTTTTTATCAAATATGTTTTACAATACTCCAAATCATATTTCAGAGTTATAATTACAGTGATTAAGTTTATGTAATCACCAAATTACAGCCGGTATGTGGGGTATTGTGCACATTACTATTGTTTTAATCACATTAGGTAGGCGAGCCTAAAAATAAGTGATATACGTCACTCATTGGGACAGCCAATGGTGATATGACCACAGTCACAGAGCTGGTCGTGTGACAAATACCTATTCTTGAAAGTTGGTTGATAATAAACATATGTAAAAACTCTTAATACTGTGAATTATAACAAAAGTGTCGTTTTAGTAAATAGAATGATTCACTCAGTATTTCCCCGCTGACAAAACCTTTTTCAAACATGTTTCAGGTGATCTACTGTAAATCAGGAAAAATGCTGAGGAGCATTTCAAGGCTTAAAATAGTAGCTCATTATAAAATAAAGAGATATGTTTCGAAACAAGGATTTATCACTAAAACTTATGTATTGTAAATTATCGGGGTTTTATCCCGAATTGTAAAATAAAAATAATCGGGAAAAGTTTTTAGCTTTACAACGATCCTGATGTTAAAATTCCGCTGCTAAAATCACATAAATAAATATCACGGGATTTCTGTCCCGCGGCTCCTGAAACGGGTAAAACCGGGTCGGGGCCGTGACACTTGTGGGCTCAATAAGAAGCTCGAGTCCAAATTAAAGAAAGACGAGGTTACTATCTCTTATCAGGGCATGATTGCAGCTGCCAAGTCTGGCACTATGAGGAGAAGTTCAAGGCTATGTCTCAAGAACACCAAACCGCTCTTAACAAAGTTGCTCTCCAAGCTCTAGCCGATCTTGATGCTGCCCATGCTCAACATAAACAGGATATGGTCAGCTACCGGGAAAGCCTCAAAAGTTCCGTCGTCACTTCTCTCCTCCAGGCCAGGCTAAAGATGGCTTACGAAGCCAAAACACTAGGCTTCGAATGCCCTTCTTGGGACATCAGTGCTTGGGAACAAAACTAAAGAACCTTGGCGGCACTTCTACCAAACCTGCTGCCGAAGAATCTTCCAAAGTAGTTGAAAAACCAAGCGGTGCTGAGAAGGATGCGAGGCGGATCCCGGGACAGATGCTGCTGAAACTACTATGAACGAAGGAGGCGCTGCTTCCTAAAACCTATTTTCTTTAAATTTGAATATTATGCTTTCGTTTGAACAATTTTATTTCTTATCCTATGAACAGTTTCTATTTCAGTATTGAGATAATGTGATAGCCGGAGGTGGATGGGTCCTAGGTTTTAGGATGAAGCCTTCGGTTATCAACTGGTATTGCTTTTTTCCAATAAATTCGTCTTTCAGTTGACTTGTTATTATTTTCTGTATTCCTCAGTATAAATTTTAGCTTTGCAAAATTTTGTATAACTATCGTTTGAAAACATCCTGATCAGTATACTCAGTGATATCGTACGAAGACTTTCGTCAAATAGGACTTCCCAAAATCCAAACAATTTAGACAAAGTTTCTAAAAAATAGTTCACTTTTCAAAATCTCCAATGATTTAAATAGAACTTTTAAAGGAAAAAGATAATTCAGTTAGAATTTATAAACAAACTCAACTCTGATTTTTAAACCCAAGTACCGTATCCCGAACATTCCAACCAAATATCCTGAATCATATTTCAAGAATATATCTCGAGAATATACCCTAAAATATATCCTAATCAGGATACTTAAACATTAAATATGGTTTCAAAAGATCAAACAAATTGTGTAAGATTCACAAAGGAAAGATCATACCAGGAACCGAGTGTTACCTTAGTATCAAACTCCTACCCCTTTTGCGACTTTTCCTACTAAGATGTCCCCAGTCCTAGACACTTAGCCCAACCTTGATCTTTTGAGCTTCACATAATTGCTCTAGAAGGAATGTCCCTTGTGCATGAAGTCTTCAAACACTTAGGATAATTTAGAACATTAGTTCCAACTGTATAGACAATTCTTGTATTACAGGGGTAAAACCCAAAGATATACTGGGGATAAATCCTTGGTATCCTGGGGAAAATCCCAAATTTTCATGCGCTACAGGCAGGAGTGTATAAACTCCAGGACTTAGAAAGTTGAAAACCTTTAAACATTAGAGAGTATGAAAATACCCTTTCGCGAGAGAGGGTGATCAATCCTCATATACCTTAAGGATCCAGGGCATAGCCAACAGTAACGAAATTGTCAGCCACTTTTACATGAACTGGTCCGGCCACCTTGAACTAACCCTGGATAACTTGCGCTCCAGGCGGGGTGTTTAAACCTAATTCGTGAGAAAGGTGAATACCTTTAAACCTGTGAAGGGATCAGGATCCCTTAGACGTGAGAGAGGGGGCCAATCCTCTAATCTTTCAAAGTATCCTTCGTGTGTATCCTGGAGCTACATCCTGAATCATATTCTGCAAAACAACCTTAAACTAAGGTGGGTGTTAGCTTGGCTAACACCCCTCCGATGCTTAAGTTAGTATTGAGTTCAAATAAAATAAATTAAAAGAGACAGAATTCGTACCATCTTGAGTTAGAAATTAAATTCTAAACTCACTTGAAATAGGCTCTGAGATGTACAACATTCCAGGATCTTGGTAGCATATCCCCCTCATATTCTTAAGCCGTTACGCTCCTTTCCCTGATTCTGATTCAATCTCATAGGGTCCTTCCCATTTTGGAGCTAATTTTCCTTCGGCAGGATTGGTAGTATTCTGAAAAGCTTTTCTCAATACCCAATCTCCAACTTGAAACCTCCTAGTTCTTATATTCTTCTTGTATGCTCTGGATATCCTCTGTTGATATGCCGCCATCCTTAGCTTTGCTGCATCCCTTGTTTCATCCACAATGTCTAATTCGTGGCACAGAGCTTCAGGATTCTGCTCAGGGTCCTGAAGATTGGATCTTGCCATAGGTATCACCATCTCTGTTGGAATTACTGCCTCTGCTCCAAATACCAAAGAAAATGGGGTTTGGCCCGTTGCATTTTTCACCGTTGTTCTATCAGCCCACAAAACAAAGAGTAGTTCTTCTGCCCATCTTCCTTTTTTAGTTCCTAATCTCTTTTTCAAATTGTTGACAATTATCTTATTTTAGGATTCAGCTTGCCCATTTGCTTGAGGATGTATCGGGGTAGACGTGATTATTTTGATTCCCCAACTTTTGCAAAAGTCAGTAGTCCTCTTGCTTATAAACTGGGATCCATTGTCACAAATGATTTCAGCTGGTACTCCAAACCTGGTCAGGATATTTCTCTTTATAAAGGATACTACTTCCTGTTCTCTGACTTGCACAAATGCTTCAGCTTCCACCCACTTAGAGAAATAATCAGTCATTGCCAACATAAAGACTTTTCCTCCTGGAGCTTTTGGTAATTTCCCTACTATGTCCATCCCCCATTTGATGAATGGCCAAGGGGAGACTATAGGATACAATGGTTCAGCAGGTTGGTGCAGAATGTTGTTATGCCTTTGACATGCATCACATCTTTGAGCATATTCCGCAGCATCTTTCTTCATTGTCGGCCAATAGTATCCTGTCTTTAATACTTTCGAAAATAATGACCTGCCCCCAGTATGGTTACCACAATCCCCTTCATGTATATCCTGGAGTACCTCTTTGGTCTCGGGATCTTCCATGCACCTCAAATACGGACCTGCAAGAGATTTCTTGTACAAAACGTTATTTATACTAGTAAATCGTGAAACCTTCATCCTAAAGGCCTTAGGATTCTCATCTTTGGGGATATGTCCATCCTTGAGATATCTTGTGATTGGAGCCGTCTAGGACTTAGGATCCCTGTCGGGATACTTGTCCTCAGGATCCTGAATACTTATTACTTCCTTATCCTGAGGATTCGTCGCAGGATACAGGATATGTAATATTGGAATTCGGGTTCCTTCCGGTATCCTGACCGATGATCCCAGATTCGCCAAGGCATCAGCTTCAGCATTATCCTCTCTTGGTACCTATTCAAGTGTGAAAATTTCGAAATATCGTGCTAATTTTTTAAGAATCTCAAGATACTCGATTAACTTCTCTCCCTTAACTGCGTAGGTTCCATTAAAATGATTAGTGATTAATAAAGAATCAACATATACTTGCAAATTCTTAATATCCATATTTTTAGCCAGTTCTAATCCTTCAATTAAAGCCTCATATTCTGCCTCATTATTAGTAGCAGGAAATTCACACCTAATAGCCTGGGGTAATATGTCCCCCTGTGGCGATTTCAGTAGTATTCCTAGACCTACACCTCTTACATTAGATGCACCATCAGTATACGATGTCCAGCATTCTAAGTTTTCTCCTAGCTGCTGTACTTCTAAATCTACTTCATTTTGAATGTCACTACTAAAATCAGCCACAAAGTCAGCTAAAGCCTGAGACTTTATGGCATTTCTAGGCTCATATACTAAATCATAAGCACTTTGTTTAACTGACCATTTAGCCATTCTACCGGACATTTCTGGTTTCCTAAGCATATTTTTAACAGGATAATTAGTTTTAACATGAATCCTATGTGTCTCAAAGTAATGTCGAAGCTTTGTTGATGCCATAAATAGGGCTAATATTAACTTTTCTAGGTGAGAATACTTAGTTTTAGCGTCTAACAAACTTTTACTAACATAATAAACAGGATACTGCTGAAATTCATGATCCTTTACAAGGACAGCACATACTGCATTCCTTGATACTGCAAGATACAAGTGTTTTGGTCAAAAATCACACAAGGATAATGTAACCAAACTTTATGTAAACGGGGTATGATGCTTGGTTAATTATGAAAGTAAAGGATCACTTCTGTGATAAAGATGCAAAGACACAATGATTTATACGAGGAAAAAGCCCTTGATCAATGTATGATCTCCGGCATAAAAAACCTCGGGTGATGGCAACTACCGATCACCAACTTCAATATAAGAAAAATATAGTTACAACTTCGGATGATAATGAGCTGAGTACAAGGATCACTATTGTTTTGAGTGTCTAAGTGTGTGAGAATTGTGTTGTATGTCGTGTGTCCTCTTCCAAATGAGGAAGAGTGGTATTTATACAAGTGTAGGTGACCTATTTTAGGTAAAAGGACTAATTATCAGCTCATTACCCCTTTAGAAATAAAAGACAATCTAGCCTAAATTGCCGCCCATAAATCAAGCCAAGTTTCCATATCCTGTGCAACGTCTATCTCCGATTAAGCTCTTGCCATAATTGTGAAGACGCGTCCCTTGATCATGATGCTAAGAGCGTATCCTGCTAGATGTTCCTGCAAAATAACATTGCATTAAGCGTTGGTGACCGTTAGTATGAGAATACTATAATGGTCCATGATCCTGATCCTGAAGTCCTGCTGAGGATCACTATCTGCCAAAGAAACAAGGATCATTGGTTAGGATCACGTGTAAGGATCATGTATAATAAAATTACAGCCCTAACAATTGCCCCCAAAATATAAGGAGTTTATTGTAAATTAATGAGTTGTATTTTGTTTCGATCTTATCTCCAACGGGCGACTCCGAATAACTAGCCGTTACACATGGACTAGCCGTTGTGATCATTACGTCATAGATGTGACAATCCCTGCAGATCATGATTATAAATAGGAGATAGGGTGAGGATCAGTTTGTATTTAAATTCAGGATATACTCCCTTTATAATCTCCACCGAAGATTGATCAGGTATTCTCCTCTTCTCTCTTTCCTTTCTCTATTCTCTTTGCTCTGTTTTCTGTTTTTACTCTGTTTCCATTCCGTCACAAGCATGTTGCTCCGGAATTCTCCTCACAAGGATTCCAAGAAGAGTAGTCCCCTAAAAAGCCAGGGGATCATCAAGGATTCCCCTACGGAGAGGTGTTGTTTTACTGACGCTCACGTAGACAGAATTCGTCATCGCTTTCCGGCGAATGCTGTTTTCAAATCCTTTGTTCCTACAGCTTTGAGCGACTTTGTTTCAGACGTCTGGGTGGCTTTTCCTGCTACTCCGTTCACTATAGGGTATTCGTATCCTTTTCCAACCTTCACCCAATCTTTCTTTTCCTTAACCGGCATCTCTTATATCCAAGCTATGCCGATGATCTGGAGGGTTCTGTATACCTTCGAGAGGATCATTGAGCAGAAAGGGATTGATCTTGGGATGGCGGAGTTGGCCGAGCTTTATGATCTTACCACATTTGGTTCTCATCGGTACTTGCTGAAACGGAAAGCCGGGGAGGATCACCCTGTCTTCAAGGTCACTAAGAACGATACAAACTGGAAGCGTCGCTTTTTCTTTGTTAGGAGGGATTCCATCCCAGATGGGAAGGATCTGCCCAAGGAATGGGCCACTCATGGTAGGATAGAGGATCCTCGAAGGATCACTATCAGTCCTGTCCCATATGATGAGGATCACTAATGTCTTTTTTATCTCTTGTGCAGCTATATCCATCGCTCATCTGAAATTAACCCCTGCTGCAAGAGAGAGAGTCTTGGCTTTTAAAAAGCTTGATCCTGAGGTCAGAAGTTTCCAAGTCACCATCCAAGATTCACAAGAAGTATCCTCCGCATCTGCCACAATGTCAAGTAAGTATCCTTACCAAAAAGTAAGTTCTATGCAAAAATATTAAATAAGTTAGGAGACTTATCTTGTTTTGATTGTGTAGGTGCTGGGAAATCTGCTAAGTCTGTCAAATCTGCTTCTAAATTTGGGATAGATGATCTCACCAACGTCAAGTCTTCGAGGAAGAAGGCTCCTGCTGCCAGTCCTTCAGTTTCAGCCCCCAAGGCACCTATCCGGGGCAAGGGAAAAAAGAGGAAAACCTCTGAAGATCTCCAAGGATTTCCCTTCCTCCGTCAGCAATTCCTTGACTACGTGAATGAGGTAAGGATCACTGCCCCTGTTGGTTATCCGTTTCGAATATCCTGTTTGTGTATCCTGTTTCTTTGAGGATCATCCGGTTCTGAACTTACCTTATTTCCCTTTTTGTAGAAACTTGCCGAGATCGAGACCTATCTTGGCCATGTTGAGGATCAAGAGAGCCAGATTGCCGACCTTCAACAAATGGGCGTGCTTAAGGATCTCAAGATAGCAGATCTTGAGAAGGAACTCCAGGCCACGAAGGATGAGGCTGCTCAGAGGTTGATCGATATGGATAGCGAGAAGCAGGAGATCACCCAGGATGCCAAGGTCTCTGCGGCAATTGCTATGTACAAGATACAACTTCAGATGGCTGAGGAGGCTCAGGATCCTATCTTTGACAAAAGCTCGTGGGACGTTGAAGGTTGGAAGGCAAGGCTGGCAGACCTGGAGGACGAGGATGAGGCTGAGGATATCCCCATGCTGGAAGGCGGTGATGCTGAAAAGGATCAGGGTGGAGAGGCTGGTGGTGATGGAGCAGCGAAGGAGTAGGCTGCATGATTGGGCGATGATGGATATTGTTGACTAGGCCGGAGCCCAATTTTTTAGGTTTAGTAATGGTTTTTTGTGGTTGTTGATGGTTTGTGAACAATTATGGTCTGTAGTCTTCGAACAATAGTTTTTAGGGTTAAGGATCCTGGATCCTTTGAACAGTAGGTAGGATTGCAAAAGGTGGAGGGATCCTCTGTTTGGGGGATGAAGCCTTTGTGATCCTGCCGCTTTTAATTTCCTGCACAATGCTAAGACCGCATAGACAATGGACACCCTTTGCCAACCCATGTGGACGGGCCACGTTTTGCTGGTAGAAATTTGGGTTGGCAATTTTGACAACTTTTTGAAAGGGTTAAAGATCCTTTTGTTTAATAATATAACTTTAATTTTTCTGGCTTATCTCGTGTTGTTATCCTTATCTTCTTGTTTCTTGATTGTTTTTGTAGTATATTTAAAGTAACAAGGGTTGAAAATATGTTATCCAAATTTAGGATATGATCCCAGATCAAATATCCTGATATTGAAAATTTTCAAAGTACTTTAATTCTAGGATCATAGGTTTGGTTGTCAAAGTGTAAGGGTCGGTTAGGATAGTGAGTATAATCAAAATGGTCAAGGATCATACCTGAGGATCCAAGTTAGGATCCTAACCTTCAATCGAGACAATCGTAGATAAGATTTTGATGGATAATAAGGATTAAGGATCCTTATGTGTTCTAACTTTGACAATCCTGAAAAACGAAGCACAACTTGGGACTAAGCCAATGTAAGAAATAAATTAGTAACTGGGGGCACACCCAAAGGGTAACTGAGAATGATCCCGGAGGATCACTGGGGACAAGCCCATAGGATAACTGAGAATGATCCCGGAGGATCACTGGGGAAAAGCCCAAAGGATAACTGGGGATAAGCCCAAAGGATCGTATGTAAACTGGAGTATGGCCCTTTCTGGCGATTATCCAAACTTAGTGACATGAAAATGTCAAAACCTTAGCTAACGTGAAAACGTTAGAAACCTTAGGAACGGATGTATGGTACGTCTACCATTATACGTAGGATCCTAAATATAGCCAGTACGATGAGGTTGTCAGCCCCGGAAGTGGGTACTGGTCCCAAAGACGTGAACTATATCAGGATCATCGTGCGCTGCTGGCGGAAACTGGGGATAATCCCAAGGATAACTGGGGTTGGACCCAAGAATCTGCGGTGCTTTTGAAGATCTTTGACGATATGCTGAAGATACCTGAACTATCATAACTCAAATGTTTCGTGAGTAGAGGATGAAGGATACATGATCCTTATCCTTAGGTAAAAAGTAAGAAAATGCAATAGTTTCTAGGATAAGCATATTACCAGAGTAAGGATCACTGATATCACCGGGATCCTTCAAGGATACTTCAATGTAAGGATCACATGCATGAAGGATCATGTTCACATGAAATATTTCTTTAAGTGAACAGCATTCCAGGCTCTTGGCAACAAGTTTCCTTCCATGGTTAGCAACCTGTATGCCCCCTTTCCTGCTTCAGCTTCAATCAAGTAGGGACCTTCCCATTTTGGTGCTAACTTCCCGTCAGCAGGATTGATAGTATTTTGAAATGCTTTTCTCAACACCATATCTCCGACTTGGAATTTCCTTAATCTGACATTTTTGTTGTAGGCACCAGCCATTCTTTGTTGGTAGCTTGCCATCCTTATCCTAGCTAGATCCCTGATTTCTTCAATAGTATCCAAATCCTGAGCTAGAATTGTAGCATTTTCTTCAGGATCACGAGCACTTGTTCTAGCAGTTGGGATCACCATTTCTGTTGGGATCACTGCTTCTGCCCCAAATACTAAAGAGAAAGGTGTTTGACCAGTAGCATTCTTGGGAGTTGTTCTATCAGCCCATAGCACATAAGGTAACTCCTCTGCCCATTTCCCCTTCTTGGATCCTAGCTTCTTCTTCAGATTGTTGATGATGATCCTATTGGATGATTCTGCTTGACCATTGGCTTGTGGATGAACTGGTGTTGATGTTATCATCTTGATTCCCCAACTGTCACAAAAGTTAGTGGTTCTGCTTCCAATGAATTGGGAGCCATTATCACATACAATTTCAGAGGGAATGCCAAATCTAGTTATAATATTTCTTTTAATGAAGGATATGACTTCCTTTTCTCTGACTTGGGCGAAGGCTTCAGCTTCTATCCACTTAGAAAAATAGTCAGTCATGGCAAGCATAAATACTTTTCCACCAGGTGCTTTAGGAAGCTTGCCAACTATATCCATTCCCCATCTCATGAATGGCCAAGAGGATGGTATTGGGTGTAAAAATTCAGCTGGCTGATGGAGGATATTGCTATGTCTTTGGCAAGGATCACACTTCTTAGCATACTCTACAGCATCCCTTTTCATGGTTGGCCAGTAGTATCCTGTTCTAAGGATCCTCGAGAACAATGCTATGCCCCCAGTGTGGTTTCCACAATCTCCTTCGTGGAAATCTTTCAATACTTCTTCAATTTCAGGATCCTCAATACATCTCAAATATGGTCCTGCAAGAGATCGCTTATATAATACATCATTCAAAATTGTGAACTGAGATACCTTAATCCTGAAAGCTTTAGGATTTTCTTCCATCGGAATCTCCCCGTGTTGCAAGTATCTCATGATTGGTGAGATCCATGATCCTGAATAAGGTTGAGCTTCTTCACTAGGGATCATCGCAGTATCCTCTTCTATTTCCATGGCCACCTGATTTTTGATAGCAGGAGCCAGGATATGGATGATAGGGATACTTATATCTTCTGGAATCTTCAAGGATGATCCTAGGTTGGCCAATGCATCAGCCTCTGTGTTTTCCTCCCTTGGTACCTGTGTCAAGCTGAAAGAAACAAAGGAGCGTGCCAATTCTTTGACTATCTCTAAATACTTGGTTAGTTTTTCACCTTTAACAGCATAGGACCCATTAAAGTGATTAGTGATCAACAATGAGTCTACATATACTTCGAGATATTTTACCCCCATATCCTTAGCGACTTGCAAGCCAGCAATTAAGGCTTCATATTCAGCCTCATTGTTAGTTGCTTGGAATTCATAGGCTATGGAGTGGGGTATTATGTCCCCCTGTGGCGATTTTAGTAGGATCCCGAGCCCTGTGCCCTTGACATTTGAGGATCCGTCAGTGTGTAATATCCAAGGATCCTTGGTTTCATCCAGCTGCTGGACCTCCAATTCTGCTTCTTTTTGTAGATCACTACTGAAATCAGCCACAAAGTCAGCTAAGGCTTGTGATTTAATGGCTGTTCTTGGTTCATATCTTATATCATGGGCACTAAGCTTCACTGCCCACTTAGCCATTCTCCCTGACATCTCCGGTTTCCTGAGGACATTCTTAATTGGAAAATTAGTTTTAACAACAATAGTATGGGTTTCAAAATAATGCCTTAACTTAGTGGATGCCATGATTAATGCAAGAATAAGTTTTTCGAGGTGTGAGTACCTGGATTCGGCATCAAGTAAACTTTTACTTACATAGTAGATAGGATATTGTGTACCTTCGTGATCCTTGACAAGGACAGCACTTACAGCGGTTGAGGATACCGCCAGGTATAAGGATAACACATCTCCTTTTTCCGGTTTTGCTAATGCTGGTGCTGAGGACATATATTCTTTAAGGGCTTGTAAAGCGTTCTCATGCTTCTCAGTCCATTCAAACTTCTTGTTCTTCCTTAGGATATCGTAAAATTCTTTGCATTTTTCTGAGGATTTCGATATGAACCTGTTCAGAGCTGCTATCCTGCCTGTCAGTCTTTGAACATCCTTGGCATTGGCAGGAGATTTGATATTTACTAATGCTTTGATTTGTTCCGGGCTTGCTTCAATGCCCCTCTGAGTTACCATGTATCCTAGGAACTTTCCTGCCTTAACACCAAAATGGCATTTTGAAGGATTAAGTTTCATGTTGTAATTATCAAGGATATCGAATGCTTCTTCCAAGTCCCTTAGGTGATCCTCAGCTTTCTTTGACTTGACCACCATATCATCTATGTACACCTCCATAGTTTTTCCAATATGATCTTTGAACATCATATTTAGCAGCCTTTGATATGTTGCACCTGCATTTCTTAGTCCAAAAGGCATGGCAATATAACAATATAAACCGGTTGGGGTCATAAAGGCTGTATCCTCTTGGTCAGATGGTTCCATCTGAATTTGTTGGAATCCAGATGATGCATCCATAAAGGTCAATAGTTCATGCCCCGCCGTTGCATCCACCATGGAGTCAATGTGGGGTAATGGGAAAGGATCCTTGGGACATGCCTTATTCAAATCAGTGAAATCGACACATACCCTCCACTTTCCATTTTTCTTTTGGACAACAACCACATTGGCTAACCATTTTGGATATTTTACTTCTCTGATCATACCTGCTCGAAGTAGTCTCTCTACTTCTTCTTGGATAATGGCATTCCTTTCTGGTGCAAACTTCCTCCTTTTTTGATGGATTGGTTTGATAGACCTGTCAATGCCAAGTTTGTGAGTAATAATATCCTTAGATATACCTGTCATGTCTTCATGTTTCCAAGCAAAGGTGGATTTTCGTCTTTTGAGGAAGGATAGTAAATCTTCTTTCATCTTGCCAAGGATCCCTGAACCGATATAAATTTTTGACTCAGGATCACTAGGATCCAAAAGGGTTTCGTCCACATCCTGTTCCCTTGCCTCCAAGACGTTCCTCGGAGGATACTGTAATTGCTATTGCTCCCTTGGCTTCGAGGTTGGCTTCATAGATGAGGTATAACAATCCTTAGCCTCCTGCTGATCACTGTCGATCTTGATTATCCCCCATGGGCTAGGGAGCTTCACACATTGATGGTAGGTAGATGGGACTGCTTTCATATCGTGTATCCAAGGCCTGCCAAGGATAACGTTGCAACAAGATAAACAGTCAATAACACAAAATTTCTGATAATTATGTAATCCTTCCACGTAGATTGGGAGTTTGATGTCCCCCAGAGTTTTCTTCGTTTCTCCACTGAATCCTACAAGCACGGAGGATCTCGGTGTGATGTCTGATTCTGGGATACCCATTTTCTTCAGAACATCAAGCTGGATAATGTTCACAGAGCTTCCTCCATCGATAAGGATCCTGCGGACAAAATGGTTAGAGATAAAGAGAGTAATAACTAAACTATCATGATGAGGATCCTGAATGTTAATGCGATCATCCTCATCAAATGTTATCGTCTTCCCCTCTGAAACACTTGATGTTCTAATAGGCCTCTCTCCATTATCCATTTTTGATTCTTTTGCATGTCTTTTGGCCGCCGAGAAGGATGTACCACAGATGTCTGATCCTCCGGATATAAAGTTGATCACTTGTGCATTTGCCGGGGGTGCTGGAGCTTTTTCGGGGATCCTTTCAGGATCCTGGGTCCTTTGCTTTTTTCTCCCCAGCAATTCTTTTAGATGCCCCTTGCTTAGCAGGTATCCAATTTCTTTTCTTAAGGCTATGCAATCTTCAGTTAGATGCCCGAAATCCTCGTGGTATGCACACCATTTGACTTGTCTTTAGTCCCGGATGGTTTATCATTCTTCCTGGGCCACCTAGCTTTTTCACCTAGGTTCTGCATTGCAAGGATCAGTTCATGATTATCAACAGAAAAACAATATTCTGAGATTGGAGGATATTCTTCATCATCCTCTTCCTGGTCAACAGCATGCACATTCTTATTTTCATTTCTATGGTAGGATTTGAATTTGTTGCTCTTGAAGGAGGATCCTTGCTTATCTTGTTTTGAAGATCCTACTTGTCTCTCCTGGATCCTCTTGTCATCCTCTAGCCGGATGAACCTGAGTGCCCGAGTTCTTACTTCATCTAAGTTCCTGCATGGTGTCATAACAAGATCATCATAGAATAATGAATCCTTAAGCAGTCCCATTTTGAAGGCTTCAACAGCCGTAGCCGTATCCAAGTTGGGAATGTCCAAGGATTCTTTACTAAATTTAGTTATATAATCTCTTAATGATTCATTATGACTTTGGGTTACCCTATATAAATCACTGGTTAATCTTTCAAATTTTCTACTACAAGAAAATTGGTTGTTGAATAAATTAACTAAATTAGCAAATGAAGTAATAGAGTAAGGGGGAAGACTTAGTAGCCATTTAAGAGCTGATCCAGTAAGAGTGGATCCAAATCCTTTACATAAGCATGCTTCCTTCAATTTTTCTGGGATAGGATTGATCTCCATCCTTTCCCTGTATTGTGCTACGTGTTCCTCTGGATCCGTTGTACCGTCATACATCTTCATAGTAGGGATATGGAACCTTTTGGGTACCTCTGCATCACAGATTGGTGGTGCAAAACGAGATACCTTATGGCTCCCATCTGCAATTTCAGGTATAGGTCTAACTACTCCCGGAACACTCGAGATCATGTCCTTTAGTTTCTGTAATTCCCTGGCCATAGCATGATTGACACCTGTATCCTGCATTAATCCATGGTTAGTGGCAAGATAATTATTTAAAGTGTTACCTCCCATTGGGTTCAAATTAGGAACAGTGGTTGTGAATCCAAGTTGCTGGGATTCAGGAACAATGGAGGGACCAGTGGAGGCTATGGTCTGCATCGGAATGAAGTCCCCTTGATGGACATCCGGATTTCCTGTTTGCAAACTTCTTAGGGATCCTGGCATTGGGAAGGATCCTGGTATCTGAGACGATCCTGGAACAAAGGAGGATCCTTGAACCTGGAGTGATCCTGGAACAAAGGAGGATCCTTGAACCTGGGATGATCCTGGGACAATATAGGATCCTTGAAGTTGCTGTGTTCCAGGATAGACTCCTGAATTCATGAAGGATCCCGTATACTGAGGATAGGATCCTGCTGGCTGAAAATGTGAGCCTGATGTCTGATGCTGCCGACTTGAGATGTAATCCTCTTGACTCCCCTATGATTTGTACGTCCGGGGTCCCCGATGGCTGGGAAGTGATCATTGGAGTCTCGAAGCTCAAGGATTTGGGCATCAGTGGGGAATGATCCTCTGCCGCTTTCTTTTGTCTTTTGAGGTCTCCAATTTCCCTGAGGATCCTGTCATTAGTCTCATCCTGCCGCTGCATACGATCCTTCATCTGCAAAATTAAAGCAAACACATCACTAGTACTGGGAATAGAAGAATTCATAGCAGAAGAAGATGGAGGTTTAGAGGAAGTAGGAGTTGGTCTCTTCTCAGTATTTTTCTGAGATCCTGCCGGTGGAGGAGGCAGAGTGGTCTGTGATGAGGTGACTGCAGACATCGCCGTGGACGTGTTCTTCAACGATGAAGCCATGTAACTCTTCGAAATGATTTCGAACAAAAGATTTTCTTATGAATGAAGCACCAATTGCCCCACGGTGGGCGCCATACTGTTTTGGTCAAAAATCACACAAGGATAATGTAACCAAACTTTATGTAAACGGGGTATGATGCTTGGTTAATTATGAAAGTAAAGGATCACTTCTGTGATAAAGATGCAAAGACACAATGATTTATACGAGGAAAAAGCCCTTGATCAATGTATGATCTCCGGCATAAAAAACCTCGGGTGATGGCAACTACCGATCACCAACTTCAATATAAGAAAAATATAGTTACAACTTCGGATGATAATGAGCTGAGTACAAGGATCACTATTGTTTTGAGTGTCTAAGTGTGTGAGAATTGTGTTGTATGTCGTGTGTCCTCTTCCAAATGAGGAAGAGTGGTATTTATACAAGTGTAGGTGACCTATTTTAGGTAAAAGGACTAATTATCAGCTCATTACCCCTTTAGAAATAAAAGACAATCTAGCCTAAATTGCCGCCCATAAATCAAGCCAAGTTTCCATATCCTGTGCAACGTCTATCTCCGATTAAGCTCTTGCCATAATTGTGAAGACGCGTCCCTTGATCATGATGCTAAGAGCGTATCCTGCTAGATGTTCCTGCAAAATAACATTGCATTAAGCGGAGTTGACCGTTAGTATGAGAATACTATAATGGTCCATGATCCTGATCCTGAAGTCCTGCTGAGGATCACTATCTGCCAAAGAAACAAGGATCATTGGTTAGGATCACGTGTAAGGATCGTGTATAATAAAATTCCAGCCCTAACAACAAGGATAACAGTTCTCCATCCTCAGGCTTCAACAGTAGAGGTGCGGTCGAAAGATACTGCTTCAAATCCTGCAAGGCTGCTTCATGCTTCTTCCCCCATTCAAGCTTCTTATTTTTCTTCAGGATATCATAAAACTCCTTGCATTTTTCTGAGGATCTTGAGATAAATCTATTCAATGCTGCTACTCGGCCTGTCAATCGTTGAACATCCTTCATATTTGAAGGTGATTTGATATCCAAGATGGCTTTGATTTGCTATGGGCTCGCCTCTATTCCTCTTTTGGTTACCATATATCCTAGAAACTTTCCTGCCCCCACTCCGAAATGGCACTTAGCAGGATTTAGCTTCATGTTATACTGATCCAGGAGGTGATCCTCAGCTTTTTTAGAGTTCACCACCATATCATCGATGTATACCTCCATTGTGTCCCCCAGCTTATCTTTGAACATCATATTCACCAATCTTTGGTATGTTGCACCTGCATTTTCCCAGCTGTTGGTGCAGTCATCTGTCGTCTTCGTCTTAATATCGAGTCTCGGGTTCATTGCGGTTTTAGATCAATTATTATGTCATCATCTTGGATGATGACATCACATGAGTGACATCATCATTGCATCATATCACAAAATGTCAAAGTAATTTACGAAAAAGGATTGCATGTTCATATAAGACAAATTGATGTATGGTCCAATAAGAAGCAAAGGTTTAATGGTCCAATCATGTGGAACTCTCCATTTGAAGGTCAAATGAAATGCAGCCGTTTGACGTAGGACATTTGAAGTCAAACCGTTTGAGATGATGTCTTCTGTTTGTAACTATGTAACCGTTTGAATACTTGGTCGTTTGAGGCCTATCGTTTGAAAGGATTAACCGTTTGAGCTTGTTCAAACGGATAGGCTAGCACTATAAATAGATCTCAAACTGTCATCATTTGTAACAAAAAGGTCAGTTGATACCGAAGTGCTGCCGGTATTTCCTCTCGCTGTAAACATTGTCAATTGAATATAAAAGAGGATTAAAGTAATTTTCTAGCTGTTTTCAAGTTCGTTTCTTAGTTTCCGCCTCTGAAACGTACGAGAGCTCTTCTGAACGACTCATTCAGGTCGAAACCGATCCTACAAGTGGTATCAGAGCTTAGGACGAGGAGTTCTTGCCATATTCAGCTTGAAAATCTACTTTTCTACACCTTCTGTTCAAAACCGATACTTTTTACGGTTAATATCGGCTCAAATCTTCAGACTGTGTTCGGAATTGACATTTGACAAAGCCTTACAAGTTTCAGACTGAAAATCGAACTAAAACTGACAGAAAATTGTAGTCCGTTTGAAAATGTTCGTAATTTGATGACATCATAAAACCTTCCGTTTGAAACTGTAGACTATCGTTTGAAATTGGCTTCCAATCGTTTGAAAAGAGATTCTGTCGTTTGAAAATAGTTCCTGATCGTTTGAAATTATCACTTCCGTTTGAACAATACTTTCCGTTTGAAATTGACCGCTTGAAACATTAAAAATGATCATGTGATAGGTGTCAGACCCTCGTAAATTGATACTAGTTTGCATGTGATTTACTCATATATTTTGTCGGTTTGTGTCAGATTACATGTGAGATTAAAAGCTATTGTCGGTCATTTAATATACTTGAGATATACATTTGTTAAAAAATCTTACGGTTCTATCAGCATTAGCAGCCCATGTGATTTGTCAGTTTCATGTGCTTATCGATAGAAGCCCATCTATATTCATGTAGATATTAAAAATTGTGATTGCATGTGTCTAATGGACGGTCCAATGAGCTTGAAATTGTAAAAGGTTTATCGGCTAGTGTGGTTTAAAAAGGAGAGTTTAAAGGCCCATGTGTATACATCAGTTAATTGGTCCAATCAGCTTAAAAAAAAGTCACGACCCAATCAGTTGCCATGAAATTTGAGATAAGGGTTTAAATATGCGGCTCATGTGATATTAAACGTCTAGTAATTGTTTCAAGCAGTCATGTTGATCGTTTTGCGGTCCAATCAGCGTCTAGTTCCATTATTTTGTTAAAGGTCAAGTTCACTTGAATTTTGAACCAGGTCGGTTGGAAGCCGGGCAAGGTCGTTTGAAAGTCCATCACTTCATTCGTAGTGAATCTGGTCGATTGATTCTGGTCCGGGTCATAGTAGTCCGCATAGTTTGTCAACATTCAGTCCGCACAAGTGTGTCAAACTTCAGTCTACACAGAATATTCATCAGTTTGAGTGATTCAGTTCGCATAGAGTAACAATTTGTTTCAGTTAATTGATAAGTAATTAAACTGTTTGTGTTTTTGTTTGTGTGTTGTCAGGTATTTCCCGAAGTATCATTTGATTATTGAAACATGGCTGAAGAGTTTTACAACGCGTTCGCTACAGCCCCGGCTAGTCCGTCCGACATTGCTAAGAATATGACAATGGAGAATGAAACCGGAACAATGCAAAAACCTCCGAAACTTATGGGAATTGAAGATTATCACGGATGGAAGAAACGGTTTGAGAATTGGGTTCAGGCGAATCATTTAAAAGCTTGGGAGAGCATCGAAACTGAATATGAAAGACCAAAGAATTCAGCGGGTGTCGATAAAATTATTTCAGAATTCACGGAGCAAGAAAGAGAGAGTTACAAAGGAGAAAAGATGATGATCAATCTGTTACAACAAGCTGTTAAAGAAGATATATTTGTGTTGCTTCAACACGATGAAAATGCTTATTCTATCTGGGAAGCTCTTAAGAAGAAGTTTGAGGGAAGTACGGAAATGCTACAAAGTAAAGCATCTTTACTAAAGAAGGAATTTGAGCTGTTTACGTGCATGCCTGGTGAAATAACGAAAACTCTTATTGAAAGATACTGTCATCTGGTTCGCACCATGTCACAGTTAAAGATTACAAAAAATGCAGCAGAATGGGTTGAAAAGCTTGCTGATGCGCTACCACAACAGGAATGGGGTACATATCTGATGATATTGAAAAATTCTGGACAATTTAAAAAGTTATCTATTGCACAGTTTATAGAGAAGTTGGAGGCACAGGATCTGGAGCAGCAGAAAATTGCTAGAATGAACAGTTCTACTCATCAACAAGATATCAAATTATACTATAAAGGAAATGTTCAAACTGCTGAAGCCAGTCCAAAGATACAAACTGCATTTAGTGCTGGAAATCAATCTCCGCCTAGCAGTCAAGGATCAGTCAACACTAGTGGGTTCTCAACGGTAAATCCTCCAAGTGTTCAAAGTGTATCTGCTGGAAATGGGCATTCGATTCAGTGCAATGTAGCTTTACATCTTCAAAATGGTGAAAATTATTCTGAAGAAGTTGTAAAGCATCATATGGGATTACTGGTCACTGCATTGGAATCTTATGAAGGGTTAATTGCCGGAAGAATTGGTAATCCGATGCTCACGAAGGAAGATTATGACCAGATTGATGCAGAGGAGCTATAATTGATGGATATCAAGTGGGCTTTGGCGAGCGTTTTGAGGAGAGCAGAAAAGTTTAGATTGGTTACAGGGAGAAATGATTTCTTGGATGCAAATCTTTCTAATTTTGGATTTGATAAATCTAAAGTTGTTTGTTTTCGTTGCAGAGAGAAAGGTCACTTTAAAAGAGAGTGCAAGAATCAACAGCCAAGAGGAGAAAAGGAATCGTCTGGGAAAGATGATTATTATAGGAAGACCGTTTATCAGCAAATCACTCATCAACCGCATCAACAAAAAGAACCTCAAACGGCACATGGAAGAATGATCGAGGATGCAAACAGGAAAGCTTATTATGGCATCATTGATCAAGATGATGAGAAAATGGTTGAAGCTTTTAGCTGGGACAAGTTTATTCCAGCTGATTCAAATGTTAAACCGTTCATTGCACATATTACTCGAAAGCCGGAAATGCTGAAAGAATGGATGGAAGTGTTATCTGATGAAGAGAAGAGTGAAGATGAAGGATCTGTTTCTTCTGAAAACAGTTCATCAGAAACAAGTGATAGTGATGAAGAAATTGAACAGATTAATATTGGAAAAACTCACTTATCTTCTGATAGTTTTGAATTTTATTTTGCAGAATAACTGAAGAAACTGAAAGAGAGGAAAGCTGCAAAGGAGATGAAAGAAGTCAAAGTGATTGAAAAGATGGTGGAGGTTGAAAAAAGAGTTGAAGTCGAGAAGATCGTTGAAGTCACAAAACCCTGTCTTACATGTTTAGAGTCTTGTAAACAATGTATAGAGAAAGACAAGAGGTTTAGTGAGTTAGAAAAGTTGAAAGAACAGTTGTTATTTGATGTAAAAAACTTGAAAAAGTCGTATGATGTATTGAATAGGCATGTAAATAGTCTGGAGAAGACTAACTCAGAAAGAGAAAAAGCTTTGAAGATGCTAAATGCAACAATGATGACAAAGCAGAAAGAGATCAACATGTACATAGAAGAATGTGCAAAGCGGAAGAAAGAGTTGGATAATGAAGCAGCTGAAAATGAAAGAATCAGAAGATTGCTGCAAAGTTACAAAGGTTGTGACTACATAATCGACAGAATTTATCCAACAGTTGAAGGTTTTGAGGCATTTAAAGATGAACAACCAAAGAAGAGAAAGGATACTGGTAAGAAACAGGGTCTCTGTTATAATAAGTGTCCGCCTCCGATTTGGGAAGGGTACTCACCTAGAAAACCTAATGAGGACGAACTAAAACAGGCGGTCAATATTAAGCTAGAATCCGAGATAACCGATGTTTTACTAGATAATATAGACGTCACATTCACAGCGTCCGAAACAGATCATGACTCCGAACTGATAAAACGAGTGGTCGATCAGGTGTTGGATAAGGATGAGGAGTCAGAGTCAAAGTCCGAGTCTGAAAGTTCGTGTCAGTCAGTCAGGAGTTCGAGTTCATCCGAAAAGAATTCAAAATCATCGGGAAAACGGGTTTATAGTAAAGAATTTTTGTTATCAAAATCTAATTTGAATGATGAAACGTTTGAAGTCGCATATACTTTGAATGATTCTGACAAATTATATTTTGATAAAGAGTTTCCAATAAGAGGTGTTAAACCAGAAATGATTAAAAACGTTTTCAAACTAACAGAAATTAATATTTCTGAAATAAAAGATTTAAATCTTAATGGTAAACCTAAATTTTACACCTCAAGAGTTCAACAAAGGTTAAACAAGAAACAAGGTTACAATTCTGGTTCTGGTTTTCAAAAGAACTCAAACCAAAATCGTAGCTACAAAAAGAAAGGACTTGGTTTTACTCCACCAGAAAACTATAAAAATGAAAAATTTTCTAAAACAAATACAAAATTTGTTTCAGGTACAAGCTCGGAAGAGGAAGCAAAAAGCTCATTCTGGAAACAAACAAATCAAGAAATTCTTGTCGAGAAGAAAAAGAATGGAGCTTATGTGAAGAAAGAAACCAGAACCTGTTTCCGATGCAATGAAGCCGGTCACATTGCATAGAACTGTCCGAGAGCGACGAACACAAAACAGGGAGTTTCTGGAAAAATGAAAGAAGTTGTTGTTGATAAAACCGAACCACCAACTGAACAATTTAAAGTTTTCAAAAATTCTACATTTGAAGTTGGTGAGTGTTCGAAGAGATTTTACAAGTGAAGTGTAAAACTTGACAATCAAAAATGGGTTGTTAAGAAATCTGAGGTAAAATCTGGCGATGAATCTGATTCCACAAAATCATAGGAGCCACAATTTGATGAGAGTGATGAAAACTCAGTTCCTTCAATGGATGACGACAACTTTCCACCATTGAGGATTGAGAATTTTAAAAGGAAAGCTGGAAAGTCTGAAATCTCAAATCAGGATTATTCTGAAAAGGATAATTTTGATGTTGAGAAAGCATTTAATGGGAAAGAAAAGAATATTTTCGGAAAGATGGTCGATGGGAAGGTGAAAGGGGTAAAAGACTTTTACGCTAAGAAGAGAGCAACTTACACCCCAACAAAATCTGAATTGAAATCACCCAAGGCTGGTCAGGCTTGGGTGGACATTTTCTTTGATTGAAAAACCTGACTTGCCGGAGATCCCAAGTTTGTAATCGTGGATCAGGAATCGGCATCATTCATGTATTATGAGTTTGTATGAAAAATTCTTAAAATTGTAATAATTTTACAGGTTGAATGACTACGCCGGAGCTTCCAGGTTGGTAAGTGCGAAGCAGGAATCGGCATTCTGATTGGTAAAATGGTTTGTGTAGAAGTGACATACCTACAAGTGATATTGTTTTGGTTATTTTTACAAGTGGTACAGGTTGCATGATTGCAAACAGTGAATCAAGGACATTAAGTTGTACTTGATTTACTACATTTGATAAATCGGACAAGATGATGAACCATATCCCCGTACTTAAGCAAGTGGTAAACTTACAAGTGGTAAAAACAAACTCATTTTCTGGAAAAATCATTTTGATTAAATCAAACTTAAGTGTCTTGAAATCTTAATGAGAAAATGGTTTGTGAAAAGGGGAGTTCAGATTGTTTATGCCTAGTGAATGGCGAATTGATGCGATTTGATATCGGTTGTCATATTTCTGTACAGTTTGTTTTCAATTTTCTTTAATGTGTTTGCATTTTAGGGGGAGTAAGAATTTTAGAAAATCCAAAAACATTAGAAAATTTGAAAAAGCCAAAAACATGATAAAATCAAAAATGAGTTTTGTTGTGAAAAAGAGGAAATGATAGTACATCAGTGGACTATCACAACATGCTAAAGAATTGGAAAGTTTAAAAGTGATAAACAATCTTATTGTGGATGTGTCAGTAGATTTTTACACACTTAGTAAATTGTGACGAAATATAAACCGTAAAAATTCAAACTTGCTTATTCTGTGGGTAACAAACTCTTGGATATATAGGTAACCCCTGAAATCTTGTTTGAAAGGTCCCTTATTCTGAGATACTAGGTCTTTATGCTCAGTGATATCTGGGGTATTATCCCGGGACTTCTGCTGTATGGAAGTATTGACCTAGTCCCCGGATAATACTTTCTGCAAATGCTTGAAAAAGCGTCGCCCTCAGCAAGCTGATGAAACAATAAAATTGATAGTCGCTGCTATTGAAATCAAAAGATCCTCTAAAGGGGACACACCAAAAGTCGAAGCCGTCATCTCTCTGCGTATATGGAAGTATCGGCCTGAGCTCTCACGGCCCTCGCAATTAACCCCTTACAGATATTATCTGTGGTATATTCACCTGTAAGACTGAATATTGGGATCTGGATATGGGAGTTTATTCAAGTAGTGGGACACACGGATAAGTTTAAATTCTTAAAACATTAATATCGTATCTCGGAACAGTTGAAATTTGTGTGAAAATTTAAGTGGACAGATATACTGACAATCTAAGTGAATTATTTAGAACTCAAAATGAAATGAAGCTTAACGGTGTTGGTGATTTGTCTCATAAACTGATATGATCCTCTTACACGAACTGACAAAAATATTGTTTGTAAATATTTCTTTACTGCATTATAAGTTTCTTTCATTCCAAAATCCAAAAAGATTTTCAGTGTGTTTTAGCATAAATTTTTGAAAAACTCAAAAAGATTTTCGACAACTGGTATTGAAGAGCTGATTTTCAAAATTCCGAGTGCTAAACATGATGATCAATATTTGAGGGGGAGTGTATGTTTGGAATTAAAAGTTTTCATAATCTAACCCTAAAGTGGTTCATCTGATTGGAAAATCATTGTGTTTTTGAGAAGAGAGTTTGAATTAGTGCATGTGTTTATGGTTGAAATATGTATCTGAGAGAAATTTAATTTGAGGTAGAGCGTTTGCAGGATTAGATGAAAAATTGTGAGATGTGAAAACCAGACAACGATCCTGAAGATGTTGCTGAAGAACAAAGAAATACCAGCAAATCGAGAGGGGGAGTCTGAAGACAGAGAGAGAGAGAAGCTCAGAGGACTGATAAAGACTGAAGTCGTTGAAGACGCGACCCTTAAGACTCGTCAACATCTGAGGGGGAGTCTGTTGGTGCAGTCATCTGTCGTCTTCGTCTTAATATCGAGTCTCGGGTTCGTTGCGGTTTTGGATCAATTATTATGTCATCATCTTGGATGATGACATCACATGAGTGACATCATCATTGCATCATATCACAAAATGTCAAAGTAATTTACGAAAAAGGATTGCATGTTCATATAAGACAAATTGATGTATGGTCCAATGAGAAGCAAAGGTTTAATGGTCCAATCATGTGGAACTCTCCATTTGAAGGTCAAATGAAATGCAGCCGTTTGAAGTAGGACATTTCAAGTCAAACCGTTTGAGATGATGTCTTCCGTTTGTAACTATGTAACCGTTTGAATACTTGGCCGTTTGAGGCCTATCGTTTGAAAGGATTAACCGTTTGAGCTTGTTCAAACGGATAGGCTAGCACTATAAATAGATCTCAAACTGTCATCATTTGTAACAAAAAGGTCAGTTGATACCGAAGTGCTACCGGTATTTCCTCTCGCAGTAAACATTGTCAATTGAATATAAAAGAGGATTAAAGTGATTTTCTAGCTGTTTTCAAGTTCGTTTCTTAGTTTCCGCCTCTGAAACGTACGAGAGCTCTTCCGAACGACTCATTCAGGTCGAAACCGATCCTACACCAGCCATCTTGGGAGTTTGACTTCTCTTATCATTTTCGACTTCAATAATCTGTCTACTTCTTCTTGAATAATTGCATTTCGTTTCGGAGCAAATTTCCTTCTTTTCTGCTGGACAGGCTTAAATGACCTGTCAATACCAAGCTTGTGTGTTATAACATCCTTGGAAATACCTGTCATATCCTCGTGCTTCCACGCGAATGTTGACATCCTGCATTTCAAAAAGTTAGTCAATTGATGTTCAATATCCTGAGGGATATTGGTCCCTACGAGCACCGAGATATCCGGATTATCCTGATCCAGGATAACTTTTTTCACATCCTGCTCTGAAGCTTCCGCGATATCCTGGGCCCATATCTTTAATTGCTATGCTGCATTAGGCTTGGTAGAGGATTTCATGGAGGATGAGTAACACTCCTTTGCTTCCTGCTGATCACTGTCTACTTTGACAACCCCCCAAGGTGTAGGGATTTTGATGCATTGATGATAAGTCGATGGCACAGCTTTCATATCATGGATCCATGGCCTGCCCAATATAATGTTATAGCAGGATAGGGAGTCCATCACACAGAAGCGTTGTATCGAATTGACCCCTTCAACTTATACTGGTAATTTAATCTCTCCCATGGTATTCCTAGCTTCTCCACTGAAGCCAACGAGTACAGTGGATTTTGAAGTGATATCCATTGGGGATACATTCATCCTCTTCAACGTCTCTAATTGGACTATGTTGACGGAGCTTCCATTGTCCACCAATATCCTGCGTACAAAACGGTTAGCCACATATAATGTTATTACCAGAGCATCATGGTGAGGATCATGGACAGTATCCCTGTCATCGCTATCAAAAGTGAACACTTTATCAGCTGTGAGGGTTGTCATCCTGGTTGGTCTCTCCCCTCTCTCGGATTTAGCTTCCTTTGCATGCCTCTTGGCCGCCGAATATGAAGTTCCACAAATGTCGGATCCCCCTGAAATAAAGTTGATTATCTTGGCATCCGCAGGAGGTGGTGCTGCACGTTCAGGATCCTTCTCAGTATCTTGACCCTTGTTTTTCTTTCTTCCCAGGAGATCCTTCAGATAACCTTTGCTCAGGAGATAGCTTATTTCCTTCCTTAGAGCAATGCAATCCTCCGTAACATGTCCGAAATCTTCATGGAAGGCACACCATTTGGACTTATCCTTCCAATCAGCCTTTTGTTGATTCTTCCGAGGCCACCTGGCTTTGTCTCCTAAACCCTGCATAGCATACATTAGTTCAGGTATATTAACAGAAAAACAATATTCAGATAATTCAGGATACTCCTCAGGATCCTCGTCTTCAACAGCATTCACTTTCTTGTTATCATTTCTACCATACGGCTTAGAGCGGTATGGTTTGTACGAGGATTCTGACTTCCTGTTAGTTGATTCGTATGTTGAGGACGCATTCATCCTCTCTTACATTTTTTTATCATCCTCCAGCCTGATATATCTCAATGCCCTGTTACGAGCTTCATCCAGGTTTCTACAGGGATTCATCACAAGATCCTGGTAAAACTGGGAATCTTTCTGCAATCCCATCTTGAAAGCCTGCACAGCTGTTGCGACATCAAGGTGCGGGATATCCAAGGATTCCCGGCTAAACTTATTCACATAGTCCCTCAAGGATTCCTGAGGTCCTTGAGTTATCCTGTAAAGGTCACTGGTTAATTTCTCAAAACTCCAGCTGCAAGAAAATTGACTATTAAATAAGTTAACCAAATGAGCAAAAGAAGTAATTGAGTGAGGAGGAACGTTTAACAGCCATTTTAAGGCTAATCATGTTAGGGTAGAGCCGAAACCCTTGCATAAGCATGCTTCCTTAAGTTCTGGAGGGATAGGGTTGATTTCCATGAGTTCCTTATTGATGTGCACTAGTGTGTATATGTTTTAGATATATATTTTAAGCCCTTTTTACACTTTTAAGCCAAGTTTTAAATTTATAAAACACGATATTTACTAACACTAAACACACATATGGGCAAGTGCACCCATCGTGGACGTAGTATAGTGTTGGTAAGATACCGAGGTCGTCCAAGGACACAAGAGCTTTTAGTACCGGTTTATCCTCAACGTCTAATCAAATCAAAATGTTAGAAAAAGATTTTTTTTAAACTAAGAAAATAAAACTAACTAAATGCTGAAAAATAAAATAAAAATAAAAACAGATAGACAAGATGAATCACTTGGATCCGACTCGTGTGTTAGTATAACCTTTGATTATTTTCGCACTTTTGCACTTGTTTAAGAGATTATCTTAGTTATTGTAGTAGGCCCCTCTTTTGAAGGCGACGTTACCCTCAACCCAGTAGTTTGAGTCAGCAAGGATACAATCCTAAAGGGTTGGATTATTGAAAGATAATTAATTAAGTTATTAATGCAAATTATGGTAGGCCCCTCTTTTGGAGGTGACGTTACCCTCGACTAAGTAGTCTGAGTCAGCAGGGATACAGTCCTAAATAGCCGGGTTATAGTATTAATAGTAGTTAACTTATGAGGGGATCAAAGAGTTTGGACCCCCGCCATCCAATACCTTTGGGTATTGAAGGAGGTCCTACGAAATTTGACCCAGGTCCCTTGCAGGACCTCTAAACGCTGGACAAGGGCAAGACCCTTACCAAACCATTCCCTTAACCCCCGACCAGGTAGCCAACAAACCTCCATATAGATCGTGGAGATATGAATGGTGAAAATCTTTTATTTTGTATAGACAGTAAAATAATGCCAAGACACCACGGACAAACGATAAGGAAGAATCACCTTCAACATAAGCAACTAGTTATTAAAGTCATTAATACAAAACTAATTAAGAAGTGCAAAAGATTAAAAATAAGAAGTATTATACTAAACACTTGTCTTCACCAAGTGATGTAAGAGACTTAGGCAAACATGGCCTTGATTGTCAAGAACTCTTACGATCAATATTGGATCCCGAGATGACTCACACACTCTATGATGGACAATGGATGATGGTGGTGGATGATGGTGTTGTGATGGTGGTGGGTGGTGGATGAAGTATGAGAGAGGTGGTGTGCCAAGGGATGAGTTGCAATGAATCCAAACACTCTTATTTATAGGCTGAACAGAGGCCTGGGCATGGCCCCGTGTCCGTTGGGCACGACCCCATGCCTGTCTGACACTATCTCTCCTCATTAATTGTAATTCGCAATTACAATTAATGCGCCTGCAGTACTTTGGGCACGACCCCGTGGTGAGCAATAAAAGCTTCTACAGGTTTGTCTTTTCTGCTGCTTCTTGGGCACGGCCCCGTGCTCGCTGAGCACGGGGCGTGTTCAGCCTTCTGTCATCCTTGTTTTGCTTGGGAGGATGCTGTCGAGGGGTCGGGCAGTCCACTTTTGTTCCCTTTCTTGTATTTATGTTAGATTTAGCTGTCTTTTTGCTTCTTTTATTAATTTGAGCTCATTTAATCCTGAAAATACAAAAGGAAGACAAAAACACACTTTTTCCAACATTAGTACTTAAAAACGGTTAGTTTATGCCTTATTTGATGTAATTTATATGTTGCATTTTACACACATCAAATATCCCCACACTTGAATTTTTGCTTGTCCTCAAGCAAAACTCTTTAATATGTGGCTTACACTCCCAAATGGAATGGTTAGAAGAGAAGGTTTTGGGCTTGTCATAGAGTGTCGGGATTTTCCAAGATTGTTTAGGTTTTATTTTTACTTATTTACAATCCTATTCGTCATGATTTATTAAAAACTTTTCATAAGGTAAATTATTTATTAAGGCATAACATACCTTTCTAAAATTCCATTTATATACAAGTTCACATACCTCACGGGAGAAATCACTCACACTCGGCCGAAGGTGTATTTTTTTAGTGAATCACTCGAGAGCGGCATGGAGCTTATTCCTACCATAAGCTTGCCAAGCAATCAATCCTCCTCCTTTTTAACTTTATACATTTGTAAATATCAAGAGGACTTTTTGGGTGAAGGGTTAGGCTTGGGCTAAAGGTGGGTGGTTGGGTTAGTGGTTAGTAGAAAAGGGCGAAAGTTGTAAAAATCGTCGGTTTTCGTAAAACATTTTGTTTTCGTGACTTTTTATTTTCAGTGAAGTATTTATTCAAACAAGCTTTTGTTTGAGGGGCTTTGTTTGTTTATTTCTAACTTCATTGTGAAATATATATATATATATATATATATATATATATATATATATATATATATATATATATATATATATATATATATATATATATATATATATATATATATATATTGTCACACGAAGACCGAGCTTGTTACGAAAATAAAAGGTAAATATAAAAAGGGTTTTTGGTGGGTAAAAAGGGTTTTGGGTTAAGAAATGAAAAGGTTTAGGCTCAAAGGGGCTAACTAGGGAGAATTTTTGGGTAGGTGAAAAGAAAAATAAAAATAATGGTGTTGAAAGAAAAAGGATTAGTCCTAATGCCTCGATCATTTACTTACTTGGGTTTAAGTTGGTAAGGACCGGGAATGAATTGTCGTGGCAAGTTTTAGAGTCATCAGAACCAAGCGGCTATTCACACAAGAAACGAAAAATGAGCATTTAGCGTAAAGATGTATATTTGTATGCTCAATAAAGGCTCAAAACTCACTTTTGTGGGAATGGGTTTTTATGTGATCAAGTATATATAATCGAATTTTAACTAAGCTTGTCATGCCGTTTCATAATTTTCTTATGTTGGTTCTTTTTATCACGACGCTATCGGTTGTAAACTTATAAAAATATAACCTTGTTAGTCTTAGAATTCCCAACTTAAACTTAGACAAGTAAAAAAAATGAAAATTTTTTGAAAAAATTTTGGGGTGATTAGCGGTTCCAATAGAGTTTTGTGCAAGGCTTGTTATTAGGACTTGCAAAATTCAAGGTTTTAGCATCCCCTCCACACTTAAATTACACATTGTCCTCAATGTGTCCCAAAAATAAATTTTTTGGTTGATTGAATGTGTAAAATAGTGTTAAAAACAAAATTTTTATGTTACTGGCAGTCTGGACACGGCCCCGTGGTGACCGGGCACGGCCCGTGTTCAGGTGCCAGTAACAATAATTAAAGAAAAGAAATAGAAGCCTGGACACGGGGGCGTGTTCGGTGAACACGGCCCGTGTCCAGTTACCTGAACTGGGCATTTGTCTGCAGGATGTTCAGCACGGGGCCGTGTTTGCTGGGCACGGCCCGTGCTGAACTTACTGTAATGGAGAAATTGTTGTCGGATGCCCTGTTTTCGTGCATGGGGTTATGTTTCTCGTTTCCCTTGTCATCCTTGTCCACCATGAGTGTGTTTTATTTATTTCAACATCATTCAAACCTTAAAACCATCATTTCATTAAATCCATAGAGAATTACATAGTCCTAAAATACTAGTAGTTAGATAAGTAAGCACAAGAAGTTTTTAACCCAAGGAGCCCCTATCCTACAAGTTATTTTAATTAGCAAAACTTCCGAGAAGATAGTAGTCTCGGTTGAATGTGGCTTCATAGAACTCCTTCCTCCGGTTATAGACCCCTCATATGTCGGCGGTCGGCGAGCCATTCCTCTATCTCCCTTGGGAGGAGAAAGGAGGGCTCATTGGCATTGGTTTGAGGAGGTGTGACTTCCACCGGGACTTCTTGCAGATCTCCAAGGGGAGGTTCTGCTAGAATATCATCCCATCCGGTAGGGTTATTGACTCCGAGTGCTAGGTTCCAATCCTCTTGAGGGAGGATGGGTTCCATGGGAGGTGTTACAAGAATATTTAACCTCTGGTGCAAGAGGTTAATTTCTTGAAAACTATTTTCTAGCCCCACCGTAAGATAATTTATACGGTCTATTAGGACCTCCTCTACCGAAGTCATCTCATCGATTGCTTCCCGTAGCGCCATGACGTAGTGTACAAGGGTAGCTTCAATGGAAGGCCTTCTTCCACTTCTACTGTTTCTTGAATGCACTGACGATGTTTCACTGTTTTCACTTGACATTCTGTGAAAATAAACCGAAAACAGCTTATTTAATGAAACAGTATCTTGGACACGGCCCCGTGCTCAATGAGCACGGCCCCGTGTTTACCTTTCTGCAGAATTTTGAAACAAGGAATCTTGGAGTTTTAAGTTATTTTTTCTAATTTGTGAAGCCTTTTTGATCAATAGTAACTTAAAACAATGTTATACAACTTATTTTTACCAAGATTCCTTGAACAAAACTCAATATTTCTTGCCATAAAGCTTGAATTCTCAAACTTTAATGGAGGTTTTTGGAGAAAGATGAAGAAGAGGAAATGGATAAAAGAGGAAAGGACAAGAGGGTTGTTGGAAACTTCTTTTAGAACGTACCTAGGATAGTTGAGAGAAGAATCCTTCAAATCTCTGTCCCTAGATGGTCCAAATGTGCAGAATTCTTGGCTTCATTTATAGAAAACGACAGCGTGCTGGACACGGCGCCGTGTGCAGATAGAATCCTGACACAGTTTGTCCGTATTCTGACGTAAAAGTCAGAAGGGAATCTTTTGGTGGACACGGGGCGTGTTGGCTGGACACGGCCCCGTGTCGAGGGGCTGATTATGAAGTTCGTTTATTTCTAAGGAATCTATTCGGATCGGGCGGTTCCTTACTGGATGGAACAACCCCAAAGTGCCAAAGATACCTTAATTGCACTAGACTAAGACGAGAACGCAAGAGGTTGTCGGTGAGGGGAATTCCTATTTTTATTTTAGGTGGACAACTCCAACCCTTTTCCGGGCTCTCGTTCAAGAAGGTATATACCGAATCGCTCAGGTCTATGTATGCACCGAACGAAGTCGATGGAGAGTCCTTCACGGCACAATCGGCACAGGGACGACTATCGTCCATGTCTTTGCTAGGTACGAAGGTAGGATTGGGAACAACGAGGTTGTTTTCATGCGATCCCAACGTTTCTTCTTGGTCATCATCTTGGGATGGATCAATGAAATCCTTACTAAGCTCTTTTAACCAATTTAGGACTAGATTTTCTAGTTGAAATAACTCGTCAAGGATCATTTCTCCTAGAATATCTGGTTGGGCGCATTCGAGGGAGAGATAGCGATTGTTTTTACTTTCGCCCCTCTTAAGGTTATAGGGAGACGGTGGGTCTATATAGTGGGGCTTATAATTTAGAAAGTAACATTCTAATTCTTTATGTTTGCCTCCACATAATTCACACCACATACCATAAGAGTGCCGAAAGTAAAAAGAATTACCATCACTCATGTTTGTATCAGAAATTACCAACCGCCGGGATCTAGCGGTTCTGTTTTCAGTAACTGAATCTTAGGCACTTGGGCGTGTTGAGTGAGCACGGCCCCATGTTCAGCTTACTGTCTGACTTAAAACAAGATTGCCAGTTCCAATGATTGAGCACAGGGGCGTGTTCAGTAGGCACGACCCGTGCTGAGCTCTGCAGAAGCTGAAAAACTAAGAAAATCCTAAAAAAATTAAAAGAAAATAAAAAAAATGATTAGGCCGTTGATTCCTAACTTTCTTAAAATCCTTGTGTCCCCGGCAACAGCGCCAAAAACTTGATGCGCATTAGTGTGTATATGTTTTAGATATATATTTTAAGCCCTTTTTACACTTTTTAGCCAAGTTTTAAATTTATAAAACACGATATTTACTAACACTAAACACACATATGGGCAACTGCACCGATCGTGGACGTAGTATAGTGTTGGTAAGATACCGAGGTCGTCCAAGGACACAAGACCTTTTAGTACTGGTTTATCCTCAACGTCTAATCAAATCAAAATGTTAGAAAAAGATTTTTTTTTTTAAACTAAGAAAATAAAACTAACTAAATGCTGAAAAATAAAATAAAAATAAAAACAGATAGACAAGATGAATCACTTGGATCCGACTCGTGTGTTAGTATAACCTTTGATTATTTCGCACTTTTGCACTTGTTTAAGAGATTATCTTAGTTATTGTAGTAGGCCCCTCTTTTGAAGGCGACGTTACCCTCAACCCAGTAGTTTGAGTCAGCAAGGATACAATCCTAAAGGGTTGGATTATTGAAAGATAATTAATTAAGTTATTAATGCAAATTATGGTAGGCCCCTCTTTTGGAGGTGACGTTACCCTCGACTAAGTAGTCTGAGTCAGCAGGGATACAGTCCTAAATAGCCGGGTTATAGTATTAATAGTAGTTAACTTATGAGGGGATCAAAGAGTTTGGACCCCCGCCATCCAATACCTTTGGGTATTGAAGGAGGTCCTACTAAATTTGACCCAGGTCCCTTGCAGGACCTCTAAACGCTGAACAAGGGCAAGACCCTTACCAAACCGTTCCCTTAACCCCCGACCAGGTAGCCAACATACCTCCATATAGACCGTGGAGATATGAATGGTGAAAATCTTTTATTTTGTATAGACAGTAAAATAATGCCAAGACACCACGGACAAACGATAAGGAAGAATCACCTTCAACATAAGCAAAGAGTTATTAAAGTCAATAATACAAAACCAATTAAGAAGTGCAAAAGATTAAAAATAAAAAGTATTATACTAAACACTTGTCTTCACCAAGTGATGTAAGAGACTTAGGCAAACATGGCCTGGATTGTCAAGAACTCTTACGATAAATATTGGATCCCGAGATGACTCACACATTCTATGATGGACAATGGTTGATGGTGGTGGATGATGGTGTTGTGATGGTGGTGGGTGGTGGATGAAGTATGAGAGAGGTGGTGTGCCAAGGGATGAGTTGCAATGAATCCAAGCACTCCTATTTATAGGCTGAACAAAGGCCTGGGCACGGCCCCGTGTCCGTTGGGCACGACCCCATGCCTGTCTGACACTATCTCTCCTCATTAATTGTAATTCGCAATTACAATTAATGCGGCTGCAGTACTTTGGGCACGACCCCGTGGTGAGCAATAAAAGCTTCTACAGGTTTGTCTTTTCTGCTGCTTCTTGGGCACGGCCCGTGCTCGCTGAGCACGGGGCGTGTTCAGCCTTCTGTCTTCCTTGTTTTGCTTGGGAAGATGCTGTCGAGGGGTCGGGTAGTCCACTTTTATTCCTTTTTTTTTGTATTTATGTTAGATTTAGCTGTCTTTTTGCTTCTTTTGTTAATTTGAGCTCATTTAATCATGAAAATACAAAAGGAAGACAAAAACACACTTTTTCCAACATTAGTACTTAAAAAGGGTTAGTTTTATGCCTTATTTGATATAATTTATATGTTGCATTTTACACAGATCACCTATACTGGGCGATATGCTCCTCAGGATCCGTGGTTACATCATAAAGCTTTATGTTGGGAGTTTGGAATCTTTTCGGGATTTCAGCATCACAAATGGGATGCATAAACCGAGTGTAACACCCCGTGTTTTCGAATGTCAAAGTCAAAGTCAAAGTCAAAGTCCAAGTCAACTTTGACTTTCTTTGACTATAAATAGTCTATTTTATGTTTTATTTGTATTATGTGGAGTAAGTGTTGTAAACAAGAAACAATCGAAGTAATCGAATGTTTTAACGCGAACCGATTTACGACTGTGAATAGTAAGAAGTAACAATGCAATAAAGTTAACTAATCTATAATCAAACCGATCTAACAATCATCGAAACAGAAACTCGAATTATGCGAACTTGGTATTGTATTACTTGTGTGTGTGCCTTATGTGTTACCTGTGCGTGTTTACTTTATGTTTTGTGTGGTATTCAATCGAATCAATCGAAACTCGAATCGAAACTCGAAACTCAGATCGAATGCAATCGAAATCGAACTACGACGAATGGTAAGTAAGGATAGGGTGAAGTATAGGAGATTGTATGTTAGATATAGTAGTTGGTACTGAAAGTAATTTGAAAAGGAACTCTATCGTACTCGTATCGTCTTCAATCGAAATCGAAATATCAAAAATCGTCGCACCGAACACTCGAACCAGGCTGTTGATCGATCAGGTTGTTTGCCGATCGAACAGCCCAGCCGATCAGACGGACTGTCCGATCGAGCAGGCTGTCCGATCGGGAAGCCTGGCCGATCGGCCAGCCCTTTCCTCTTTTGGAGCCTATAAATAGGACTGTCATTGTCATCCATTCCACTTTTGGAAAGCTCTGACCGACCAGCTCGTGCTCCTCCTTCTTTTCTCAGATTTCTTCCATTTCCGGTAAGCTTTCATCCTAAATCTTGTACTTTCTTGATCAATACACACTTCTACACCTTTCTATCTTTTAAATCTTGATTTCTAACCGTGAAATCATCAAGATCTAAGCGTTCAAGGATGATGTCATCATGGTGTTCTTCAAGAACACCATGTTTTGGCCTCAGTCCACCATGAATAGCTCGGATCTAACCGATTTCCACATAAACAAGTCAAGATCTATCAGAGATCTAAACATTTACATGATGTAAAGGATTGAAATGAGGATTTCCAACTTTCTTTCAACTCTTTTACACTCAATGCCTTCAAACCGGTAGAAACAGAGCTTAAGCCAACTCACCGATCATTCCAATGGTTGGGTGGTTCAAGATTCGGGTTCTATCTACGAGGTTCACCGACTATGGGATAAACGTTAAACCAACGTTCCGAACCGTTCACCGGCCGGACTGGGTGATTCCTGTCCGAGCAGGAGAAACAAGTAAGAACAAAAGTATCATAGTTCAACTCGTTGTCAAACTACCTCGATATAACGTCAAAAAACCAGAATAGCCAAGTGTTAGACGAACATGCCGACCAGGTCAGGATGCTGACCGAACGGTTAGGCTGTTCGAACGAACAGCCCAACCGATCGGACAGGTATTCCCGAGCATATGCTTGATTATTACGACGCTCCAGTTAGCTTAAAAGGTCACTCAAAGGTGTATTTTTCGACGTTGACACTTTTGGTCCCTTTAACGCGTAAACTTGCGTGTATTATCGTTTAAGAGCATCAAAGCCCTATGTAGCTCATATTAAGCATTCTCAAGAGTATGATTGCACATCATAATGCTTTGGGTTCGTTAAAAGGTCATTCAGAGGTATAATTAAACATGTTGACGCTTTTAACCCTTCTAACTCGCAAACTTGCGTGTAACTTCACTTATTGGCATAAAAGCCTTGTATGGCCAATATTAGGCATTCCCGAGAATATAATCAAACATTATGAAGCTCTCGGTTTGTTAAAAGGTCACTCAGAGGTAAGAATTAACATGTTGACACTTTTAACCCTTCGACGCGCAAACTTTCACATAATTACATAAACGGCTCCTCTCGTCCAACAAGTGGCTCATTTGAGAATACGGACACCGTATAAGGTCACTCAGAGGCCTAGATTAGGCATGTTGACACTTTCAATCCTTCTATAATCAAGGTTTTCGATTTTGACGAAATTAGTCCTTCTTAGTCAACGTTTGACTTTATTAGGGTTTATTACACGTGTCAACACATCATTAGACACGATTTTTCGAGGTGTTACACTTCGCCCCAAAACACCGGGGTTCGACACTTTCTGCCGTAAAGCATTTCATACGGGGCCATTCCAATACTGGAATGGTAGCTCTTATTATATGAAAATTTAACTAGTGGTAGATATACATCCCAGGTACCACCAAAGTCGATAATACATGCTCGTAGCATATCTTCGAGCATTTGAATAGTTCTTTCGCTCTACCCATCGGTCTGCGGATGATATGCGGTACTAATGAACAATTTAGTACCCATCTGCTCTTAGAAGTTGCGCCAAAAGTTTGAAGTGAACCGTGTATCTCTATCTGATACGATAGACACCGGCACTCAATGGCGAGATATAATTTCATTCGTTTATACTTCCGACATCTTCTTAGAAGTGTATGTCTCACGAATCAGAATAAAATGGGCACTCTTGATCAATCTATCAACTACTACCCATATGGCATCAAATCCACGTGTTATTTTTGGTAGTTTAGTTAATAGATCCATAGTGATGTGCTCCCATTTCCACACCGGAATATCTAACGGCTGAAGTTTATCATAAGGCTTCTGGTGTTCTCCTTTTACTTGTAAACAAGTTAAGCATTTTTTAACATACCTAGTTATGTCTCGCTTCATTCCGGGCCACCAATAATTTTGTTTCAAATCTTGGTACATCTTAGTAGCTCCTAGATGAATAAAATAGCGGGACTTGTGGGCTTCATCAAGAAGAAGAGTTTTAAAATAGTAAGTGTTTGGAACCCAAATTCGATCGAAATGGGTTTTCAATCCATTACTACCACCTTTCAAGTCTTTAAGCTGACCCACAATTCTTTCCTTTTTCAAATTCTCTTCTTTTACAGCTTCAGTTTGTGCCTCTTTGATTCGTTCGAGTAAGCCCGAGGTCACTACTAACTGCATCGACTGCACCCGAATGGGTGAATATTCTTCTTTTCTACTCAGTGCATCTGCAACTATGTTGGCTTCTCCGGGATGATAATGAATTTCACAATCATAATCCTTCACCGTCTCTAACCAACGCCTTTGCCTCATATTCAACTACTTTTGATCAAAGAAGTACTTAAGACTTTTATGGTCAGTGAAAATAGTACATTTCACACCATAAAAATAATGCCTCCATATCTTTAAGGCAAAGACCACTACCGCCAATTCCAGATCATGTGTCAGATACTTGTTTTCATGAATCTTTAATTGTTTTGAAGCATACGTGATCACTTTTCCTCGTTGCATAAGTACACACCCGAGACCAAGCTGGGAGGCGTCAGAATAAATGACCATGTCTTCAGTCCCATATGGTAACGTTAATACCGGGGCATAGGTCAAATTTTCTTTACGTATACGAAAGGCATCTTCTTGTGCGCTTCCCTAGGAAAATTTCTCATCTTTACGGGCCAACTTGGTTAATGGCGTTGCAATTTTGGAGAAATCTTGTATGAATCTCCGGTAATAACCCGCAAGACCTAGAAAACTCCTAATCTCTGATGGATTCTTAGGAGGTTTCCATTTAGACACAACTTCTATTTTGGACGGGCCTACCGACACTCCATCATCACTAATAACAAGCCCCAGAAACTACACCTCATGTAGCCAAAAGGCACATTTCGAAAACTTCGCGTAAAGTATTTCACGCCTAAGCATTTGAAGTACTTCACGCAAATGATACTCGTGATCCGCTTCGCTCTTCGAATACATAAGAATATCGTCGATGAAGATTATCACCGACTTGTCTAGCATTGGTTTGCAGACGCGGTTCTTGAGATCCATGAAAGCCGTAGGTGCATTAGTTAATCCGAAAGACATTACTAAGAACTCGTAATGTCCATAACGTGTTCGGAATGTTGTTTTCGGTATATCTTCTTCTATTACTTTCAACTAGTGATAACCCGACCTTAAGTCAATCTTTGAAAACCAACTCGCGCCTTGCAGCTGATCGAACAAGCCATCGATCCTAGGAAGCAGGTATCGATTCTTTACCGTGAGTTTATTTAACTCCCGATAATCAATACACATTCTCATGCTTCCGTCTTTCTTCTTTACAAATAATATCGGCGCTCCCCACGGAGAAACGCTCAGCCGAATAAATCCCTTGTCTAGAAGATCTTGCAATTGCGACAAAAATTCTTGTAGTTCCGATGGCGCTAATCGATAAGGAGCCTTGCCTACCGGTTTCGCACCCAGAATTAATTGGATGCCAAACTCCACCTCGCGTTCAGGTGGTAACCCCGGTAGATCTTCGGGGAAAACATCTTCAAACTCTCGTACGACTGGTACGTTTTTAATTTCTAGAGATTCTTTAGTCGAATCATGTATGTAAGCCATATACGCCTTACATCCATGTTGAACCAGCTTACAAGCTTTAATAAAAGAGCAGATTATGGGGCTACAACTTTTCTCCCCATAAATAGTAATATGTTTTCCGCTTGGAGACATAAGTTGTATCTCCTTACGGTTGCATATTACTTTCGCGTGATATTGAGCTAGCCAATCCATCCCGATTACCACTTCAAATTCTCCCATTGACATGGGAATTAGATCGACGAAATACTCTTCTTCGTCAATACTCAATGTGCAGTTCCAGCACATATCACAAACAATAAAACTTTTATTATTACCTATTTCTACTTCTAGAGGCATAGGAAACTTTGTTAACGTGAATATAAGGTGTTGAATAAATCGATGTGACACAAAAGATCTATTTGCACCCGTATCTGTAGGATCGTTGAATCGATCAAACGAGTCGTTCAGAAGAGTTTTTGATCAAAACAAGAGGCGGAAACAGACGATTTGATGTTGAATCAGCTTGATTTGCATGTAGAAGTAGTTTAAATGTCTGCTATATTGATTTGACACGATTACAGACCGTTTGACACCTCGGCAGAGCTTCGCTACCGGAATTGCAAAAGTTACAAATGAAATCACAACTCACCTATTTATAGGAGATCCAGTCCCTACGAAACTGCCACTGACCAGTTCGTGCGAAGTGGCCACTTCGCATGAACTGGCTCTGCCAGTTCGTGTGAACTGGTCCAACACCATTAAAATCCTATTTCTTTGACTACCGAGCTCTAGTTTATCCTATCTAGATACAAGACTCGATAAAAGACGAAGTCGACAGACATATGCACCAACAAACTCCCCCTTGGATGTTGACGAAATCTTCGGTGTTGAGTCTTCAGTATGACAAGTCTTCAGTCTTGATCTATCTTCTCGCTCTCTCCAAAGTATCTGACACTGTAAGCATCCTTCAAACTTTATCTTCTATCATCAGCTTCAGTCTTTAACAAAATTCCAGGATTAGAAACTGGCTCTTACATCTTCAGACCCCCCTTTGCTAGCAGACTCCCCCTTAAATTGTTCTGGGATTGCAATCTGACTTAGCTCTCACTCTAAGATCGGGACCTGGCTGAAACTCTGCTCACGTTTAGACACGGGGACCTTGTTTTGTAGCGTTCACAGTCTTAGGGAAGTCTCCTGGCTCTCTGTAACCTGCACAATTCTCTACCTAACAATAAGATTCACAATAGTTAAGATTTAACAAATTTAGCATCCCTGCTAACCACTTGTATTCGAAACATTCAAATTTGATCATTTAATCATTTCTCATTTCAAACAAACTCTCCCAACCCACTGTTTTTCATCATGTTTAGCACTTGGAATTTTGAAAATCAGCTTTCCAACATCAGTTGTCGAAAATAAGATGAAATAAAATCTTTTTGTTTTTTCAAAATTTTATGCTAAAACACATTCTTTTTGGATATTTGATTTTAATGAAATACAATAAAAAATATTTACAGATAATATTTTTGTGAGTTTGTGTAAGAGTATCATATCAGTTTATAAGACAAATCACTAACACCATTAAGCTTTAAACATTTTAAGCTCTAAACAATTCACGTAGATTGTCAGTATACTGATCCACTTAAATTTTCACACAAAGTTCAACTGTTTTGAGATAAAAGATTAGTGTTTTAATGAACTCAACTTATTCGCGTGACCCACCTCAGAATATACTCATGTATCCAGACTCCTATATTCAGTCTTACAAGTCAATGTACACTAATGATATCTGTAAATGGGTAATGCGAGACCATGAGAGCTCAGGTAAGAACTTCCGTTCAGACAAAGAGATGATGGCTCGTCTTTCGGTGTGTCCCGTTTGGGGATCTTTTCTTCAACAACACATGATTAACATTTTTCAATGTTTCATCATTTTTTATGCTGAGGGTGGGCTTTATGATTAAAGTTGTGCAGAGCATTATACGAGGACTAGGCTATTGCTCCCGCAAAATCAGAAGTCCTGGTATAATACCCCAGATATCATCACGCACAAAGACCTAATATGTCAGAAATAGAAAATCTTTCAAACAATATTTCGGGGGTTACCCATATATCCGAGAGATGTTCCCCACGAAATAAGTAAGTATTCGATATTTAGGTTTATATCTCGAAAACAATCTACTGAATGAGTAAAAACCTACTGACATATGATCAGTGAGACCATTTATCACATTTGACTTTCCATTTCTTTAGCGTGCTGTGATAGTCCACTGATGTACTATCATTTCCTCTTTTTCACAACACAACTCGTTTTTGAATTTTTCGATGTTTTTGACTTTTAGATTTTATCATGTTTTTTACTTTTTCAAATTTTCTAATGTTTTTGGATTTTCTGAAATTTCTTACTGCCCCTAAAATTCAAAATCATTTAAAGAAAATTTGATAAACCAATGTGAATTGCTTCAATTCCCCCATTCACTTGGCATAAACAATCAGAACTCCCCCTGACAACAAACTATTTTCCTATTATGATTTCAAAACACTTAAGTTTGTTTTAATCAAAATGGTTTTTCCAGAAAATAAGTTTTGTTGATTTCACTTGTAAGATCGGGGATTAATTCATCACATTGTTTTTCTTTTTTAACCACTTGTAGGTGAAAACCCCTTTTTCAACCACTTGTAGGTTCACTTATCAACCATACCATTTGTAAATTGAAATATGACAATTTTGAGTTTTACCACTTGTAAGTTTTCCAAACAAACATATTCAAGAATGATGTCAATTCCTGCTCTATGATTACCAACTTGGGAGCTCCGGCAAGTCAGGATTTATACATATGGAATACAGACACCCAAGCCTGACCAGCTTTGGGTGTAACCCGTTCAATTTCACTCGGGGTTTGAACGTTCCTTTTTGCTTCATAAAACTCTTTTACCCCTTTTTTCTTCCTATCGACCATTCTTCCAAACATGTTTTTCACTTTTTCATTGAAAGCCTTTTCGACATCAAATTCTTTCTTTTCAGAATAGAATTGATTCGAAATTTCAACTTTACCAACTTTTGATTTTAAATTTTCAGCCCGCAATGGTGGAAAGTTAACATCATCCATTGGCAGTACTGAATTTTCTCTTTTTACCTCAACTTGTGGCTCCTCTGACTTTGACGAGTCAGATTCATCACCAGATTTAACATCTGATTTCTTAACATCCCACGTTTGGTTGTTAAGATTCATTCTTCGTTTGTAAAACCTTTTTGAACATTCACCAACTTCATATGTTGAATTTTTAAACACTTTTAATTTTTCAGTTGGTGGTTCAGTTTTATCAACAACTTTCTCTTTGAGTTTAGAAACAACTTCATGTTTTGTGTTGGTAGCCATTGGAAAGTTCCAGGCAATGTGACCAACTTCTTGACATCGGTAACAGGTTCTTGTCTCCTTTTTTTGATTAGCCTCATTCTTCTCGTGTTTCTGTTTTTCTGCAAGAAACGCTTTGATCGATTGCTTCCAGAATGAGCTCTTTTCTTCTTCTTTAGAACTTGACCCTGAAACAAATATTGTTTTTGTTTTAGAAATTTTCTCATTTTTATAATTTTCAGGTGGAATGAAGCCTTAACCTTTCTTTTTAAAATTACTGTTATGGTTTGGTTTCTTTTAAAACCAGAACCAGAACTGTAACCCTTTTTCTTGTTTAATCTTTGTTGAACTCTTGAGGTGTATTTTTTAGGTTTTTCAGTAAGATTTACATCTTTTATTTCAGAAATATTAATTTCTGTTAATTTGAAAACCTTTTTAATTTTTTTAATTTGAACACTTCTTATTGGAAATTCGTCATCAGAATATAATTTGTCTGAATCATTCAAAGTATATGCCACTTTGATTGGTTCAACATTCAAATTCTTTTTTGATAACAGAAATTCTTTATTATAAACCCTTTTGACCAATGATTTTGAACTGTCAACTGATGAACTCGAACTCTCGGATTCAGACTTTGACTCTGACTCCTCATCTTTATCCAACACCTGATCGACCACGTTCTTTATTATCTCAGACTCATGATCAGTGTCAGACGATGTGAACGTGACGTCAATGTTTTCTGGTAACTCATCAGTTGTTTCAGACTTTAATCTTATATTGACTGCCTTTTTTACTTGTTCCTCATTTGGTTTTCTGGGAGAATAACCTGCCCATATCGGTGGCAGACACTTGTTATAGCTGACACTTTGTTTCTTACCAGTATCCTTCTCTTCCTTCTTCTTATCTTGAAAAGCTTCAAAACCGACAACAGTAGGATAAATTCTATCAATCAAATAATCAGAACTTGAGTAACTCAACAACAATCGTCTGATTCTTTCATTTTCAATCTTTTCAATCTCTAATTCCTTCTTCAACTCTGCATATCCTTCAATATAGTGATTGATGGTCTTCTGTTTAGTCATCATTGTTGCATTCATCATAGTCAAAGCATCTTCCCTTTCTGAATTTGTCTTTTTCAAACTATTAACCGTTCTGTTCAACACATCATATGACTCTTTCACGTACTTAACATCGAACAATAGTTTTTCTTTCATCTCATCGAGTTCACTATACTTCTTGTCTTTTTCTTCACAATGTTTGCATGGTTCCAAACATTTTAGACAAGGTTTAGTGACCTCTACAATCTTTTCAATAACTTTAGCTTCTTCACTTTGTTCATTCATCTCATTGTCAGCAACATTTTCACATTTTACTTCTTTCTTTTCTTTTGCTGCTCGTCTTTCCTTTAGCTTCTCCAATTTATCTGCAAAATAAAATTTGAAACTTTCAGGAGATAAATGAGTTTTGCCAATGTTAATTTGATTAATTTCTTCCTCATCATCGCTACTATTAGTTGATGATTGATCAAACACTTGTGTCTTTTCTGAACTATCTTCTGAAGAAACAGACTCTTCATCTTGACTTTTCTCATCATTTGCAAACACATCCATCCATTCTTTCATCAACTCTGGCTCTTGAACGATCTGTGCAATAAACGCTCTAAACTTTGAATCAGTATCAGCCGAAATGTATTTGTCCCAGCTAAATCCCTTTGGCAGTCTTTCATCATCTTGATTTACTATAAAAGCTTTCTTCTTTCCATCTTCAATCGAATTAGCACTGGATGATGACGGTTGTTGAGCTACATGATGATAAATCGCTTTTCGATGATAATCATTGTTCCCGAAAGGATTCTGAGCTCCTCCTGCTTCACGGTTGGTACATTCCCTCTTGAAATGTCCTTTTTCCCTGCATCGAAAACAAGTAACTTTAGACTTATCAAAACCTAAAGTAGAAACATTAGCATCACGAAAGTCATCTCTTCCTGTAATCTGCTTAAATTTCTCAGCTCTTCTCAACACGCTCGCTAAACACCACTTAATATCCATTAGCTCCAATTCTTCAGCATCAATTTGATCGTAGTCCTCTTTTGTTAATATAGGATTTCCGATCCTTCCCGCAACCAAACCCTCATATGATTCCAACACTGTAGCTAGTAATGCCATATGACCTTTAGCGACTTCTTCAGAGAAATTTTGACCGTTCTGAAGATGCAACGCGATGTTGCATTGTAACACATGACCATTACCGTTGTTCGAGCTTTGGAACTGATGATTTGAAGTTGAAACATTCGGATTACACTTGGATATGAAGAAAATCCACTGTTGTTGTTTGAGCTTTGATTGAGTGATCCGGATGAGTTCTCTGCGCTGAAAGCGGTTTGGATCTTTGGACTTGCTTCAACATTCTGAACATTCCCTTTGTAATACATCTTGATGTCTTGTTGACCACTTGGATTGTTCATTCTAGCAATCTTCTGCTGTTCAAGATCTTGTCCTTCAAGTTTTTCAATGAACTGAGCAATTGTCAAACCATCATACTCTCCGGTATTCTTCAAGATCATAAGATATGTACCCCATTCTTTTTGAGGTAAAGCATCGGCTAATTTTCAATCCATTCCTCACGATCCTTTTTGATATCCAATCGAGTCATTGAACGCACTAAATGACAGTATCTTTCAATAAGAACCTTTGTAGTTTCACCCGGCAAACTTGAGAACAAATCAAATTCCTTCTTTAATAGAGACTTCTTACTCTTGATCATTTCTGTACTTCCTTCGAATTTTGTACGAAGTGCTATCCAAATCGAATATGCACTATCATCATGTTGAAGTAATATGAAAATATCTTCTTTCACAGCTTGTTGAAGTAAACTGGTCATCATTTTTTCTGCTTTGTACATGTCTCTCTCTTTGTCCGTAAATTCAGAAATAGTCTTTACAACTCCCATGTTATTTCGAGGACGAACGTACTTTTTCTCAATACATTCCCAAGATCTTAGATGATTTGCTTGAACCCAGTTTTCAAAACGCTCTTGCCAACTGTAATACTCTTCAATACACATCAATTTCAGAGGTTTCTGTAACGTTCCTGTTTCATTTTCCATGTTCACGCTCTGAGCAACGGTAACAGGAGTACCCGGGGTAGTAGCAAATGCATTGTAGAATTCGTTTTCCATGTTTCGGTTTCAAAAATGTCACAAACTGATGTAAATGTTTCAAACGAACTGATTTGATGCGAAATGAATCAAACTATATGAACTGAACTTGATTTTACACGAATTGAATCATGTTTGGTGCGACCTGGATGTTTTAGGGTACAATTCGTACGAATTGATGATCTTTCAAACGAATTGGGTCAAGTTTGATGCGAGCTGGATGACAAATATTCAATTCGTGTGAATTGGAAGTTCAATTCAAACGAATTGGATCTTTCACGTGACCTGATCACACTATTCAAACGAATTGAGTCACTTTCATGCGAACTGGACCATTTTGTGCGACCTGGATCAATTTCAAGCGAAATGGAAGTCCAATACATACGAACTGATGTCTTTGGTGCGAAATGGAGCCCAATTCGTGTGAATTGGGTGTTCAACTTGTGCGAAATGGACTTTTTGATGCGTTCTGGAGATCAATTCGTGCAAATTGATGATGACGTCACACTAATTTCACACGATCGGATGGGTTTTTGACAAAATTGAACAAGATTTAGTTTGATTTTAGGTCTAATTTGTTTAAAACTGTGTTACGCTTATAATATGTGAAAATCAGTCCATTTTAACCGTAAAATCTCCGTTAATTTTGAAAAAAAAATACGTGAAGAAAGTGAGTAGAAATCAGAAATTTTGATGAAATCAAGCTGAAAATGGTAAGAACTCTTCCTCCTGAGCTCTGATACCACTTGTAGGATCGTTGAATCGATCAAACGAGTCGTTCAGAAGAGTTTTTGATCAAAACGAGAGGCGGAAACAGACGTTTTGATGTTAAATCAGCTTGATTTGCATGTAGAAGTAGTTTAAATGTCTTCTGTATTGATTTGACACGATTACAGAGCGTTTGACACCTCGGCAGAGCTTCGCTACCAGAATTGCAAAAGTTACAAATGAAATCACAACTTACCTATTTATAGGAGATCCAGTCCCCACGAAACTGCCACTGACAAGTTCGTGCGAAGTGGCCACTTCGCATGAACTGGCTCTGCCAGTTCGTGTGAACTGGTCCAACACCATTAAAATCCTATTTCTTTGACTACGGAGCTCTGGTTTATCCTATCTAGATACAAGACTCGATACAAGAGGAAGTCGACAGACATATGCACCAACAGTATCAAATAAAATTCATGATGGAATTGAATTTACAAGAAATATACCTGAAGCAACATCCGGTTCAGCTTTAGCCTCTACGGCTGTCATGTGGAAAGACCTTGCCCTCGCTTTCTAGGCCTCAGACTTTATGTCAGCTGTGTCTTTGGTTCCAACCAACTCTGGACACTCAGACTTTTTGTGTCCCGATTTATAACATTTATAACACACCGAAACTTTCCCCGAGAAATTTTCAACCACGTGTCCCACTTTTCCACAAGTAGGACATGGTTTGTTTTTAAAATAACATTCGCCCTTATGAGTCTTTCCGCATATTTTGCATTGAGGTACTCCCCCTTTGGCAATTCCTTTCTTAGGAGTTTCATTTGGCTTTGGTTTCTATGCAAGGCTTGGGTTTATATCGAACACCCTCCTTTCACCCCTTTCGATCTGCTTTTTCAGCTCGATCTCTCTTTCACGTGCGGCATTCACTATCTCTATAAGATGCCCGTATTTTGAAGGTGTCATAAACTCCTGATACTCCGCACTTAGCATGTTGTAGTAATAGTATATCTTTTGTTCTTCAGTTTGAACCAGCTCATCACAAAACCTGATCTTATCTAGAAATATTCCAGTAATCTTTTCTATCAACTCACGACTACGCCTCAGCTGAATAAACTCCTCTTTAATTATGTTGATCACAGTTTTCGGCCTATGGTGTGTAAGGAATGGTGTCTTGAATTCTTCCCACGTCATAGTTCTCATGGCCTCAATTCCCTGTTCCTTCCTCAGATTACCCACCAATCCTTTGCTTGGCCTCTTAACTGACAGGTTCCGTATACCACGAAATCAGTCTCATCACAATGGGTTCATTCGATTACCCCTTTAATGTCGCTAATCCATCATTGACAAACGATCGGATCAACTTCACCATTATAAATTATTATAAATTGGAAGTTTGCATGCCATAAATTTATTATATGGACACGCTTTCGATTTACCCGTATCTCTTTCTTTCATTTCATTCATCTTATCATCCATGATTGATAAGAGGGTGGTTTGTATTCTATCGATAAACTGCGGTAGACTAGCTTCTAAAGCTTTTCCGACTTCCTCGGAAATTGTAGCTTTCATCTCTTCTGTTAAGCGAGATGCTGATTCACCTCCGGTTGCACCGGACATTTCTTTAACTGAAATGTTCATAATAGTTAATCAACAACTATTTATCTCATTTCCATCTTATTACATGGAAATTTATTTCACACATACTTAATCACAAGTAATGTGTTATTCTCTTTCAGTTTGGTCAAGTATATAACTTGCCTTACCTTTCTTACTTAGTGTATTTCCCGGGTTCGAGCTTATTTATACACTCCTCCCATACACTTTTCACACTTTTACTTCATTTAGTTCTTTAAATCTAGACTCATTTATAAGTAACTCTTACCGGATGTCTTGATGAAGCTTTGAACCGAACACACTTTGTCTTAACGAGGCTCTGATTACCAACTTGTAAGACCCTTATATTCACTTTATAATTTATACAATACATATTGCATTTAAAATTCATTCATCATTAAAACATCAAATTAACGACATTTATACAAGGTTCAAAACCTTCAAAAGACGTTCATTAAAGTCTCAAAACCATATTGTTAAAACATAACATACTTAACTTCAAAACATTTCAAACCATATTTACAACAGTGTGATAACACAACACTAAGTGGTTTGTGACAAAAGTTAGATTTTCGTATTTGCGGAAGCTTCTTTGTGCATGTGTTCGGTTCTTTATCCATGCTTGATCATCATCCGCAAGTCCGTTCCGTTACCTATGACCGAAATTCATCAAAACGTTAGTTATACGAATTTATAATGTGGTTTAACAAGTCTACAAGGTTAAAACACATCATAAAAAAAATTTGCAGATCTGTGCTGCCGTCACGGGGCGCGACCGGGGAAGCAAAGATGTCCGCGGGTCGCGAGACCACTCGCGTGTCGTGCAGGTGACCTGGGATGCTGTCGCGTGGCACGACAGTGTGGTTTTTCCAGCAAGTTTGGTTTAAAAACCTGCATTTCCCAGCTATGACATATTTTACGAAAATGGACATAACTTGTCCGTTATTGATCTGAATTTGGTCCTGTTTCTTCCTACGTGATCATAATTCGATCCTCTACAACATGGAATCAAAATCCAATATCATGATTTGCAAATTTCTTAAATTTATGCTATCAGAAATCATAATTTCTTACAAGTTATTGACCTGTTCAGAAATTTTGAACCATAAACTTATTTTATGACTTCAACCCATCTATAAAACAATACCCATCAACATACTTATATTTTACGACACATTATATGAAAAACTCAAGTGCCGTTATCGAAGTACATATTTCCTAATCGAACCGTTTAACTTAATTAGCGCCATCCATCGCTTTAACGTGCCAAAGTTCAATACTTTAGTGATTTTGACCTGTTTGATTTTATTAGCGAAATCCATCGCCTTATCAGAATCAAACATGTAGTATTCGAGTCAATTTGACCCGCTTAAACCTTTAAGTGGAATCCACCACTTTTATCATTTATACCTTATCGGAATTTCTAATTATTCTTGTCCGATTACTACATACGAAATCCTTCGCTTAGTAATAACCAACATTATGACTATGTCATTATCATTCAAGTAACTAAATATAAATTAATAACAAGACTGTATGAAGCATAGAGCCGCGTACCTTTCAAAGCTTTCCTTTTAAGCGGTTATCCATTCCGCCTTGCCCACTCGATGATCCACCCAAATTACCTATATAATTTAATTCAAATATATTGCTTAGAACTCATGGTTCAATATTCGACATACCATACTTTTAGTTACTCTGTTGAGTGATTAATTCATATTTTCAATCATTCCGATTCATTTAGACATTTTATCGAACACTTTAAAGACGAGATTAACAAGATTTGAGTGAATTTAGGGTTTATGAGAAGATGGAGCCTTGTACAGGGGTGTTTGGTCGATCTTAGCTTCACACAAAAGATGTGAAGTTGTAGTTATCCAGTGTTTTTTTAAAACACTTGTTTCAATTTGACCAACTTTACTCCCTCTAATTTGTAATGTATATAATTTAGTTATAATCCTTTGATTCCCCGTCTTTCATGACAAGATTTTTAACTTGGTTAATTATTCCTAGTTTTAAATCTCACTAATTTATTTTTAAATCTGTATATATATATATATATATATATATATATATATATATATATATATATATATATATATATATATATATATATATATATAATTATACAGATGTACACGCATATATAGTTTAATATTTTTAAGGGTGTTACAAAAGAGGAAATGATAATACATCAGTAAGATAGTCACGACATACTAAAGAAATGGAAAGTCAAAATGTGATAAACGGTCTCACTGATGATACGCGAGTAGGTTTTTACACATTTAGTAAATTGATTTTGAGATATAAACTAAAATCAATAACTTTCTTATCTCGTGAGGAACATCTCTCGGATGTACGGACTTAGTACTCCGAAATTTCGTTTTAGAGATTGCCTGATTCTGAGATATTAGGTCTTTATACTTATTGATATCTGGGGTATTATACTTGGTCTTCTGATTTTGCGTCAGTAATGGCCTAGACCTCGTATAATGCTTTTGCGCTTAAAGCTTTCGCTCTGCATAAAAATTGAAAAATATCGAAAGATATAAATCAAGTGCAGTTGTAAAGAAGATTCCTAAGTGGAACACACCTTTAAGTCGAGCCTTCATCTCTTTGACTGAACGGAAGTTCTAACCTGAGCTCTCAAGGCCTCGCACTAACCCAAAGATAGATATCATTTAGATATATTCACCTCTAAGAGTGAATCTAGGGAATCTTGATACGGGAGTATATTCTGAGGTGGGACATGCGAATAAGTTAAGTTCTTAAAACACTAATCTCGTATCTTGAATCAATTGAACTATGTGTGAAAATTTAAGTGGATCAGTATACTGAGAATCTGTGTGAATTGTTTAAAACTTAAAGTCAATATAGGTCAACGGTGCTAGTGATATGTCATAAACTAATATGATCCTCTGACGCGAACTCAAACAAAAAGATGTTTGCAAATATTTTGTTATTGCATTTTATTATACAAAATTACAAAAATATTTTGAGTGAATTTTAACATAAACTTTGTAAAATACAAAAATATTTTTCTTCTAGTTTATGTTTCGACAACCGATGTTGGAAAGTTAAGTTTCAAAATCTAAGTATGCTTAACATGAATGAGTTCATTAATTTGAAACTTGAGGTTTTGTAATGAAAAATCAAAAACAGTTTGTGAAGTCTCCAAGGTCATTAATTTAGACTTTGGTAGATAATCAGATGGATTGTTTGAGTGTCAAATATAGAAGTTATTTGATAGGGGGAGTAGTGCTGGGTAATTCTAGGATTATAAATTGTCAAAATATTTGAGCTTAGAGCCAGTCTATAATCCTGGGTAACCTGAAAAGCTTTAACTGTCAAAATATCTGTGTTTAGAGTCAGGTTAATATTCCTGGAAATCTCAAATATTCTTTAATTGTCAAATGTAGTTTATAGAGAGCCAGGTTCTTGATTGTAAAGTGGTTAAAAATTCTCTCAAGTGACTTGAATTATGAAAATTTTCAGATGATGAGCCAGGTCTAGATCCTGAAACCTTAAAGCAAGGGGAGCCAAAAGAGAGAGTCTGTCGAAAAGGGGAGCTGAATAATCAGGACGCAAAGGGGAGTCTGTGATGCTGAATCTATCAAAGCTTCTTAAAGACTCAGAGAAAAGAAAAAGAGGAGCTATGAGATTGACTGCCGCAATATCCAAGGGGGAGTCTGTGAGTGCATATGTCTATCGCTTACGTCAATCACAGATCGTAGCTATCAGATGATCAAGACTAGGGTTTGAAATATATAAACATATAAGGAATCATGGGTCCGCATGGATGGGGATATCCAGGTTTGAACGAACCTACACGTATCTAGGATTTCATGATTTAAGTTCATCCGTGCGCACCAGTCAGGTCCATCCGCACTAAGGGTTGATCCACACTAACATGTTGGTCCGCGCTTATTTTGTCCATTCGTATTTACTGTTCATGCGAACCTAGGTAGCCTATAAATACTAGTGTTAGGTCTTGTCATTTGCATCTTTGAGTGACAGAGAGGCGAAGCTCTGTTTGATTGTTTTCTTGGCATTGTATTGTTACATAATCAATAGGAAACAACTTATAATTAGCTTGTTCTTGTCTGGTCCACTCTCGTACTTGGATTCCGCACAAGATATGAGATCTACGCAGTCAACGGTGTATTGGAATCAATTCTAGCATGAACTCATAGGTTGTAGATGTGGTTGGGAGAATAATAGAAGGTAAAGGCGATCGATGTTCTTTTTAACTTTCTCTTCAGGATAAGATGTAAGTTATTATTTATGTAAGAAAATACTATTATTAAAATAACTTTAATTCAAAATCGTTATATATAGTGGTTACACAATACAAATGTTTTTGTCCGCCTTGAAGCCTTCTGATGTTACGTACCATTCGAGCCGTACTACAAAAGTCTATCATATATGTATCGCGTGTGAATTTGGTTCATCTACCAGATAATATGTTATGCTTTACACATGAACTTTTTATAAATTAGTTACATTTAATGGCTCATCTAATTTAATATAAGTTATATTTTATTTGTTATTTTAGTTAATATGTACGATTATGTAGGAACCAGATATGGTCGAGGCACGGGATATTTAAATTATGGATCATCATCCAATTCTGTGTTTATGTCAGAAACTTTTATTGTTGTTATATGTTTAGTTGTGGAATACTTTACTTTGTCTAATCTTATATTATGTTGCTAAAAGTATGTTATATTACTTGATTTACAAGTAATGGTTACAACTATTTTCCACCAAACTATAATCTTGTTAGATTGGACAACTAAATAATCATTATTTGTGTTAAACGAAGGTATAACCATGGCTAGCCTTCCTGTTGATACAATCGTGTTTGAGATATTAATGAGGGACACAGCGAAGAATGTAGGTCGTTCTAAGAGTGTTTGTAAGGAATGGTATGCGTTACTATCAATACAAGATTTCCTAAGGGTACATTGTTCTCGCTCATTAATTTCATCTAACCAGAGAGTTCTCTTAATTGAAGACCTAGCATGCTCTGTTCATCCTATCATCTTCTAACCCAATGATTATGGGCCAAGCTCCATAGTTACATTTCCATTCGATCACCAAAATAATGATGTCTCGATACTTTCACATTTGAATGGATTGATGTGTGTTTGGTTGAATCATGCATACGAGTTGCTTCTTTGGAATCCAACAACCACTGCTTTCAAGAGTTTGTCAACACGTGATTCTCATGGATTCTATATAAATAATCTTGATGTCGTTGGTTTGTACGTTGACACTGACGATGATTACAAGGTCTTGCATATAAAGCGTAGGTGTGGTGTACTCGGTGTGTATGTTTATTCTGGAGAAGTAGACGCTTGGAGAAATATTCCTTTCATAACAAGACAAGAGTACCTAAGCCCCCATTTCGATATGTCAGCTGGCATATTTTGTGGTGGTACTCTATATTTCACTGTTTGCGAATGTTGGGTTGGAGGTAAAAATGTGGTGATTTGTTTTGATGTTAACTTGGAGCAGTTCAAGGAGATAGGCTTTCCACCCGTTCCTTCTACAGGAATGGTTCAAGGAGTTTTAGTGAATGTAAAAATTGAACTTCACATGTTTTCTAGCACTGTCTTGTTTGAGATGACAATTGACCTATGGACGCTACAAGGGGATTACTGAATTGAGGTCTTATCATGTCCTCTGATCCTCCGAATATCATTGTCATTGTGGTGCAATACAACACATTACGTGACAAATGGTAATTGGTTTGTGATGACTAAATTAGGGAGGTTGTTTACAATTGAGATGGACATGAAGCCCTTCGAATGTTTTTATCTCGTTACTTGGTTCCGCGGTTTTAAGGGTGCGGTGTTTTTGGGGACCGTTGTTCCACCAACTATTTAGTCTGGCTTTCACTTAATGTCACTACAAAAAAATCTCATAGTGACATACAAAAAGTACCACAAAAAAGCAAATAAGTGCCACTAAAAACCTCTTTAGGAATGGGCGGCACACAAAAAAGTGACACTAGAAGCGCTGACGCTAAAGCCTTTTAGTAGCACTTTTTTATATGCCACGCAAAGATTTTGGTGTTTTAGTGACACATTTTTTTTGCCACAATATAAAAAAACTTTTGTGGCACAAATTTTGTGCCTTTAAAAGTAATCTTAGTAAAATATTTATACTAGTTTTAGTGGCAATTTTTGGCCACAATAAAGAAAAGTTGTGGCACAAATTGTGTCCGTAAAAACTGTTTTTAGTTAAATATATGTATTATTTTTAGTGGCACGTAGATTTAAAATAAAAATCACATTATTTACAATAATAAAATAAAAGCTCGGCAAAATTGTAAATGTAAAAGTCATAATATTATAACATCAATAAAAAAGTTCGATCCAAAACATATTCCAATTCCAAATGTTTACATTAAAAGCCTAAACGTTCTTTTGAGTGAGAATTTCAATGTCATAAAATTTAGCTCCAAACCTTCTCATGTTATCTACTCTGTCGTCATCAACCATATAAACAAGCATTAGTAAATAAAAACATGGCATTCAACAAGCTCATTGAAGTCAATAGTGTCAACAGAAGTGATATGTAACCCCTTGTGCCTATCTATACTTTCTATTTAGAAAAACATGCAAGACAAATAATCAACATTTACCAAATAATACCAAAATAGCATACAAGAAACAAAAAAAAAACAATTTAAGTATCCCAAATATAGAGGAAAGATCAAATACAAATACTCTTATCATACAAAAAGTACCAATAGGGTGAAAAGGTAAAAAACGCGACGGAATTTTAGAAATTATTTAATCATAGAGTAATTACCAAAATTACCCTATAAATGATCTTGTGGGGTAATTTTGATCTTGTGGGGTAATTTTGTAAAATATTCTTGTAGGGTAATTTTGATCTTATAGGGTAACTTTGATCTTGTAGAGTAATTTTGTAGAGTATCATAATTACTCTACAAATGATCTTGTATGATAATTTTGATCTTTTAAGATAATTTTGATCTTGTATGGTAATTTTGTAGAGTATCAAATTACTCTACAAGTGTATCAAAATTACTCTGCAAGTTTCAAAATTACCCTACAAGAACATTTTACAAATTACCCTATGAGATCCAAATTACCATACAATATCATTTGTAGAGTAACTTTGATAATTACCCTACAAGCAAATAATTATGAAAATGTCACCGCGTTTTTTTTTTTTTCATGTCTTTCATACGTTTTGTACGATAAGGTTGTTTGTACGTAAACTTAACTCACCAAAATATAATACATACTAGTAAATAAAAACATCAAATTTTCCTCATTTATCGGCTGTTTGGAAGTATATTTAAATATGTAGAACCAATATTAATCATTGAGGTAAACATAAAATAACCTATTTACCCTATCTTTAATCTACTAAATATATGATTCTAGCTCATCAAGTTGCACCAAACACATGTCAAAATAAATATGCATCATCTTCGATTTATAGTACTCATGTTATATTTAAAAAAACGGTCCTTCGATTCTAGAATCAATTTCACATTGAATTTTCTAAGAAAATCAGTTCTATTCAAAATTGCATATCCCAAGTACTAAATTTTTAATAGTATTTCATTAAAAGCAGTGGTTTTGTTTGATAGACATGTTAACAGGGTATGGAACAGAAATTTCATGGGTGATGGAAAGTTTGGTTTAAACATTGTGGCTTTATTCAACTATCCATCATAATCCCTTTCTATCAAGTCTGTTTGAAATTCATTTTTAGGGAAAGAAGTTTTACCTGCCAAGTCATTCATATGGAATGTTTCTGAGATGGTAGGGGGTTATAACAACCAAGACACCTCCTACTTTTGAAGTGATACCAAATGGCTCATTGGCTTGTTCTTGAATTTCGGCATTTGCCCAGAAATCACGTAGTGTATCTTGGTATATTGGTGCATCAGTGGTGAGAAGTGTTTTGTATTTGGAGGATGACAAGATGTCAATTGTTGAATGAAATTCGGTATTTTTGTTGGTTTTCTCAAAGGTACAGAGGTAATTATGAGGATGTTTGATGATAAGAGCCATGGTCGGAAGTAGAAATTTCAATAGGTTGAAGAAGAAGTGAAGAAGAAGATGGAAACCGTTTTGGAGAATTTTGAATTCCATACGGTGAGTAAATCTCTGTTTGGGATTTAATCAGGGTTTTATAAAGGGAAAAGTGAATGCTAATGTGGCAGCGGTTTGAAAGATTGGACGGTTAGCATCTGCCCATGTGGCAACCTCTAATGGGAAAGTGGATGACAGTTGTTTGGAAACCACTGTTGGGCAACAACAGTGGTTGGGAACAGTGTATGGAATAACAGTGGCTAATTTTTGTCTATCAGTGGATAGACATTGGAGGTTGAAACCATCACTGTTTGGTCAACAATGGTCAACAAAGGAAATGAGAAATAGAGGTTGTCTTTTAGCAGTGAGTGAATTTTCAACCATCAGAGGTTTAAAACAAACAGTGGATATGGACAGACTTTTAAGGATTCATGAAAAATTTTCATTTTAGCTATTTTTAAGGATGAATTTTTGATTTTCTAAAAACATTTTAATGTTTTTTTTATTCAAGGAAAAGAAGGTTTTGCCTTCTAGTCTAAGTTAAGCATGCCAATTCTTGAGATCAAACTTTCAAAGGTAGATGTGTCTAATGCTTTTGATCTTTTGTTGGGACATGATGCAGAGAAATCAAACCTTTTTCATAGCTATCCCTTACAAAGTGATGTCTTATGTCAATGTGTTTGGTGGTTGAATGGGATACTGGATTTTTGATGATATTTTTCAGTTGCTTGACTGTCCAACATGAGAGGAGTCTTTAGAGCAGTTATACCAAAATCCAGTAACTGGTTTTGAAGCCACAAAAGTTGGGTTGTACAGCTTGCAGCACCAATGTATTCTGCTTCAGTAGTGGATGTGGAAATAGCTGTTTGCTTTATGCTTTGCCAAGACACTAAGCAATTGCCTAGGAATTGACACCCTCCTGATGTAGACTTCCTGGTGGAGTTGCATCCAGCAAAATCACTTTCTGAATAACCTGAAAGCTTGACATTCCCATTAGCAGGATACTAGATACCAAGTATGGGAGCACCTTTTATGTATCTTAATATTCTTTCACAGCAATGAGATTAGACTTCCTAGGTGCTGGCTGAGATCTGGCACAGAAACATGTTGCAAACATGATGTCTGGCCTTGATGCAGTTAGGTACAATAAAGACCCAATCATGCTTCTGTACAATGTTTGATCAACCAAGTCATTTTTTCATCAGACATGACAAGCTTTGTGGTTGCCATGGGTGTACTACATGGTTTGCAATCATTCATGTCAAATTTGTTTAAAAGATCTTTTACATATTTGCTTTGATGAATGCAAGTACCATTTGGCAATTGCTTAACTTGGAGACCAAGAAAGCATTGGAGTTCACCCATGGCACTGATCTCAAACTATGTTGTCATGAGTTGTCTAAACTCTTCACACATCGCATTACATGTGCTTCCAAAGATGGTGTCTGTTGGACCGTTCCGATGACCTTAAACGTTAGTAGAAGTAGTTCATCTCAGTTTACAAAGGCGGAAACAAAGTAAACTAAGTCAAAACAGCTTGTTCCTTCCAATTTCTCTTTCTATTACTGATTGCGAGTCTTTACAATGATTCTGATACAAATCCGACAGCACCTCGACTCACAAACACACACATTCGTTACTGTTCGTTTGAAATGAACACACCACTATTTATAGTGCCAGCCCTACCGTTTGAACTTGACATGTCTTGTTCAAACGGACATGCCTCAAACGATCAGGCTTCCTCAAATGGTAAGGTGTATTTCAAACGGCCAGACACCATTCAAACAGCCAGGTGTTGTTCAAACGGCCAGGAACAATTCTAACCTAAACAACCCTAATTTAATCATGTTTGAACACTTGTTTAACCTATCTAGACACAAGACTTGATAAGACGTAGTCAGCTCCTGAGTCTTTAGTCTTGGTCTCTTTACAACTTTGTCTATTCATTGTAACAACTCAATCTTCACAGGTTTTAAATCACAATCTGACTCCATCTTCAGACTCCCCTTTTGCTGTTGATCCAGACTCCCCCTCTCACAGACTCCCCCTCTCACTATGCTGGGATCTGAGGTTTCTGGTTCAAGCTTTGACAATTAGCTTCCGTGGGTATAATGAAGTCTCCAAAACCTGTTACTCGACCAATAACTTTAGACTTTATATTTTCAAACAATAAACACAAATTCAATCAGCTCTAGAAATCCACTCAAGTATTCAAGTTCAAGTTAATGACCCTGGTTACTTGATTTATCTACCAAGTTCAATTTAATGACCCTGGTTGATCTTTTTTGACGAATCCAACTGATTTTAGTAAAACATTTTTTTCAAATTTTCTGAAAATAACAAGTATCAATTTAATGAACTTGTTTTTGTCTTTGAAACAATTCAACTTCCAACAATGTAAGCTCTCCTCATTCTTCTGCTCAGAATTTCCTGCATCTGCTTCATCTTTCTAGAATCCGACAATCAACTTTCCACTCTGGTTTGTCTAAAATAAAGCAGAAACAAAATCTTTTTGGATTTTTAATGTGATCTAAACTAAGAATTGAAATAACAGAAAACTTAAATTGCAGAAAGTAAACTATTTACAAGTTTATTTTTGGCGAGCGTGTCAGGGAATCATATCAACTTTTCAGACAAATTACTAGTACCGTTAAGCTGCATTACATACTCAGACTTAAACAATTCACCTCGATTGTCGATATACTGATCCATCTTAAATTCTCACACAAACTTCAATCTATTCAGGATACCGTTTAAGTGTCTTAGAACTTAGATCAATTCATGTGTCCCACCTCTTGAATATACTCCCGTATCCAGAATCCCAATATTCAGTCTTACAGGCAAGAATACTACAATGATATATGTACATCAATTAGGGGTTAAATGCGAGAACTGAGGGATCTCAGGTCAGAACTTCCGTTCAGCAGAGAGATATCAGTTTCGACTTTGCAGTATGTCCCCTTTAGAGGATCTTTTCAGCTACAACAGATTATTATCAACTTTATTTTCTTATCAGCTGAGGGCTTTATGCTATATTTCAAGCATTTTGGATAAACTATTAGCCAAGGACTTGGTCAGAACTACCGTTCAGCAGAAGTCCCGGAATAATACCCCAGACATCATAGAGTATAAACACCTAGTATATCAGAATACGAGACCTTTCAAACGATATTTCAGGGGTTACCTATATATCCAAGTAGTGTTCCCCAAGAATTTCACAAGTTTGAAATTTTAGGTTTATATACCGAATAAATTTACTAAATGTACGAAAACCTATCGACACATCGTTAGTAAGACTGTTTAACTCATTTTGACTTTCCAAATCTTTAGCATACTGTAATTGTCTAGCTGATGTACTATCATTTTCCCTATATACACAAGCTCTTTTTCAGATTAACTAAGTCAAAACAGCTTGTTCCTTCCAATTTCTCTTTCTATTACTGATTGCGAGTCTTTACAATGATTCTGATACAAATCCGACAGCACCTCGACTCACAAACACACACATTCGTTACTGTTCGTTTGAAATGAACACACCACTATTTATAGTGCCAGCCCTATCGTTCGAACTTGACATGTCTTGTTCAAACGGACATGCCTCAAACGATCAGGCTTCCTCAAATGGTAAGGTGCATTTCAAACGGCCAGACACCATTCAAACGGCCAGGTGTTGTTCAAACGGCCAGGAACAATTCTAACCTAAACAACCCTAATTTAATCATGTTTGAACACTTGTTTAACCTATCTAGACACAAGACTTGATAAGACGTAGTCAGCAGACACTTGATGCACCAACAGTGTCATCAACATAAATTTGGACAATCATCAAATTTTTTCTTCTCCATTTTAAAAACAGTGTTTTATCAATTTTACCTCTTGTAAAGCCTATGGAGATAAGAAAAGTGGAAAGAGTTTCATACCAGGTCCTTGGTGCTTGTTTCAAGCCTTACAAAGCTTTGTTGAGCTTGTAGAAATGATCAGGATAAAAAGGATCTTCAAAACCAGGAGGTTGGCAGACATATACCTCTTCCTGAATTTTGCCAAAAAGGAAAGCACACTTGATATCCATTTAATACACCTTGATATTGTGGTTGACAGCAAAGGCTAAGAACAGTCTGATGGCTTCAAGTCTTGCTACGTGAGCAAATGTCTCATCATAGTCTATGTGTTGGTGCATACATCTGTCGACTTCGTCTTGTATCGAGTCTTGCATTACTCATTGCATTTCTCTTGGCATGAAGATCGAGGAATCATGACAGAAAGCTAATTCCGCATGAAAGACTTAATTCCGCTCAAAGAGACAACAAGTAATTCCGCACGAAATTACTTAATATCGTGTGAAATGTAATTTCGCATGTATGTAATATCGTTTGAGTCTGTTTCGTACGGAATTAGGTGTCTATATATAGAGGTTAGTTCCGTGTCATTTGGTGCGGAATTAGAAAGGTTGTTTCCGATGGCGGAGCGCTGTCGAAGTGTCTTCAGATCTATAATTGCATCAGAATCAATATACAAGACAGTTTTAGTGAATATTCTTGCTGAATCTAGCACAATATGTCTGTTTCCGCCTTTCATATTGTGTAGAACGCCTCTGATCGACTCTTTCGGGTCCGATAACGATCCTACAAGTGGTATCAGAGCACAGGAGGAGGAGTTCTGCAGTTTTCAGCCTGATTTCATCTCATTTTCCTACTTCTACACCTTCTTTTATCATTTGAACAAGTTTTAATGGTCAAAATGATCTGAATTTCACATATCATAATCAAAATTGTGTTTTAACAAAGCCTTGAGAAAATTGGACCTTAATTCAATCTAAAACTGACTAAATTCTTAATTTCGCATGAAATTCTGATCGAAAATGATGACATCATCATAATTCCGTTTGAAAGAGTTCTTTAATTTCGCTCGGAATTAATTGATTTGGTTAATCTCATTTGAAAGCACAACTAATTCCGCACGGAATTAGTATTTCCGTTTGAAGTCGTTCAAACGAAATTATAATTTCGTTTCAAATTCTTGATTTCGTGTGAAACTGTATAATTCCGCACAGAATTACCTGATTCCGTTTAAAAGCCACTGATTTCGTTTGAAAGTTGTTTATTGCAGGTAATTTCGTTTGAATCTAATATCGCTTGGGAGTGATTTTATTTGAAGGATATAATTTCATTTGAAAATGTCTGACGAAGAATTTTACAACGCGTTTGCCACATCGCCGACTACTCCGGCTGCTATTGCTCATAACATGAACTTGGAAAACGAAACTTGAACTTTGCAAAAACCCCCAAACCTCATGGGAATTGAAGAGTACCATGGCTGGAAAAATTGTGTTGAAAATTGGGTTCAGTGAAACCATCTAAGAGCTTGGGAAAGTATTGAAACCAAGTATGTTAGACCACAGATTGCTTTGAAAGTTGATAAAATCATCTCAGAATTTACAGACAACGAGAGAGACAGTTATAAAGGAGAAAAGATGATGATTAGTCTTTTACAACAAGCTGTTAAAGAAGACATCTTTATTTTGCTTCAGCATGATGGTAGTGCATTTTCAATTTGGGAGGCACTTGAAAAGAAGTTTGAAGGAAGTACAGAGATGCTCAAGAGTAAAGCATCTCTACTGAAAAAAGAGTTTAAGTTGTTTACAAGTATGCCAGGGGAGACTAAAAAAACTCTTATTGAAAGATATTGTCATCTTGTGCGTACCATGTCTCAGTTGAAAATTACTAAAACTCCAGCAGAATGGGTTGAGAAGTTAGTTGATGCTTTACCGCAGAAAGAATGGGGTACTTATCTCACGACTTTAAAGAACTCTGGAGAGTTTAGCAGATTGTCAATTGGACAGTTTATTGAAAAGCTTGAGGCACAGGATCTTGAACAACAAAAGATTGCCAGAATGAACAGCTCAAGCAATCAGCAAGATATCAGATTGTACTACAAAGGAAATGTTCAAACTGTTGAAGCAAGTCCAAAGATCCAAACCGCTTTTAGTGCAGGAAATTCATCTGGATCAGTCAGTCAAAGTTTAATCAACACTAGTGGATTTTCAAATGTTAATCCTCCAACTGTTCAAAGTTCAAATATTGGTAATGGACATATGATTCAGTGCAATGTTGCATTGCATCTTCAAAATGGTCAGAATTTTTCTGAAGAAGTGGTCAAAAATCATATGGCATTACTGGTTACTGCTTTGGAATCTTATGAAGGATTGATTGCTGGAAAAATTGGAAATCCTATGCTAACCAAAGAAGATTATGATCAGATCGATGCAGAAGAATTGGAGCTTATGGACATTAAATGGTGTCTAGCTAGTGTCTTGAGGAGAGCAGAAAAGTTTAAAATGATTACAGGAAGAAATGATTTCTTAGATGCAAATCTCTCTAATTTAGGTTTTGATAAATCTAAAGTTATCTGTTTTCGATGCAGGGAGAAAGGTCACTTCAAAAGAGAATGCAAAAATAGGAAAATAGTGGAGCAAAGAATCCTCTTGGAAAAGATGATTATTATCGAAAAGCCATATATCAATAGGTTGCTCATCAACCGAATCAACAAAAGGAATCACAAACTGCACATGGGAAAATGATCGAAGATGCAAATAAGAAAGCTTATTTTGGTATCATTGATCAAGACGATGAGAAAATGGCTCCATGTTTTAGCTGGGATAAGTATGTGGATGAGAATAGGGAGTTTAAAGCTTTCATTGCTCAAATTGTTCAAAAGCCAAAATTGATGAAAGAGTGGATAGCAGTGTTAACTGATGAAGAGAATAGTCAAGATGAAGAATCTGTTTCTTCTAAAAACAGTTCAACAGATACTATTGATGATGATGAAGATATTGAACAGATAAACATTGGAAAAACTCATTTATCTTCTGACAGTTTTGAATTTTATTTTGCAGATAAATTGAAGAAACTTAAAGAGAGAAAAACTGCAAAAGAAATGAAAGAAATCAAGATTGTTGAGAAGATAGTTGAAGTAGAGAAGATAGTTGAAGTAGAAAAGATTGTGGAGATCGAAAAGATTGTTGAAGTCACAAAACCTTGTCATACATGTTTGAAATCTTGCAAACAATGTGATGAAAAAGATGAAAGATTTAGAGAGCTTGAAAAGTTGAAAGAGAAGTTGTTGTTTGATGTCAAGAATTTGAAAGAGTCGTACGATGTATTGAACAGAACTGTGAATAGTTTGCAGAAGACAAACTCGGAAAGAGAAGATGCATTGATTATGATGAATGCAACAATGATGTCGAAGCAGAAAGAGATAAATTTTTACATCGAAGAATGTGCAAAATGGAAGCAAGAGTTGGAAACTGAGAAAGATGAAAATGAAAGAATCAGACGATTACTGAGAAGTTATTCGAGTTCTGATTACTTAATTGACAGAATTTATCCAACTGTTGCAGGTTTTGAAGTGTTTGAAGACAAGAAGCCGAAGAAAAAGGATACTGGTAAGAAACAGAGTGTCTGTTATAATAAGTGTCCGCCTCCGTTTTGGGAAGGGTATTCGCCTAGAAAACCGAATGAGGAACAAGTAAAAAAGGTAGTCAAACTAAAGTTAGAGTCCGAGATAACCGATGCATTACCAGACAATATTGACATCACGTTCACAGCGCCCGACACAGATCATGAGTCCGAATTAATAAAAAGGGTGGTCGATCAGGTGTTGGATAAGGACAAGGAGTCAGAGTCAAAGTCCGAGTCCGAAAGTTCGTGTTTGTCAGTCAGGAGTTCGAGTTCGTCTGTCAAGAGTTATAAATCGTCGGGAAAACGGGTGTATAGTAAAGAATTTTTGTTGTCAAAATCTAATTTGAATGACGAAACATTTGAAGTTGCATATAATTTGAATGATTCTGACAAATTATATTTTGATAAAGAGTTTCCAATAAGAAGTGTACAAACTAATAAGATCAAAACGGTTTTCAGAATAACAGAAATTGATATTTCTGAAATAAAAGATTTAAATCTTAAAGAAAAACCTAAAAAATACACTTCAAGAGTTCAACAACGTTTAAACAAGAAAAAAGGTTACTGTTCTGATTCTGGTTTTCAAAAAAAAAAAAAAAAACCAAATCATAACGGTAATTTTAAAAAGAAAGGCCTTGGTTTTATTCTTTCAGAAAATTATAAAAATGAAAAAAATTCTAAAAATACAAAATTTGTGTCAGGTACTTCTACTGAGGATGAAAAGAAGAGCTCATTTTGGAGACAATCAAATCAAGAATTTCTTGCTGAAAAGAAGAAAAATGAAGCTCATCAAAGAAAAGAGACAAGAACCTATTACAGGTGTCAAGAAGTTGGTCACATCGCCTGGAACTGTCCTAAAGTAACCAACACAAAACAGGGAGTCTCAGAAAAACTGAAAGAAATAGTTGTTAATAAAACCGAACCACCAATTGAAAGATTTAAAGTGTTTAAAAATTCAACATATGAAGTTGGTGAGTGTTCGAAAAGGTTTTACAAGAAAAGGGGAAATCTTGACAATCAAGCTTGGGTTGTTACGAAATCAGATGTAAAACCTGGCGATGAATCTGATTCCACAAAATCAGAGGAGTCACAAGTTGTTAAAACTGGTGAAAACTCAGTTCCGCCTTTGGATGATGTTCATTTTCCACCATTGAGGGCTGAGAATTTAAAATCAAAGGTTGGAAAAGTTGAAATATCAAATCAATTTTATTCTGAAAAGAATGAATTTGATGTTGATAAAGCTTTTAATGAAAATGTAAAGAATATTTTTGGGAAGATGGTCGAGGGAAAGGCCAAAGGGGTTAAAGATTTTTATAAGTCCAAAAAGGCAATTTACATTCCAACTGCAGAAGAATTGGTTACACCCAAGGCTGGTCAGGCTTGGGTGTCTGTGTTTTTCACTTTAAAAACCTGACATGCCGGAGCTCCCAGGTTGGTAAGAGTGGAGCATGAATCGGCATATTTCTTTATTTTGTGTTTGATTATGTTTATTTTCAAGTGATACAGAAGTTTGTTCTTTCAAAGAGATTAATCAAGGTCATTAATTTGAACTTGATGTAATCCTTATTCAAGTGGTTGAAAAACAAGATGATGAACTCCGAACCTACAAGTGGTAAAATCAACAAAACTTATTTTCCGGAAAAAACCATTTTAATTAAAACAAACTTAAGTGTTTTGAAATCTAAATGGGAAAATAGTTTGCTATAAGGGGGAGTTCTGATTGTTTATGCCGAGTGGATGGAGAATTGAAGCGATTCACATCAAGTTGTCATTTTACTATATAGTTTGTTTTTCAAATTTCTTTAAATATGTTTAAATTTTAGGGGGAGTAAAAATTTTCAGAAAATCCAAAAACATTAGACAATTTGAAAAAAAAAATATCCAAAAACATGATAAAATTCAAAATGAATTTTGTTGAGAAAAAGAGGAAATGATAGTACATCGGTGGACTATCATAACACGCTAAAGAAATGTAAAGTCAAAAATGTGATAAATAATCTCACTGTAGATGTGCCAGTAGGTTTTTACACATTTAGTAAATTGTTTTCGAGATATAAACCTAAATTCAAACTTGCTTATCTCGTGGGGAACATTTCTTGGATATATGGGTAACCCCTGAAATCTTGTTTCAAAGGTCCCTCTTTCTAAGATACTAGGTCTTTATACTCAGTGATATCTGGGGTATTATCCCGGGACTTCTGATTTTGCGGAAGCAATGGTCTAGTCCCCGTATAATACTTTGCAAATTGCCTAAAATATAGCTCGCCCTCAGTACAAAAAATGATGAAACATTGAAAAATGCTAATCATGTGCTGTTGAAGAAAAGATTCTCTAAAGGGAACACACCAATACCTGAGGACCTCATGAGTTCAAAAAGCCAGACTGCAATCCAGTATATTGAAAGGGGGAGTCTGAAGACATCCAAGGAGAGATTGTTCAAGGGGAGTCTGTTGATGCTGAGGAAGAGAGTAAAGAGAAGAATTGAAGAAGTTTTTACCGTGTCAGATACTTCAGAGATAGCAATCAGACTGATAAAGACTGAAGGTGGCAAAGACTCGACATAGTAGACTCGTCAACATCTGAGGGGGAGTCTGTTGGTACATACATCTGTCGACTTCGTCTTGTATCGAGTCTTGCATTGCTCATTGCATTGCTCTTGGCACGAAGATCGAGGAATCATGACAGAAAGCTAATTCCGCTTGAAAGACTTAATTCCGCTCAAAGAGACATCAAGTAATTCCGCACGGAATTACTTAATATCGTGTGAAATGTAATTTCACGTGTATGTAATATCGTTTGAGTCTGTTTCGTATGGAATTAGGTGTCTATATATAGAGGTTAGTTCCGTGTCATTTGGTGCGGAATTAGAAAGGTTGTTTCTGACAGCGGAGCGCTGTCGAAGTGTCTTCAGATCTGTAATTGCATCAGAATCAATATAAAAGACAGTTTTAATGAATACTCTTGCTGAATCTAGCACAATATGTCTGTTTCCGCCTTTCATATCGTGTAGAACGCCTCTGATCGACTCTTTCGGGTCCGATAACGATCCTACACTATGCCTTCTTCTTGTCTATAACCTTGAACTATAAGCCTGGCTTTGTTCTTGAAAACAATGCCCCTTTCATTAGTTTTATTCTTGAAGACCGAGCCAATTAGACTAACTTCCTCTGGCAGTAGTACAAGTTCCCATACTTGTTGTCTTTTAAACTGTTGGAGCTCTTCTTGCATAGCTTCTACCCAACTAGTGTCTTTCAGTGCCTCTTGGTACTTGACAGGTTGATGGAGTGATAGAAAGCCTGCAAAAAGACAAATGTTTTGGGATTGACTTCTTGTGAGAATCCCTTCATTGATGTTACCAATAACATGATTAGGTGGATGGGATTTAAGGAAGATTAGATCCCCCATGTATGGAACAATGGCATTGAGAGGTGAGGGCTGCAGATGTGAATCATCTGGGCTAATATCTGTTAGAGATTTTGAAGAACCAACATCTGTTTGAAATGGAGGTGGAGGAATGGGTGTGGCACAATGTTGATTTTTATCCACTGTTGATGGATTTTTATCAACAAAGGTTGGATATGATGAAGTGGCAGAGTTATGATCAACAACTGTTGATTCAGCAGTGGTAGAGTTTTGACAGCTGTTTTGAACATCTGCTACTCTGGTGGTGGTAGTGACTTTGTATTGTGGGATCACAATATCACATCCATAGTGTTGTGAGAAAGATTGTGGGGTACCTGCAGGGATAGTCTTGACAGACAAATCTTCAAATGTAAATTTATCAAGGTTAAACAGTTCAGCAGGGTTTGCTGGGATTTTCAGTGATGAAAGTTTATTGAACTTCTTATTCAAAGTCTCTTCCACACACCTAGTCCTTATGTTAAACACTTTATAGGCCTTGGTAGTGGTTGAGTATCCCAGATGGTAACCACAATCCATTTTGGCTGCAAATTTTGAAATTGAACAGAGTTTCATAGGCAGTCTTTTGATGCCTGGGGTTGATTAAAGCTCTATTTTGCACATAACAAGCAGTGTTTATAGCCTCTGCCCAAAAAGTTAAGGGTAAACCTAAGTCTACAAGCATTGTTCTGGCAGCTTCAATCAAAGTTCTATTTTTCCTTTCAACCACCCCATTCTATTCTGGTGTTCTTGGGATGTTTTACTGCCTTACAATCCCTTTTGCCACACAGAATTCATCTAACTCCTTGTTTCTAAACTCTGTTCCATTGTCACTTCTAAAGATTTTCACTGGCAAGTCAAATTGTTTTTCAACCTGTTTAACAAAGTCTTGCAAGATACCTGTAGTCTCATCCTTAGAGTGTAAAAAGTCAGTCCATGTAAACCTAGAAAAATCATCAACAATGACCAAACAGTATCTTTTCTTTTTCAAAATCATGATTTTTACAGGGCCAAACAAATCCATGTGCAACATTTGCAAACACTTGGTTGTTTTGGACTCTTCAATGGACTTGTAATAGCTTTTATGTTTTTTACCTTTTAGACAGGAAACACAATGCTCAGAACAACTGAAAAGTTTTTGTGGGAGACCTCTTACAAGGCCTTGTTTTGAGAGTGTGGTGATAGTCTTAAGATTTGTGTGCCCAAGTCTCATGTGCCATAACTTTGTCTCTTTGTTAGAGGCAGCTGAGAACATACAAGCATCAGCCATTGGGTTATCTTTTGACATATCAACCACACACATATTGCCACTCCTTTGAGCAACAAGCTGCGTTTTACCCCCGACTATGATTTCTTCAATCTTTTTCACCATTTCTGGCCCAACAATCTTATAGCTATCCTTAGTGAAGAATGATCCATAGCCTTTGTCACTCATTTGTGAAACACTAAGGAGGTTAAACTTAAGTTTGTCAATAAGATTGACATTCTCAAACTTGAGCTTCCCAGCCTGAACAGTCCCTGACCTCACTCCCTTTTGAATTGTTACCAAAGGATATATCACCCCCTCCATGTTTTTAAAAATCTTTGAGTAAGGCTCTACATCCTGTCATGTGCCTAGAGCCTCCACTATCTACATACGATAAACTATCTAAGCAAGCAGAAGCTCCCTGCACATCAAGTAACAAATTATTTCAGGTGGGTCTCCAAAGCCAATAAGGCTTTGGATGGGGTCACAGATAGGTCAGCCTCAAGTCTAGGAGCATGAACAGTGGTTAAGTCAGGGGTTTGAACAGATTTTTGAGCATTTTTCTATAATGAATGTTGTGCACCATCTCCTGTCAGATGTTGATAACCAAAAGGATGTCTATTCACTTTGGGCTTAGAGGGCCTTTTGTAGGCTTCATAAGCATGTGGGACCTTTTGGTATGGTGGTTGACCATATCCTCTTGGGAACTGGTTTGATGGTGGTGCATCTGTCACTTATACCACTCTGGGAGCAGAGGTTTTGTTCAACTGTTTTGTAACAGCTATTTGGACAGACACAAAAGTCTGTTTGTGTTTGGGGGTAGGTTTCTGTGGACTCTCCAGTGTTTTTGATGTGTACCCTTTTCTTTTAACCTCAAAATTTTTGAGATACACACACTCTTGAGTGAGATGATTGGTTTTTCCACAAATTGTGCATTATGGTGCAGGCTCAATGACACTTGTTTTGTTTATATCATAAGCTTTTAAATGAAAACAGTCCTTTGTGGCATGGTTTCTTTTCTCACAAAAATCACAAAACAAGTTTTTAATCTTTTCTCTTCTCTTTATCTTTTCAGTTTCCTTTTCAACCGAGTTTTTAACCTCTGTTGGAATGTCTTTCAGAGGAACAACCTTAGCCTTGGATGCTTTGACACCCTCAATTGTGGAAAAATCCATTGGCTTGAAGTTTTTAAGGATGTCACATTCATCAAACCAGGTAGATTTGAATTGATATTTTTCTATTTCTTCGAAGGTTAATGACCCCTCTAATTTTTCTAAAATGATTTTGTTTCCATTTTTATCAGTGACTTTTATCTCTTGACCAGCCATGTTTGTTGGGATTACTTCAACTAAGCCAGATTCAATTTCAGCAGCGTTTTCAGAAGTTTGGTCTTGTTTTCTAAAGCCAATGCCAAACTTCACATTGCTCTTGATATGCTTTTCCAACATCAGTTCATAACCTTTACAAGACTCCACCCATTTTTCACAAGTGATTTGGGTGGATTCAAACTCCTTTTTGCACACTTGGTATTTTTCTACTATAGTTTGGAGTTGGTCTTTGGTTATGTTGTGTTCATGTTTTAAGCTGCTGATTTCAGTTTCTTTGTCAAACAATTTGTTTTTCAACTCTTTAAAAGTTTTCTCAAATTGGAATTCATCTTTTAAAATATTGTTTCTAAGGTTTTCATTCACCTCTTTTATGTTAGCATAGGCAATAATGCATTTATCTGAACACAAATCTTTTAATATCTGAGGTGATATCTTAGCAGCAGCCATCATGGCACAGTCACATTCATTCCCACACACATACTAGCATCCCATGGATCAGCAAGAGGTTCCAACAGAGGTTCAGTTTCTTTTTCTTCTAACATCTGTTCATCAACAACAGCTGTAACCACTGTTTCAGTAATTTCTTCCACTTCTTCAGATTGGACTCCACTTCCTCAGATTCTTGCCCTTCTGGTATTGACTCTAATGCAATGAAATAAAATTCATCAGGAGAAACATCAGGATTAGCAATTAGAGCAAAATTTTCATCATTTAAATCCTCAGGTAAGCTACTCCAATCAACAAAGCCTTGTGTAAAGAAACTCTGTTGATTGACCTTTGCTGGAGCAGATGTTTGTGCAGCTTGTTGAGGTGTAGGTTGCACTTGAACATGAGATACAGGGGCTTGAACATACTGAATCAGTGGAACAGTGGTTTGGACATACTGCACAGGAATAGTGTTTACAGGATGTGTAAAATAGGCAGTGTTTTGCATATGAGGAGCAGGGGTATATTGTGAATAGTGCACAATGCTTTGAGTGTTTTGAGGTCTTGGACTAGGGTGAGTGATGATTGATCCACTGTTTTGACTCCTACATTCCATAACAAAGTGACCAAGCCTTTTACACTTATAGCACTTGATTTTTGACTTAGCTAACCCCACCTTCAAATTCCCATGCAATCCTGGAAATTTCCTACCAGTCCTTTTGTAAAACTTGCTTGTTCTAGCACTCAACAAGGAAAGTTGATGAAAAAATGCCCATTTCTTCCAGATCAGCGGGATCAAAATGTTGGAGGTCATTCAGTTCAAAAGATAAGTTATCAGAGATCTAGGTTTCCCCATTAGCTGTGAAAGCATAACTGGGTGAGTAAGGCTCGGAGTTGAAGGCTCCACCTGCAGTTATGTCAATATAATGATCATAACTTTGGTCCTTACTACCACTAGATGACTCTTCTTGACCCAAAAGTGTTGTGTTACCAAAAGTGTAATCATCAGCAACTTTTCCAGATTCCTGCAACTTCTTTTTCTGGTTCAGCTCTCTTTCATATGTGAGAAGCCTACCATGAAGTTGGGACAGATTTAAATCCCTGAACCCCAAAGAATTTCTGGTCACAAAGGCTATAGTGTCCCACTTTTCTAGTAGTGATCTAAGAAACCTACTATTTAAAGTGAATTTAGCATATTCAACATTAACCAGTTTTAGCTCACTAATCAGACAACTAAACCTTTCAAACTGCTGGGTCAATGACTCTCCCTTAACATGACAGAATGTTTCGTATTGTTGGTTTAAAACCTCTCTGTTGTTTTCAATAACCTCTTCTGTCCCACCAAATTGCTCTTTGAGTGCATCCCATAGCTCTTTAGCACTGTTACAGTGTAACAGGCCAGCATATATGTCATTGGGTGGTGTTGTGGCCACTATACTAAATGCCTTAGTATCTAGCTCAATCTTCTGAAAATCCTGCTCAAAGTAATTTTCAGGGGTTTTAGGTACTTAGACCTTGGGATCTTCTGCACTAGGTACCATTGGAACATGAGGTCCAAAGATGACAGACTTCCAGCAACCGGTGTTTTGTTGTGCTAACACATGCCCCATCCTACGTTGCCAGATATTGTATTCAGATCTGACAAGCATAGGTGGCTTGTAGAGTGTGCCGGTGTTGTGAGGGTCCTGTGATTATGAAGACATCTTGGTTGTTTTACAGAAGTTTTTGTGTAATCCACTTTGAACGTGATTACATTTATACTCTGTTTTTCAACAAATAAGAACAACACAGTATCAATGAAATTGAGCTGATCTTTTTTGTCAAATTGATGGTTAAATCGAATTTGACTGACCTATGCTCTGATACCAATTGTTAGGATCTAGTTTTAATTGATTGTGTTGTTTTATAAGAAATGTAAGATGAAGAAGATAAACAAGTGAACAATTGCAACGGAATGAAGAAAAACTTTATAACATAATCAAGGAAAGAACAGTTTTCATCATATATGCTTGATAATCAAAAGATTGATTTACACAATGTTTCGACTATGCATGTATGAACACTTTCTCCCCCTCAGCCTGAGCTCATAATGTTAGTTCATACAAGATGCAAGTGAGTGCTAAGAGCTAATAGAACAGTACAGGAACTGTCTATTTATTATACAATCCTAAACACTATGGCATCTTTGTTGACATCACCTAGACAGTGACAACTAACAATCTTAACAACTTCTAAACACTGATGATTACAAACAATGTTACATTAGACAATGATAAACTAAACGCTGATGAATGTGTAGGTCCTGAAAACCGGATCTTTCAATGATATCAAACAACCTATTGATTGTGCGGAATCCAATCAATAGGTGACTCAAGAAAAACTCGAAATACGAAGAACACACCGAATCACTTTTAAGACTTGCACACAATTCTATTACTTGAATAAGCAAAACCATCTAGTACAAGTGTTCTTCACAATCAAAATGCCTTTCTCTAACTCTAGAATTTGTAACAATGAGGCTAACCCTAAAACAAGCTAAAAACTTGTTTATATACCTACTCAAGCCCACTTCCCTACATGGGCTCCCCTTGGGCCTGCTTGGCCCACATGGCCTAAAGCTTGGCCCAAGTGACCTATAAAGGTCCAAAACCTAATATAAACTAACCCGGTAAGGCCCAGTTTGTAACCATATCTCGTTGTGTTAATTTGATGCGTCAGTCTCACACTTTAGGGCCTAACAATCTCCCCCTAGACTGTTGCCATCAAATTGTCTTCATAACATGAATTCAACAACGTCTTCAATGAAGTCTATGGTTGTCACTATGCTGCAGATGTTGTGGAAGTTCTTGACTTTTGAACTCTCAGCACTGGGTCTTTTTCTTCAGCTCTTATGGTTAGCTTCATATCAGGATCACGGTCAGCTTTGCTTGAAACATCTTGTTAAAGAAATGTGAGGGGAGGATTCTCAGCAGCTCTTTTCTTGTTCGATAACTCTCTTTCAAGCAGGTTCATGGTACTTCCACAGATGTACTTTCACTGTCAGACAGCATTTCGTATCTGGTTCTTCTGACTCGGGTACATCTTGTTGTTGTGCTGCTTCAGGCTTTGTCAGCAGCTAACAGCATCTCAATCTTTGTCAATCCCTGTTTCTTGATTGAAATCAAGTTCTCCACATGCTCAGAAATTCATAAGCAAACATTTCTATGCAACAGGGAGAGTACCATATGAACACTTGGTACATCCAAATACTTGTACTCGGATTTCACAATTTAAATTCTTTCAACTTTTTATGATCAGTCAAATCTTTAAGAACGGTTATATTTTTTTAATTTTGAGAAAAATAAATAAAGACTCTATTTTTGGATTTTTGGGTTTATAGAAATCAAGACACTATTTTTGTTTTTTTGAATTTTGATTTTTTTTATTTTTAAGAACTAAAAAACAAATAAAACTCAAAATATAAACAACTTCCATAGTATACAATTACAATTGCTCAGGGATCAAAATCCGTTCTCAGGCAGACTAAGGAACACTTTTCAGTACGAACCTAATCAAACTGGTCTATGCGATTGCCAATATGTTTGTCGACTTAAACTTTAACGCTCAACTTTCAATGCTTAAGGTAATATTACACTATTATACCTGTGTGTCCCATTCCAAGGCACACCCCAGCGATCAAGGTAAGCACAGTGATTCATTGTAATAGGTGAGTATACTGATGTCATCCTGTTTTATTTACAACGTTAGACCATTGGTGATAGGTTAGTACTTTCATGCAGTAGAGCGACCAATGATTGTGTCTAATGAGGGCGAGGCAAATACCATTTTAGTACGAATTTAGCACTTTGAGCATTGGAAATTTTCTCATTTTGAGATTTGATTCCTTAGGGTTTGTGTCCTCTTGGGATCTATTAAGATATCCTGACTGTGTCTAGGTCTGCATTTAATCTCGATGCAACAGAAGGACAACCAAGATATCCCTGGATGATTCAACAATATAAAGACCTAAAACCTCACATGTTGGCTATCAATCAACGCGAGAATTAAGACCATAAAATCATACGCCGTTGGTATGTTACCCACATGGTACATAGTTCGTTATGTTTATATCACTTAGTATCTTTTATCATTTTGAGCGCCAAGCCTATCGACATATCACAGTAGATCCTAGTCTTTTCAGCTATGGCTCCTTATATGTGTTAGTCAAACCCTTTAACATGAACATTTATATCAATTCCTATATCTTGAAATTTATCTTTCTGACTTTTTTCATTTTCAAATGTTTTTGTATTTTTCTCATTTTCTCCCCCTAAAACAATGCATATTTACAGCAAACTCTTTTTGGATTTTCTGAGTTTTCTCTTCCTAAAGTAAATATATGTCTCTCTCTCCCCCTAAATTTGTGCATAAAACGTATGCCCAAATTTACCATTTACCAGAGAAAGGACACTTTATGTACAAAGTAATGAACTAAGAAGAAGAAAAAAATGTTTTTGCTTAACCATTCTGTCATCAGATTGAAGACTAATTAATATCCAAATTAAGTACTAAATTTAAATTGTACCTTTTGCTGATCTTATCTTACTTCTCTTATCTCCTCCAAAGGAAACATATCATCTGTAAAAAAATTGAGCTTTTTGCAACAATGAAATGTTACCTGTTTTATCTCTGGAACAGCCGCTATCAACATTCCAGAGATTGTCAACAGCTCCTCCTTGGTTGTTCCTGAAAAATAAGGAGATTAGTAAGACATTGGTACCTAGGCCATCGTGGTCCTGGGATTTCCTAAAGCATCAAAATAAGTTGTTTCAAGTTTATTAGATTTAGAAACAGATTTTTGTTCCAGAAAAGCTTTGCGTTTGTTTTTAGCAGCATTCTAATCCCCATCAGAAGGTTTAACCTTGGGATTCACATTCTTCATTGCCTTAGGTGACGATACCTTCATCAGCTTGGAATGATTGTTGTCCTTTCATGTAACCCTCTGATTTTGCACATAATAGGGTATGTAGGGATGATGTGTGCAGTTCCGAGCAATATGACCAGCATTGTCGCAATTGAAGCATGTTTGTCTTTTCACATAGAAGGCATTCTGATCAGCTTGTGTAGCTCTTGTAGGCCCTGAAGGATGAACTGGTCCTTTCTGTGCTTGTTTTCCTTGCACATTTCTTGCAAATGAGGCTGAATTTGGATGTCTATACTTGTCGTTTGCAGGGGCCTTCTGTGGTGGAGATTTCTTTTGATTCTTCTTGTTTTGCTTAGATTGCAAGTATTGTTCAGAAATCTCACCAGTCTTTCCGAAAGCTTTGTTAGCACAGTCAAAAGCATATTTCTCACATTTGCCATTACTGACTGGCTTAACAAAAGCATTTTTCAAATTACAAGCCTTTTGCAGACTATTGCTACCCGTTGGGGATCTTGGAGAGCATGATTGTCTTTGATGTTTAGACTTCTACTTTCCGCGTCCTTTACCTGCTCATTTTGGCTCTTGTTGCTTGATTTGAACCTTTTCATCAGTAACAGAAGGTTCAAATTGTTCATCTAGCACACTTGGAGCCTTGTTCACATTAGTCTTCACTTCTTTCTTCATGTCATCTGCTTTGACAGAATTAGAGAGTTCTGGTTTGTCGGATGAAACACCGAAAACTTCAGCTGAATTATTTGACGAGTTGTCAGCACAAGAGGGTTCTACACATGATACCTTTGATGCTGATGTGATTAAAATACAACATATAAATTATGTCAAATACGGCATAAAAGCAACCATTTTTATACTAATGTTGGAAAAAGCTCATGTTTTCGTTCCTTTTATATTTTTAGGGACAAAAGAGCTTAAATTTGCAAAAGGAGCAAAAAGACAGCAAAATCCAACAAAAATGTAAAGAAGAAGGAATTGCCGCAGCTTGCCAAGCCCCGATTCACATCCAAACCTCAAAATAACAAGAACAGAAGGCTGACACGGGTCGTGTCCAAAGATGGATACTGGGCAGAAGAAAAAGACAACTGCAAACGACAAAACTAGCAGCCAACACGGGGCCGTGCTAGACCAGCACGGGGCGTGGTCAACTCAAGGATTTGCAAAATCTATGATAGTGTAGCAAGTATTTTGGCCACGGGCCGTGCCATTGACACACGAGGCCGTATTAGTACAACATCTGACAAGCAGTTAATGAGGAAGCGAGAGAGAGATGGGCACGGGGCCGTGCCAGGCAGGAACGGGCCTTGCTAAAGCTTCTGTTTACAGCTATAAATAGAAGTGCTTGGTTTTACTTCAACTCATCCCTTGGCAAACCACTTCTCTCTCACTTGCCACCACTCCACCACCATTACAACACCATCATCCACCACCATCATCCATTTTTCCATCTTTGGAGTGTGTATATAGTCTCGAGATCCAAGATTGATCATAAGAATGTTGGTCAAACAAAGGCCATGCTTGGCTAAATTCTTACATCACTTGGTGAAGACTTTTCTTTTATGTATTTCTATTATGATTTCCAATCTTTGGCTACTTTTTAATTGGGTATGTATTAATGACGTTAATAATTAGTTTTTTTATATTGAAGGCGAATTTACTCAAATACTGTTGATATGTTCGTTTACTCAACATCTTCATGTCTTTACAGTCTATATAAAGCATGTTAATTAACCTGAAAGGGAGATTAGAGGGGTGGTTTGGGTAATTCTATATCCCGTTCAATGTATAGATCCTGCGAGAAACTTGTTCAAGCCTAGTAACACCTCACGAGTCGGAGCGGGCATTACCCACCACGGGAGAGGTGCAAAAAGCTTGAATCCCTTATTCTTAAACTACTATTAAAACTTTAAACCAACCCCACGAGGACTATATCCCAACTGACTCAGACCAACGGGTTGAGGGTGATCGCCGCCTTTTACGAGGGGTCCACCACATTTTGCATTAATAACTTACTTAATTATCTTTCAATATTCCGACCTAGTGGGATTGTGTCCTTGCTAACTCAAACCACTAGGTTGAGGGTAACGTCACTTCCAAAAGAGGGGTCTACTACTATAACTAAGATAATCTCTTAAAATGGCCAAAATGCGGAAATCATCAAAGGGATACATGAAGGATAAGTTGGATCTAAGTGATTCTTTCTTGTCTATCATTTTTATTTTATTTTTCTTTTTTGCTTTTATATTTTTATTAGCTTAAAAGTCTTTTCTCAAAAATTGGTACGATTAGACGTTAACGGTAAACCGGTACTAAAAGCTCTTATGTCCATGGACGACCACGGTATCTTGCCATCACTATACTACGTCCGCGATGGGGATACTTGCCCTAGCGTGTGTGTGGAGTGATAGTAGCATATAGTGTTTTATAAATTTAAAACTTGAAATTAGCGAGTAAAAAGAGCTAAAAATAGAACTAAAAAAATATATACTCCCGCACGCACGTCAGGTTTTTGGCGCCGTTGCCGGGGACTCAAGGATCTTAGGAAAGCTTAAAATTAACGACCTAATCCATTTCTTCCTTTTATTTTTAAGTTTTTCTTCTTTTTCTTTTATTTTCACTCTTTCTACAGACTTGACACAGGGTCGTGGTGCTCCAACACAGGGTCGTGTCAACTCTCCAGAACCTTAAAACTATTTTCTCCCAGATACAGAAGTGTAATACGGGGCCGTGCTGTTCCAGCATGGGGCCGTGCCGACTCTCTCTATTTGTAAGAAAATAGTGGCCGCCTGATCCCGACGGTCTAAATATATATATATATATATATATATATATATATATATATATATATATATATATATATATATATATATATATATATATATATATATATATATATATATATATATATATATATATATATATATATATATATATATATATATATATAAATATATGGATTTCTTTGATTATTTCTACCCCCACCACTCTTACGGGTTATGGTGCGATTTCTATGGGGAGGATCATCAAGAAGCAGAATGTGGCGTTCTAAACTTCACTCCCCACTATTTAGCCCCATCGTTTTCCTGTAACGAAACCCCTGAAACAAGCGGAAGTGGAAATAACGAGGAAATCCCTATGCCTGAACCCCATCGATCCTCTTTTCTAGACGACCTAGAACCTATAGGCGAAATTGAAAAAAGGATCATCCAAAAAATCCAAGAGATAGAATCTTACTTGAAGGCGCGAAATTCATCAAAGACTCCATCCGATGGAGAACCGATGGAGGAAAAAATAGGCGTATAAGACGACACCGAGGCCAACCAAACCTCTACCATAGACAACCGCGAAAACGAAAGCGATAGTCATCCTTGTATCAATTCAGCCGTGACGGTCCCCCTTACCGAGTGTGAATCTCACACCAACAGCATGGACAAGAGTGAATCGACTCACACCTTCTTTAAAGAGAGCCCGGAAAAGGTAAATAAGGAAAGATCCCATTTTTCCATTTTTAAAGAACTCTTCTACCTTTCCGACAACCTCTTGCGTTTTCGTATCCCTCGCTTAAGTCTGCGGTATATCCGACAGTACGGTGTTGTTCCAACCAGTAAGGAACCACCCAACATAAGATAATTCCTTAAATAATTAAGTAAAAATTAAATAAAAAACTCTGATACGGGGCCGTGTTCCTTGAACATGGGGTCATGCCCACTATCTTCCAGTAACATGGGGCGTGTCAAACTAACACGGGGCCGTGCCACTCGTATTTTTTCGACACAGGGCCGTGGAAATAGTGACGTAGGCCATGTTCAACTAACGGACAACATTCTATGACACATGAATACGGCACGGGGCCGTGCTACCCAGGCAAGGGGTCGTGCCCACGTGCTGTCACTGTCTATAAAGTCAGCCTTTGGGAGAATGTTTGGAACCATTCTCAAAAGGCAAAATCTATGAGATTCTTCACACATACCAGAAGAGGTATATTCTTAAAAAGTTCTCAGTTGGACTTCTTGTCTTTTCCTCTTTTGTGCATTTCCTCTTCTTCATCCTCCATGAACTCCATTGAAGCTTGAAGCTAGAAGCTTCAAAAGCTTCAATAGGAGGCTCATACTCTTGATTTTTAGCTCAAGGTTTTGCAAATTCACGTTAGTAAAACATTATTTTAAGTTATTTACGTTTAGAAAATCAAAAACCAGTCAAAACTAACTTAAAATAAAGTTTTTAGAGCTAAAAATTTGGAGCGGATGGAGCAGCACGGGGCCGTGCCAGGATGGCACGGTGCCGTGTTGGATGGTCTGATCTTTCATTTCTTTCTAACGGTTAGTTATTTTCTATCACGATGGCGAGCCAACAGAGTGGAACATCGTTGACGAGCTCCAGAGTCAAAGGAGAGGAAGAAGGCTCTCAATCGAGGCCACTATCGTAAGATACGTTAGTGCCTTAAGGGGAGCCTTGATGAGATAACATTGGTGGAAGAGGTTCTCATGGATCGAGTGAACTACCTTACCATGGGGCTGGAGGATTGTTTCAGAGAAATCAACCTTTTGCATCAAAGGTTGAATATCTTGGCTTTACCTCCCATGGAGCCCATCTTCCCACAAGGAGATTGGAACCTAGCCAACGAGATCATACAACCTACGGGTTGGGATGTGGAGATTCCAAAACCTCCTTCTATTGACGCCACTTTTGAGGTCCTGATCAATCCCACACCTGCTCAAGACGAGGCGGAAGAAGAGCCCTTTATCTTCCTACCAAGGGAGATTGAAGAAATGCTCAACGACCTCTAGCCTTGAGTATTTCCGATAAAAGCTATTAGTCCTCCATCTTCCAACATTCATAAATTTAGGAATGCAGCTTTTAGGTTGTTAAAAAAATTTGATCTCGGAAAGGTATTTCCAAGATTTTATCTATCTATCTTTAGTTTAAGTAGGTTTGTAAGTTTTCTTTTCCTTGTAATGTTTCTACTCTAATGAAAAAATGGATGTTTGGATGATGGTATTTCAAATAAATGTGTTAGATAGAACGGAAACACAAAATGGATGATGAAGTGGAACCCATGCACGTAAAATAGAAGCCTCCCGACTCAATTTCTGCAAAACAGTGGCTGCAGCACGGGGCCGTGCTCACTCAACACGCCCCCGTGCCTGTCTTACTTTTGTAAAAAACTCCTTGTTCAGAAGGTGGCACGGGTCGTGCTCATCCAGCACGCCCCCGTGGCCACCCCACTGTAAGTCTTCTGATTTCTGTTACTGGCACTTTGGGCATGGGGCCGTGTCCCCATAGCACAGGGCCGTGCTGCAAGCGCCAGTAACAAATTTTTTTTGTTATTTTCATACATTTTACACATTTTTCCAAAATAAATCCTTTTTGGCACACATTGGGACAATGTGTAATTTAAGTGTGGGGGAGGATAATAAAAACCATGAATCGTTTGTCCTAAACCAAGCCTTACACAAAACTCACCTTGGAACCGCTAAACACCCCAAACTTTTTCAAAAAAATTTCTTTTCATTTTTTTACTTGTCTAAAGTTTAGTTGGGTAAACAAGTTCTAAAAATTATGTTTTCACAAATTTACAACCAATAGCGTCGTGATAAAAAGAAGCAATCTAGAAAAATTACAAAAACAGGCATGATAAATCTTTGTAAAATTTGATTATATACACATTTTTACACTATGACCTTTTTTCCCACAAAAAGTGAGTTTTGAGCCATTACCGAGCATAAAAATATACATCTTTACTAATTGCTCAATTTTCGTTTCTTGTGTGAATAGCCCGTATGGTTCTCACGAATCTAGAACTTGACAATCCGATACGTTCCAAGTCCTTACTGACAAAAATCCAAGTAAGTAAATGATAGAGGCATTAGGTCAAACTCATTTTTCAAATAAAACCTTTATTTTTCTTTGCTTTATACTAACAAAAAACACTCCCTTAGTCAAACCCTTTGAGCCTTAAAAACCTTTATTTTTCTTTGCTTTCATCCTTCATTCTTGTAAATTTATCGGCTATAAAATTACGACTATGGCTCAGTTTCAACTATGGCAAAAAAAAATCAGAAAAAGTTGAAAAATATGCCAAAGTATTTTTTGCTAAACCAAAAAGCAATAGAAAAACCGATAATTTACGTTTTTACCCCTTTCTCGAATAAAACTTACCAAACCCGAACCACCACTTACCCTTCAAAAGTCCTCTTGATACTTATAAGGATTTAACGTCAAAAGGAGGAGATTTGATCGATTGTCAAGCCTATGGTAGGAGTAAATTCCACTCGGGCACAAGCGTTTCACTTAATATTAGCCGAGTGTTGAGTGAATATTTGTGAGGCGCGTAAAATTGTATATAACTAAATAGAATTTTATTAAGGCATATTATGCCCAAAATAAATAATTTTTCGTAAATTAAGTTTTAAATAAATCATGACGAAGAGGATTGTAAATAAAATAAAAACAAAATAAATTTAGAATTTGCATGCCTAACACTCTAAAGATAGGACCCAAAAACTTTCTCTTCTACCCATTCCGTTTGGGTGTGTATAGTCTCGGGATCCAAGATTGATCGTAAGAATCTTTGTCAAACAAAGGTCACGCTTTGCTAAATTCTTACATCACTTGGTGAAGACTTTTCTTTTATGTATTTCTTTTATGATTTCCAATCATTGGCTACTTTTTAATTGGGTATGCATTAATGAGGTTAATAATTAGTTTTTTTTTTTACATTGAAGGCAGATTTACTCAAATACTCTTTATATGTTCGTTTACTCTACATGTTCATGTCTTTACGGTCTATATAAAGCATGTTAATTAAGCTGAAAGGGAGATTAGAAGGGTGGTTTGGGTAATTCTATGTCTCTTTCAGTGTATAGATCCTGCGAGAACCTGTTTCAAGCCTAGTAACACCTCACGAGTCGGAGCGGGCATTACCCACCACGGGAGAGGTGAAAAAAGCTTGAATCCCTTATTCTTAAACTACTGTTAAAACTTTAAACCAACCCCACGAGTACTGTATCCCTGCTGACTCAGACCAATGGGTTGAGGGTGATCGCCGCCTTTTATGAGGGGTCCACCACATTTTGCATTAATAACTTACTTAATTATCTTTCAATATTCTGACCTAGTGGGATTGTATCCTTGTTGACTCAATCCACTAGGTTGAGGGTAACGTCGCCTCCAAAAGAGGGGCCTACTACTATAACTAAGATAATCTCTTAAAATGCTCAAATTGCGGAAATCATCAAAAGGGTACATGAAGGATAAGTTGGATCCAAGTGATTCTTTCTTGTCTATCATATTTATTTTATTTTTATTTTCTATTTTTATCTTTTTATTAGTTTAGAAATCTTTTCTCAAAAATTGGTTCGATTAGACGTTAACGATAACCCGGTACTAAAAGCTCTTGTGTCCTTGGACGACCTCGGTATGCTGGCATCACTATACTACGTCCGCGATGGGTATACTTGCCCTATCGTGTGTTTAGGGTGATAGTAGAATATCGTGTTTTATAAATTTAAAACTTGAAATCGGTGAGTAAAAAGAACTAAAAAAATATATACACCCGCACGCACGTCAAGTTTTTGGCGCCGTTGCGGGGGACACAAGGATCTTAGGAAAGCTTAAAATTAACGGCCTAATGCTTTTCTTCCTTTTCTTTTTAGGTTTTTCTTTTTTTTCTTTTATTTTCCCTCTTTCTATAGACTTGACACGGGGTCGTGCTGCTCCAACAAGGGGCTGTGTCAACTCTCCACAACCTTAAAACTATTTTCTCCCAGATACAGAAGTGCAGCACGGGGCCGTGCTGTTCCAGCATGGTTCCATGCCAACTCTCTCTGTTTGTAAGAAAATAGTGGCCGCCTGATCCCGACGGTCTAAGAAAATTTAACACGGAGCCAAAAAACGAATTAACACAGCTGAATTCACTAGAATCATCTGATTCTAATTTCTCAGAATCAACTTCTTCAGGTGATTCACATTTTGAATCAGATGGTTCAACTGGCTCATTCATTTCATTTGCCGATTCAGTCTTTGTTACACAAGCATCAACGTTTTCGCCCAAACCATCAGGCCTAAAATTAAACACAGAGCCAAAAAACAAATTAACAAAGTTTTGCATCAAAACATGGTCTAGATTAGGTTCATTTATTAAATTTTCAGACTGATCAGACTTAGATGCTTGTTCATCCCCAACTATATCTTCAACTTCTACTTCATCTGCAAGGGAAGACGAAGCATTAGTATCATTCACACAATAAGAAACAAACTTGATAGGTTCATTTGTTTGTTTTCAACAGGTTTACTGTTGATCAATGACTTATCAGTTTTTGGACCGTAAGTCAAAGTATCAGCATTTATCAATTCCTCCACAGTTAAAGGCAAATAGGTGTAGTTGTGATTAAATGGAGGAGGGACTTTATTGTAACCTAAACCACACCATTTCCTTTTTTTTGTATTCTAATTGGATGTCACACAAATCTTTGACCAATTTACTAGAAGTTTAATATTTCTTTATATTTACCTCATTTATCTAATATTTTTGTTTGATTTCTTCCAGTTCCTTGGTCACAGCCTCTATAGTTTCTTTGGCATCCCTATTGTGACAACTTTTGATACTCATATATTCTTTAAGCTTGGAAATATCTTTACGTTGAGCTTCACTCTTTTCTTTGTATAACCTTTCATTTTTGGTTAAATAAGAGTTATGCCTTTTTATGTCTTGAAGATCTTGGATCAGTTCTGAGTTGTGTAAACGATATGCTGCAACTCTACCTCTACATTCAGGAGTACATAAGTAAGAATTTATCTCTTCAACAGTAAATCCTTCCCGAGCCTTGAATTCCATATCGTCAGTAGGTGGTTGATTCTTTGGAGCTTTGTTCGTTTCCTGTGATCAAAATCTGAGAAAAACACAAGCCAAAGCGAGAACCCGTGTACTCGCTAAGTCAAATACTTTGCGCGCGGTCGAACCAGCTTCCTGTATCGCACCTCAAAAATCTGTCAAAACCGTTATCACAAACAAACTCCTTTTTTTAATTTATTTGAAGTTTTCAATTCCCTATTTTTAACTTTATATATATATATATAGGAGATGGTTCAAATGAAAACCACTTTTATTGCGAAAACTCGAAAACTAACTAAAAAAACCTAAAAAACACAACAATTTTTTTTACAATTTTTTTATTAAAAATCGCTAGTTTTTATATATAAAAATACTTTTTTTCAAAAAAAAAAATTGTAGTCCACATGTGTAATAGTACATATGTGTGTATGTGTAATACACATGTGTACTCTACTATTACAAATGTGTACTACAAAAAAAAATTTTGAAAAAAAGTTTTTTTTTATATAATTTAAATAGCAAAAATTGGTATGCAAAAAAAAATTGGTATGTTTTTTAGGCTTTTTAGTTAGGTTTCGAATTTTCGCGATAATTAGTGGTTTTCATTTGAACCTTCCCCTATATATATAGAAAACGGTGGAAAGTGTGAGAACGCATCCTGGCCCAACACGTGGCGCGGGACATGATCAGGGTCCGAGGGTTTTTTGTCTTTTTAGTATTCTTCTCCTTTCCTGATTTTCGCGTTTGACATGTTGCTTTATTTTTTTCATGCAAGATCATTTTGGCGTTATCTAGAATCATTAATTACTTGGCGTTTTACTGTTTTTTCTCATATTTCTCCTCGTTAAATTAATTCTTTTTGTGTCACATAGTTAATTTTTTTGGCGTTATGGCTTTCCATGTCATTTTTTGGCGTTTTGGGTCTTTCTGTTAATAATTGATTACCATAGATTAATATTTTATAAAATTACACTAATACGAAATCAAAATAATCTAATAATCTTCCGTGGGTGGGATTACATCAGAGATGTACCCATTGCTTTGTTCATCACTTTCTTCAGATTCATCAACATCAAATTTTAGATTTGCGTATAACGCCATTAGCTCGTCTCTTCTTTGCTGCAGCCTATTCTTGAATATAACTGCATCCTTGGATTTTGGATCGTTTGAAGGTGCTAAATCACAGAGTTGTTCAATGATAGGTAGCAACCCTGTCTTCAACATTTCTTCCATTGGCAATGAATATTGCACCCCATTTTTATAAGTCATTTCAGCGTTCCTTCTTCCTCATGCATCACCCAACTGCTAAGTTTTGGTAGAGGAGTATCGTCAATATCACCATCATCTTCATCATCTTCTGCCGGAAATTTTCTCTTCAGTCTTTTTATTACAGTTCGGGTTCTTTCACAATCGTTTGCCATTGGAACCCCAAGGGCCAGGATATCCCTCTGAACCCCTTCATTCATTCCAAGCATGGCTTTGATTGTCCTTACCTTTACCCTTCTCCTATCAGAGAACTTTATGATGAATCGTTTCTCTTTCCTTTCAAACCTCCATGCAATAATCTTAGCCATTTTTAAAGTTTTTGGCGTTTTGGACAATATGTGGCGTTTTAGTCCATGTTTTTTGCGTGTTTGAGCTTGTGGTTCTAATGGTCTTCTTTTATATTGACTTTTTTTCCCGCGCATGATAGGTAATTATGGCGTTTTGAAAAAGATAAATAAATTTAATTCCCCAAGTATTTTGCTTTCAATATAATAAATGTTAGTAATTATGTTTTCCGTCGTTTCATTTTATTGTTTTTGCAGTTACCGTGTTTTGTTTTCAGTCTCAACTGTTTTTATGATGTAACACGTCTAATCTTAACGGCTGTAATTATGGCGTTTTGTTTTCCAATGGCGTTTAGATAACGATTGGACTTTTTTGTTTTATATTCTTTGCACATTGTTTCACGCTTTTTTTATAATAGTAGTTGTTCAAAGTAATTTTATTATAGTTTGGTAGTTTTTTGAGGGTGTTTTTATGGCATGATGGCGTTTTACAAGCATTTGCTCATTTTGGCGTTTTATTATATTTTTCATTATAGTATTAATGTATTTTTGTTGTTTATTAAGTGAAATTACAAAACAAACAACAGATAAAGAAAATTAAAAAAAAAAACAAAATAGAAGCAATTTATGATCTAAATCTTCAGTGTAATCAGTCTTTTTTGCTTTTGAAACTACAAGAACTGTCAGAAATAAATGGTGTTTTGGGTTTGGCGTGGTTTATTTTCTTTGTTCATGTGTTGAAGTGTCTTTGTGGATGTTGGAGACATAGATCAACCCTTTGTGGGCGGATGCTATCTGCCCGTCGTCTTCATTATAATCATTGAGGCCAAAGTAGCACTTACACTGGTATAGGTCTCTTCTACTCATCCAAACCTTCTTCAAGAACAAAGATGACAGAATGACATATGGGTGTCATCAGTCCCTCTTTTTTGAATTTTGTGCATCTCATGCAGCAAAATCTTACTACACTCACGTAACAAATCATTCAGCGAAACTTCATGCAGAACATTACTGAGTATCAAAGAAAAGATGTTTGCCATCGTTGTATTTTTTGCCGTTTTACATTGAATTGTATTTTTTTTTTTGGAACCACTGTGTTTTTTTTTTTTTTTTTGTGTTTTTTTGGTTTGATAAACGGAAGGTGGTGAGACGTTTTTATTTATAAACGGAAGGCGGGATATTATTTTTATAACAAAAAATGTAATTAACATTTATCCAGATGTAAGGTTTGGCGTTATATATTATGGCGTTTCATATTTTATGGCGTTTTTGTAGCAAGAGAGCTTAAATAAAAACACCGAAATAAAGTACGTAGTGATAAAATTGGCGTTTTGTATTTATTTGGCGTTTTATTTTTCAATGGCGTTTTATGTGAGAAATGAGGTTTTACATTTTTTACCCTTAATGAAGCGCGTCCACGTAATAAAATTGATGTTATTTACGAAAACGCCACTGCGCCAATCTAGTACATAGATTGTTTTGATCGGACGATCCATAAGCGTTCTCACTGTTCTCACACTTTCTACCGTTTTCTCTAAATCCTGACCATATATATATAACAAAAGGGGTGCAAGTTGGCTACAAAGTCCAATTTTCCTACAAAGTGTACAAAGTAATTAGAACACCACAATTTCAGCTATAAAACACACTCAAAACCTACGAATAACAAAGTGGAGATTACTAAAACGTCATATTTGTGGGTTTTGTGTTATGTTTTGGATGATAAGACTTTGATTATCGAATGAGTAACATTAGTGTGTTTTATATTGATTATCATGTTGTGTTTTATAATTATAGTTCTACGATGGTGTGTTTGAAGTTTTTATGGACCGATAGGGTTTGGATATTGTGTTTTAGTGATCTTCACTTTGTTATTCGTGAGTTTTGAGTGTGTTTTATAGCTGAAATTATGGTGTTTTATGACTTTGTACAATTTGTAGGAAAAATAGACTTTGTAATCGAACACCACCCAAATAAAAGAAAACCTAATTAATATTATATTTATTATTATTATTAAGAGTAAAATGCAATTTGCGTCCCTGTGGTATGTCCTAAACATCAACCTAAGCCCCTAAATTAAATTTTTGGATGTTTGAGCCCCTGACCTTATAAATTCATAACACTTTGAGTCCCTGCCGTCAGTTTGACTGTTTGAGGCAGGGGTAAGACCGTCTTTTGACATATATTAATAACACTTTGCGTCCCTATGGTATGAATGAAATATCAACCTGAGCCCCTAAATTCATTTTTTGCTTTTTTCTTAAGAAATCTAATAATTCAAATTAAATTAACTCTTTTATTTTTTAAAAAATGCAATCTAATAATTAACTCTTTTTAAATAAATGCAATATAATAATTAAATGTATACTATATATATCAAAGATCCACAAGCAATTGGGTTTGAAGAAACACTAGATAAATGGTCGGAACCGAGATATCTAGGGGGTTTGAATCCGCATAAAAAGGTTAGTTCCTACTCGATTGATTTAGATCTTAACAGACATTCTTCTCCGGTAATTCTGCAAAAAAGAAGCACCGTTAGCCTCGCCAAGGGGAGAAGAGGGTTCTCTCCTTGACCCGACTCCGGTGTGAGAATAAGTATTGGGAATGAAGAAGAAGATGTATTTGAGAAGTGAGTGTAACCTGAATTTCATACCTGAATAGTTCTCTTATTTATAACCGGGAATCTTTGGGCGGGAAAACCCGTTAGTGAAAAGAAGACGGAAAATGCTAACCCCGTAAGCGGTTATGTTTTCTTCCGTTAATACTCTTGATCCGACGTGATAGCACACGGATCGTGGTTTTGATCAAAGGCTAGGGATTAGCCACGTGTAAAGTGGCTAAGTGGGGATTACCCTTCATTTGCATGCATTCGTTGTGATTTTAAGGACGACTGATGTAGTGACACGTGTCCAGACGGTTGTAACCGTCTTGGTGGTGCACGATTGTATTATTTCTAGAAGACTACTGTTGTAATCTGGTGTGACACCTTATCGTGTGGAAACAGGTGAATAAATCCCAAGTCTGGGCAAATAATATCCAAGTCTGGATATTAAGCGGAAGTATCTAACTCTGGATTCTTATCCCTTATTTGGTGTAGGAGAGGCGCAAGGTTTTATGATTCCCTTTGGGTGCAAGTGTTGACTGTTGTGGGCCTTTTAAACCTTTGTTTTGTGAGACCAGTGCGCGGCCGCGCAAGGTGCCAAGCTGAAAATTAAGGCTGTGGTATGGTCCCGAGCACTTATTTATAAGGTTTTTGGGACCTTACCCCTTCAGGGTTATATTCATTCATAATTAAATTCTCGATAACAAAAGACCGTAACTTACAGACTCGATAACAAAAGACCGTAACATACAATACAGAGACAAAACGTCAAAGATCCACAAGCAATTGTGGATCTTTACTGACGGGTGCACTTCGGAATGTAGCAGATATGAATGAATATAACCCAAGTGGTAGATATGAAATTCCAGAGCTCGCTAATTACATATCTGCCACTGGGGTTGTATTCATTCATATGAATGAATATAACCCAAGTGGTAGATATGAAATTCCAGAGCTCGCTAATTACATATCTGCCACTGGGGTTGTATTCATTCATATCAATCACTTCCTTATGTGCACCGCGCCATCTTCTTGGAGGTTGTCAAGTGTTCTCGCCTTTGTAGTTGGTGTTTTGCGTAGTATCTTTACGTCCGCAGCTATTCTGTACAACAAAACACATTCAAATGAGGAACACATTCAATCCAAAACTGATCCGATACAACAAAAACATTCAAACCAGAATCAAAACCAAAACACATTCAAATGAGGAACATATTCAATCCGAAACTGATCTGATACAACAAAAACATTCAAACCAGCATCAAAATCAAAACACATTCAAATAAGGAACACATTCAATCCAAAACTGGTCCGATACAACAAAAACATTCAAACCAAAATCAAAACCAAAACACATTCAAACCAGCATCAAAACCAAAACACATTCAAATGAGGAACACATGCAAGCCAGAATCAAAACCAAAACACATTCAAACCCACATTCAAACCTCTGTTTTGATACCCTAACACATTCAAACCAAAACACATCAAACCCACATTCAAACCCACAAGAATCAAAACCAAAACACATTCAAACCCTCTCTGTTTTGATACCATAAACCCTAAACCCACAAGAATCAAAACCAAAACACATTCAAACTCACATTCAACCCCTCTCTGTTTTGATACCGTAAACCCTAAACCCACAAGAATCAAAACCAAAACACATTCAAACCCACATTCAAACCCTTTGTTTTGATACCCTAAACCCTAAACCCACAAGAATCAAAAACAAAACACATTCAAACCCACATTCAAACCCTCTGTTTTGATACCCTAAACCCTAAACCCACAAGAATCAAAACGTCTGTTGATACATCAAACCCAAAATCAACCCTCTGTTTTTTCAAAATAAACCGCAAATCATCAAATGGAACCCAAAATCATCGAATGGAACCCAAAATCAACCCTCTATTTTTTTCAAAATCAACCAAAAATCATCGAATGGAACCCAAAATCAAACACAGAATCAACCCTTTTTTTTCACAATATAAACACATTCAAATCATCGAATCAAACCAAAAATCAATATGAGGATGAAGATGAACCTGATCTGTTCGATGATGAAGATGTTCGGTGAAGATGATGAAGATGTTCTGTTGAAGATGATGATGATGATCGATGAAGATGATGAAGAGATCTGTTGAAGATGATGATGATGTTCTTGAGAGTTGAAACTGGTGATAATGATAACTGGTGATCATAATGAAACTGGTAATCAATTTATTGTCACACCCCGATTTTTTTACCACGTGTCACCGGTGGGCCCGGTGGGGGTTCCGTGACGTAGTTGATATCATCATAGTCAAACCACACAATTTAAATGCACATCGGAAGCAAAATATATTACAATCCGATATGAAGTAATATCCAAGTATTACAAACGGAAAGTAAAAGATCCACAGGCGGATCGCAAGATAAAATAAAATATTGTTCAACAGACTTCAGGCATCTAAGCTTGCGAGACTTCTATTTGATGCTAGGAGAAACCAGCCTATTACGCGTAGTACCTGCACTTAGTCTTTTTGGGAAAATACGTCAGTTTTCACTGGTAAATACAATTTAACTGACTCATTTTGAAAAGGTTTTAAAAATTGATTTGAAAGCCCGTGGCACAAAACATTTTATAACTTGGGACAATTATTTGCCTATAATCTTGTAAAAGAATTACATGTTTGTTAGCGTTCAGTGTCCGGGTCGTGCCGGATTAAAGTTTAATAGACAAACCACATAGTATAGTTCCGCCGCGAGATTTACTCTCGTACCGACTGTTATACTTTATTTAATGCACTACGGGTGTACGCCTACACCCGTATGCTAAGGTCGTGGCCATTCTTTGAATGATGCCAAGGATATCCGGGACATGGTCATTAAGCCCCCAAAGGCGTTATACAAACAAAACAGCATTTTCAAACGAGTCACATTGATAATACCCAACTACTAATGAGTTAGGGTCAATTTCCCGACCAAGCGGTATTTTATATACCGTACCCCAAGCCCGTATAAAGGAAAATAAGTTAAAAGTATTTACCTGAGCTAAATATAAATTTAATCCCAGCCGTATACCACCAAGCAAGTACAGATAGCTTTTACTGGGCTCCTAAATCTGGAACGAAGGTTTTTAATAACCTATTAGATTTCTAACGGATCTTTAATTTGGCCTAAGCCTAGACCGGTTAGTTCTTAAATGAAGATTACGGTTTAAACGCACGATAAGGCGAAGACCATTTTTAGAATGTGGTTTTGACCCAACAAGCTTGCATACTTGTTTAATATGGGTAACTTAATCACATTCTGGATTTTGAGACCGAAATGATATGGTTTGACCCATTTCGGCTATAATGGGTAAACTAGTTACCTACGCCGATCCGAACGCATAAAGTGCGTAACGAGTAACCATAAGAGTCATATACAAGTTTCCTAAGTTAATATGCCTTAAACATGTTGTGATATCGGAATGATACCTTCCATCATGCCCCAAATGGTTTTAAACCCAATTTATGCCTCATAAGGGCATTTTGGTCATTTTAAAGGGTGTAAAAGGGTTTAAATAATAACCTGAGTTACAGGTCTGATTAAATCAATAAATAAACTTAATTTACTAAGTTATAACAGTAGGGTATTAATCCTTATGTGAAATTTATCAATCTTAATCATTCTAGACACCGTAGGGGCGTTTTGGTAATTTCACAAATGCCTAAAAGGTCAAAACAGAAATTCTGAGTTTAAGTTATCCTCCTACTATTAAAATATAAAATTTTACTGAATACATCAGTAGGTTTTAATCCCATATGCTTAAATAGGTTCTAGTGCATACTTATGTGCTAAAAACGCTTAAAAAGGCGATTTGGAGCCATTTCCGGGTTTTATAAAGAAAGCTGATATTTTTAAAATTCCAGAAGGCTCAAAATAGTATATTTAATATATTAGATCAGTAGAAAAAGGTTTGGGGTCAATCGGATTTATAAAACTCATTTTATGGCTTAAAAGGGCAAAACCGGCATTAGCCGAATTAAGCTTAGAACACTAAGTTATGCTCAGCCTAAAATTGAATAAAAATCTTTAAAAATCTCAAAATATTATTTTAATACAGTAGGTATAAAGTTTTATACAAAAAATTGGGTATAGATAGGCTATATGCAATTTACGCTATTTAATTACTAAAGAAGCTTTTAATTACGCTATTGAGCATAACTCCTAATCTGGACCTCAAACTGATGTCAGATTTTATGGACAAGTTTATAATTCAGTAGTGAAGGTTTCTATCCTCTCACATTTTCAAAAATATTGTTTTAAGGTCAAAAGGGCATAACGGTCAACAATTCGGCATATAACGGAAACTTGCAAATGAATAGGATAACTAAGGATTCAGGTTGTATAACCTCAGAGGGTTACACTAACCCATAACATGATCCTAAAGGAATCCTAAGGCATATCTAAATAAGTCTAATTCGGGTCAGAACTGAAAGTCAAAGCAAAAGTCAACTTTCGCGACTTTCGGCTCCGAACCGGGCCTATACTTAGAATTGTCGGGTTGAATCATGCTTAGACATGTTCAACTAATATTTACCAAGTTATTAATGTGGCAAAACTGATTTTATGACTTCTAATTTAATAGTTATGCATTTTATTTAAAACTAACCCGTTTGACTTTAATTTGACCCGACAATTAAACTAAGTAAATGTGGTAATTAGGAGGCGCCCTTTTGAGGGTGATTTACCTAATTACGGTCACGTAGCCATGTTCGTTCCGAACCATGGCTCAACCGATTAAAAGTCAAAGCGTTTATCGAAACGTTTGACCTCTCGGCTATAACCGCTAGAAATTTAAACTAGGCACGAAAGGGTACTTACAAGAGGTCCTATGAACTGAAGGAGGTTCTCAAAAAGAGTTCAAGACCCTCACAAATTAGAGATCATAGCAGATTTGAAGGAAATGGTGCAAATGAGAGCCAAATTCAATGGGTATATATAGGTTTTTGAGGACCGTTAGGATCGTTTCTTGATAAACGTGATCACATCTGGACCGTACACCTTTACCCCTTGTTTTAGCAATCTATGGGCTGCCCAAGGACTGAAGAAAACCATTTGCAATTGATTAAAACAGCTGTAACAGCTGGTAACAGCTGGAAATCAAGTTTCTAAAATGGCAGTTTTGGTCCCTACATGCTTCTAGCCCCTTTCTGATGCGTTTGAGGCCCGTTAAACCATTTTTAAGGCTATAAAATGATGCCTAAGCATAGGGAATATGAAACATGCTCAAAAATATGCCGGATGTCGGTTTGTTTGGTCATACGGTCACGTTGTTCGGCTAATTACGACGGAACACGGACGGACGCGAAAAACGATTCAAACGACGCGACGAATGGAATTTTATCATGGCGATCACTAAAATAAAATATTTTAGTGCTTACATAAATTTTTGGGTGTCCGGGGATATTCAGAATGCGGGAATATGCGCAAAAGTGAAAACTTGTGCACTTTTTTAACACTTTTAGTCCCTGCATGACATAAAAGTTTATTTTTGCGCACCAAACACCTCTAATCCTATACCTAAGCTATATAAAGGATAAATAGGGTATGTTTAACTTATGAACATATTCCAGAAGGTCTGTTACCATACGATTCGACCTCCTTTTGCAGTTTGACGCAATTAGTCCCTTAATTGCGCAAAGTAGCGCGAAATGCCGTTTAATGACATCTAAGCCTTCCATGGCCCATATTAATCATTCCCAAGCATATACTTAAATATTACTATGCTCTCGTTCGCTTAAATGGTCACCGAATGGCGTAGATTCAAAAGTTGACGCTTTAGGCCCCTCTATTGCGCAACTTGCGCATTTCATCATTTATTAGCATTGAAGCCTCATTTAATCCATATTAGACATCCTTGATAGTATTAATAAACATCACGATGCTTCGGGTTCGCTAAAAGGCCATTCAGAGGTATAATTAAACATATTGACGCTTTTAGTCCCTCTAACTTGCAAAGTTGCGCGTAACTTTACTTATAGGCATAAAAACCTTAGTTGGCCATTACTTGGAATTCCCGAGAGTATAATTAAATATCATGAAGCTCCCGGTTTGTTAAAAGGTCACTCAGAGGTAAGAATTAACATGTTGACGCTTTTAACCCTTCATTGCGCAAACTTTCAATTAATTATGCAAACGGCCACACTTTATCATCAAGTGGCACATTTGTGAACATCACCATCGTGAGAGGTTATTTAGAAACTTATTTTAGGTATGCTAACACTTCCAGTCCTTTCAAAATCAAAGTTTTCGATTTTTCGAAAATTTAGTCCCCAAACTTCGCTGTTTGACTTCATCAGGGTTTATTACACGTGTCAATACATCATTGGACGTGATTTTACGAGGTGTTACATTTATTAAGCTCGCTATTTAAGGGTTGGGGGTATTATGGACTTTTCCCAACTGTCAAACGGTAAAACTGATGGAACACTGACGGCAGGGACTTATACTGTTATGAATTTATAAAGTCAGGGACTCAAAAACCAAAAATTTAATTTAGGGGCTCAGGTGACATACCACAGGGACGCAAATTGCATTTTTCTCTATTATTAATTATTAAGAAATGATTAACTAACTAGAGAAAAGATCAAATAGGAAGTTAATTTTCGCTAGGAAGGATAGGAAGCCATAGGATTATGACATGTGGCAAATTTTAAAATAAAGAGAAAGGGTATTTTAGTCAATCCAACTCCTTCTTCTTCCTTTTTCAGAACCCGGTAACTTCAAAACCCACCATCTTCAACTATTTCTTCACTTTCTATCTCAATAATCACTACATTATAGTGCGATTTTCATCACCAATCAATGATTCAAAACCCGATCAACATGTTCTTCATCTTTTTTTGAAGAAAACCCAGTTTAATTTCATAAAAAAATCTCGTTTTTTCCGGTGATTTTGGAGATAATCACTCGATTCGTTCGATCGGAGCGTTGATAAGTGTTTCTATCATTCAAATTTCGTTAATTGATGAAGAAATCGGCTTCGATCCATGTAAGAAATTCTTTAATTTCATTTTCATGATCTGGTTTTTGATTTAGTCATTGCGTTTTACGATCTTTGCGGGAGTCCGGGGGCGGCAGCCCCTGGTAGCGGGGTCCCAGGGGAGGCAGCCCCTGGCGGGGTGTCACACCCCGATCTCCACATGTCACCGGTGGGCCCGGTGTGGGGTATGGTGACGTAGTTGGCATCGTCATAGACAAACAACACAATATAATAATGCACAGCGGAAGCAGAAATAGATACATTTCAACTTTAAAAAAAATGCAATAATAAGTATCACAAGTAGTTGAAACGGATCCACAGGCGGATCAAATAAAATAAGATAAATTGTTCAACAGTTTATTGTCGTCCGAGCTTGCGAGACTATTGTGGACGCTCTTTAGGAAACAGCCAGCCTAGTACGTATAGTACCTGCACTTAACCTTTTGGGAAAATACGTCAGTTTACACTGGTAAATACAAATTAACTGACTCATTTTGAAAATGATTGAAAATTGATTTAAATGCACATGGCATAAATATTTTTATAACTTGGGATAATTATGCAAGATAAACTTGTAATGGATTTATATGTTACTCCGCGTTCAGTAGCCCGGGATCTTCTGTCCGGGTTAAAGATTAATAGACACACCACAATATAGAGTTATACACGACGGATGTACGCCTACACCCCGTGCTCTGGTCGTGGCCATCTCGTAAGATAATGCCAAGGATATCCGGGACATGGTCATTAACCCCCCAAAGGCTTCAAGTAATAAAACATATTCAAAACAGGGTCATCTCAATGGATTTAACCACTATACGATTAAATGATTCGATGCCGGACCAAGCGGTATTTTATATACCTTACCCCAAGCCCGTATAGGGAAAATAAGTCAAAATGTATTTACCTGAGTAAGTATGAATCACAATTGGTAAGTGTAGATAGCTTTTACTGGGCCTCCTATTCTAGAACAAAGGTTTATAATAACCTATTAGATTCTTAACGGGTCTTTATTTAAGCTTTAGCTTAGACCGGTTAGTTTTAAGGACGATACGGTACAAGCGCACGATTAAGCGAAAGACCGGATAGAATGTGATTTAGACCCGACAAGTTTGAATACTTGTATAATATGGGTATACTAAATACATTCTGGATTTTGAGACAAAAATGATAAGGTTTGACCCGTTTCGGTCAATTTATGCAAACTAGTTACATAAACCGAACCGAACGCAAAAAGGGCGTTACGGGTAGCCAAATGAGTCATATGCAAGTTCCCTGAGATAATATGCTTTAAATATGATATAATATCAGCAAGTTATGTCCTATTATGCCCCGAATGTATTTAAACTCAATTTACGCCTCATAAGGGCATTTTGGTCATTTAAAAGATTATAAAAGAGTCAATTTGGAAATCTGAGTTACGGGTCTGAATTATACAGTAAATATACTTAATTTGACATATTATAACAGTAGGGTATGACCCGTATACAAAACTTATCATTTAAAATCAAACTATGCACCGTAGGGGTATTTTAGTAATTTCACAAGGGCTAAAAATGTCAAAACTGGAAATCTGAGTTCAAAAACTTATACTTACTGTTATTATATGAAAATATGCTAAACACATCAGTAGGTATGAGTCTTATATGTTTAATATGAGTATAACGCTTACTATGCGCTAAAAACGCTTAAAATGCGATTTAGAGCAGTTTCCGGGTTTTTAAAAGAAAGCTGAGATTTTTATATTTCCAGTATGCTCAAAATAATTTATTTAACAAATAAAATCAGTAGAAAAAGGTTTGGGGTCAAAAGGATGTATAAAACTCATTTTATGGCTTAAACGGTCAAAACCGGCATTAACCGAATCGACTTAGCGACGTATGATTCGATCAGCCAAAAATTAAATAAAAATCTTCAAAAATCCCAGAATATTATATAACATCAGTGGGTAAAAAGTTTTATATCGAAAAGTGGCCTTAAATAGGTTATACGCTAAATGCGCCGTTTATTTAACATAAAGATATAGTTTTACGATATCGGCCATAACTAAAAATCTGGACCACCAACTGATCTCAAATTTTCGGTGCAAGTTTATAAATTAATAATAAAGATTTATACTTTTTCACTTTTCCAAAAATCACGTTTTATATCAAAAAGGGCAAAATAGTCAACTTTTAAGCATAATCGGAAACATGCATATGAATCGGCTAAGCGTAGACTCAAGTTGTAAAAATTCCAGAGAGTTAAACTAAAATAAAAATGGTCTAAAATAAGCTCTAATACAGATCTCATACATGCATGCACGGATCCGAATCGAGAGTCAACGAAAAAGTCGTTTTACAAGACTTTCGGTTCCGATTCGTGTTTATACTAAAGATTGTCGAGTTAATTATGATAAAACACATTCTTATATTCATTATAAGTTATTTTTGATGATCAAACTGATTGCATGTCATCTACATTACCATTTACGCTATATTTCGCAAAAACACTTCCTGTTGACTTTTTAAGAAAAACTTTGACTCGACAAATAGCATGCTTAGAGTGGGAATCAGAGAATACCCTTTTGAGGGTTTGTTTCCCACATAAATACCAACTTATAAGTGGTTTCTGTAACACCCTCAAAATCCCACTAGCGGAAATCCCGCGAGGCGTGTTACGCATCAGAGTTCGAGCCACCAATCACATTGAACCAATAGTAAATACTTAAATAAAATATGATATCAAATCCCAAAGTATTGTGTAGCGGAAGCATTTAATAAATCGTTTAGCAAGTGTTTCATAATACTTAAAACCAAAGTTTCTAATGTAAATAAATCCAAGAGCCTCGATCCATGACCACTCCAGCACTCCCAGATAGCAAGTCCATGTTCCAAGTGTTAATGACCTACAAGCATGCAAACAAGTGTGTCAGACTACGCTGGTGAGTTCAAGGTGTTATTACGCGTTGTGTTACCAGATATATGTTAATACGATTCGAAGATATGTTACGATGTTGCTCATGTTAGATTACCCTAGGGACTACGCCCTTACGTAACCGAGGAGTGTGCCTCTAAGCAACCCACTATGTTGTTCGGTTAGTTACCCTAGGGGAACCGCCCTTACGTAACCGAGGAGTGGCCTCTAAACAACCATAGTGAAACCCAGATAATTAGTACCTAATAGCGCTATCAACTAATTACCCTCATTACCCTCCAGGCAATAACCAAAACCGATTAAGTTGTTTACCCAATGTTTCCCTTCCAATGTTTACTAGTTGTCCCAAACCACCGGGACGCATGCTTGAAAAAAATGCAATGAACTCACCTGGGATTGCTCGGTATGATTCACACAGTTCAATTAAGTTACAAAGTGATCAACCCCGTCCTACCAAAGTTATTATGCTAGTCAGATTCGTATATAAGTTGTACAAGTATTCGACATCATAATCCACGTATAGGCATCGACGTAAACAGTCACGTAAACAAGCAAAGTCCAAGTGTTCAGCCCAATCAGTTGGGTTCGTATTGTGCAGGCCCAATATCAGCATGTACGGTTATATGGTCTCGAGTCGCAACAAAGAAAGGTCTCGAGTCGCAACCAGCGATCTCGAGTCGCAACGAGGGGTTTCGAGTCGCAACAGAGATTACGAGTCGCAACAGTGGTTTCGGTTTGTCATGGTCTGGTTACGAGTCGCAACCGGACTCGCAACTTCGGTTGCGACTTGTGCTGCTTGTGCTAGTGTTGAGGTTTCGAGTCGCAAGGGCTGGTCTCGACTCGCAATCGGTGTCGCAACGGTGCATGTAACAACTTTCCATGATTACACAGCAACAATCATTCCGTAAATCCAGCTAACAGCTTATCAGTTTCACAAATCGGATCAAACACCTTGTTTAACAATTTTACATATTCAAATCATCATCAACAAGAACAGTAATTTCAATATCAACATACTATGCAATTCGGATCATTTGATTAACAATTATACGGCTCTAAATCAATGACATGTAACCCGAAACATGGCAACCTATGTTTAACATAAACACGTCCGATTTAACAAGAATATTATCATTAACATCAACATCATCAAATACCCTCCGAATCAATTATATGGCAGTCGATTATCAATTCACAAGAACATCACACAATGCATACAAGTGGGCCGATTATTAGCACATAATCCATTTAACAACATACACAGTCAATCATGAAACAATCGTTAAGCACACTAACCGGTTGATGATGGTAAGAGGGTGATCCGAACAAGAATGCTCCTTGGTGCCGTCGGGTTTCAAGCAACGAGAGAGAGAGAGAGAGAGAGAGAGAGAGAGAGGTCTAGGGTTTCTTGTGTGAGAATGATCTTGCCAAAGTGTGCAAAGGTTACTAACACCCTAGTTGTTAAACACTCAAAGAGGGATGGGCCGAACCCCCACTTGGGTTGCCCCTTGGTTCCGATTACAAAGTTTACGGCCCAAATGGCCTTGTGTGATTGATCCATGTCGTGTGGGTTTAGTTCAAGCAACATACGTATAAGCATATAATTCGTAACATACAATATCCACACATTTCACGTAACATGCATTCATTCAATTAAAGTAGCTCACGTAAGCACGTAGCGTTACAGAAAGTAGGTTCAAATTACGAGTTGTCACAGTATCCCCAACTAAAAGGAAATTTCGTCCCGAAATTTGGTACGCACTCACTAACGTAAGCTATATAAGTTAAAGCTAGGTAGGTTACATCGTTTGCTGGTTTTCCTGGGGTGTCACATCCTCCCCAACTTGAATGGGAATTTCGTCCCGAAATTCACTAGTTGCGTCAACGCCAGGTTTACTAGGTTTTGACTGGTCTTCGGGGAACAAATGTGGATACTTAAGTTTCATCTGGTCCTCGCGTTCCCACGTGAACTCTGGACCACGTCTTGAGTTCCAACGAACTCTCACAATCGGTATACGGCTGTGTTTACGAATTTTAACTTCCCGATCCATAATCTCAATTGGTTCTTCGACAAACTGCAATTTGTCGTCTATCTTCAGCTCTTGAAATGGTACTACTAGTGTTTCATCAACCAAACACTTCTTTAGCTGCGATACGTGAAATACATCATGGACATTACCCAACTCAGCCGGTAATTCCAACCTGTAAGCCACCTTTCCAATTCGTTCTAGAATTTTGAACGGTCCCACATAACGAGGGTTTAGTTTGCCGCGTTTCCCAAAACGCACCACACCCTTCCAGGGTGAAACTTTTAACATAACGCGGTCATTAACTTCAAATTCCAACGGCTTACTACGCTTGTCAGCGTAGCTCTTCTGTCGGTCACGAGCTGCGGCCATACGGTTTCTGATCTGCACAATGCTTTCCGATGCTTCAAGAACAAACTCAGGGCCTGTGATCTGGCTATCACCCACCTCATGCCAACAGAGAGGTGAACGACATTTCCGTCCGTACAGTGCTTCGAACAGGGCTGCCTTAATACTTGAATGGTAGCTGTTGTTGTAGGAGAATTCTATCAACGGTAGGTGCTTCTCCCATCCTTTTCCAAAGTCGAGTACGCATGCCCGAAGCATATCTTCGAGTGTTTGGATGGTGCGCTCGCTTTGACCATCCGTCTGTGGGTGATAAGCGGTACTCATGTCGAGTTGGGAACCAAACGATTTATGCATAGACTGCCATAACTCTGAAGTGAAACGCGGATCACGGTCTGAAATGATAGAAGTTGGCACTCCATGCCTAGAAACCACTTCCTTAAGGTAGATTGCTGCCAATTGAGAAAACTTGTCCGTTTCCTTGATTGCTAAGAAGTGTGCTGATTTCGTGAGGCGATTAACAATCACCCAAATAGTGTCGTTCCCAGCCTGAGTTCTGGGTAATCCTGTTACGAAATCCATAGCGATCTGTTCCCACTTCCATGTGGGTATCTCCGGTTGCTGCAGTAGACCCGAGGGCTTTTGATGTTCTGCTTTGACTTTAGCACAGGTTAGACATTTGCCTACGTAGGTTGCTATATGAGCCTTCATGCTGGGCCACCAGTAGGTAGTTTTCAGGTCGTGGTACATCTTATCTGATCCGGGATGTACAGAGTAGCGTGATTTGTGTGCCTCTTCCATTACAAGTTCCCGTAAGTTGCCAAAAAGTGGAACCCAAATGCGTCCAGTTACGTAGTAGGCGCCGTCTCCCTTTTGTTCTAGTCGTTGTCTCGAGCCACGTAAAGCTTCAGCTCGAACATTCTCTGGTTTCAATGCTTCTAACTGAGCATCCCGTATCTGGGAAGGGAGATTGGACTGAATCGTGAGTTGCAATGCTCGCACGCGCCTAGGTGCATTATCCTTTCTGCTGAGGGCGTCAGCTACAACGTTCGCCTTGCCCGGATGGTACTTGATGGCACATTCATAATCGTTCAATAATTCCACCCATCGTCGTTGTCGCATATTCAACTCTTTCTGGTCGAAGATGTGCTGGAGACTTCTATGGTCGGTGTAGATGGTGCATTTGGTACCGTACAGATAGTGCCTCCAAATCTTCAACGCAAACACCACCGCTCCTAACTCCAAGTCGTGTGTCGTGTAGTTCTTCTCGTGCACCTTTAGCTGACGAGAAGCATAAGCTATCACCTTCTCGCGTTGCATCAACACACAACCGAGACCCTGAATCGAAGCATCACAATAAACCACAAAATCTTCGGTACCCTCTGGTAATGACAAGATCGGTGCACTGCAAAGTTTCTGCTTTAACAACTGGAAGGCCTCTTCCTGCTTCGTTCCCCAAGAGTACGCCGTGTTCTTCTGTGTTAGTGAAGTGAGAGGTTGCGCGATTTTCGAGAAGTCTTTAATGAACCTTCGATAATACCCTGCGAGACCAAGAAATTGTCGCACCTCAGACGGAGTCTTTGGTGCCGCCCAATTCTTTACCGCATCCACCTTCGTAGGATCCACATGTATCCCTTTCTCGTTAACAACATGCCCAAGGAAGTGTACTTCTCGAATCCAAAAGTCACACTTAGAAAATTTCGCATACAATTGTTCCCTTCTCAAAAGTTCTAAAATGAGACGTAGGTGGCGCTCGTGATCTTCCTTGTTCTTGGAATAGACTAAGATGTCGTCAATAAATACTATAACGAACTCGTCAAGATATGGCTTGCATACGCGGTTCATGAGATCCATAAAAACCGCTGGTGCATTGGTCAATCCAAACGGCATGACCAAAAACTCATAGTGCCCGTAGCGCGTTCGAAAGGCTGTCTTGGGAACATCCTCTTCCCTAACCCTTACCTGGTGATAACCCGACCTTAAGTCGATCTTTGAATAGAAACTTTGTGACACCCCAGGAAAACCAGTAAACGATACAGCTTACCTAGCTTCCTCAGTGAGTGCATACCAAATTTCGGGACGAAATTTCCAATTAGTTGGGGATAATGTGACAACTCGAGTTTCTGACTTTCACTTTCGCATTAAATGCGCGTTGACTTTGACTGTTTAGTTGTTTGGATTATGGACTTGTAATTGTACACGTTGTGTTTTGATGAAATGAATTGTCGTGTTGCACATATGTGATTACTTGCTGTGGTATTAAAGTTATTATTAGAATATGATTAAAACACTTAGTTTAGATCGAAACATGTTATGCCAATCGAAGGACCCCGAGAGATATCCTTCGATTCGAAGGATCAACTGCCGGTTCGAAGGATCTCGAAACATATCCTTCGAACCAAGACCATATCCTTCGACTGGAACCCAGATCCTTCGGCCCAGTCTTTCAGATGGGCTTGGCCCATTTCTGTAATACGTATAAATACGTATCAGCATGTATCGGCTGTCATTTTCTATCATATTCCCAACCCTAGAGCTCTCCAAACTGTGACGGCAAGCTAGTAACCACAGGAGACCCTTGCGACCAAACCCTCATTTCGGTTAGTAAAATCTATTTGATTCGATCGTTCGTTTATATGCGTATGTGTTCACGTGTAGTGTGTTCTTGATTGTTGATGTAACCTGAACTGATACATGCCTGAATATTATGATTTTGAATACGATTGAATATCGATATAGATTTCACATAGGGTTTGATGATGTGTTAATGTGCGTTAACCGGTTTCGTGATACGTTTAAACTAGGTTCATGCTAGACAATGATTTCTGGATGATTGCGTTATGATTAGATGTGCTAAATGATTCTGATGTTTTGGTAATGATGATGACGGCTGTACAGATGATTAGGGTTGCTGTTCCTGTGAAAACGTAACTGATTGTGAAAACGTAACTGTTGATTGATCGAAAGATGCTTGTAGTCGAAACATAGCATTGACCGAAGGATAGATATGACCGAAACATAATTAAGTTGACCGAAAGATACCTTAGGTCGAAAGATGACTGATGGTACGAAACATACCAACTAGTCCGAAAGATAACTGTGAAAACTTGTAAGTGTTGAAAGATCACTGATGTGTCGAAAGTTAACAGTGGATCGAAGGATAGTAGCAATTATAAACATCCTTCGAAGGATGGAATGTATACATGAACTATTTGACATGCCATGCTTGATGATGAATGTTTACATTTGTAATTGTGTGCACTAGCTGATGAGTAACTAGGAAATGGTACGTGTTGCGCCGATGTACAAACTGACTGTTACGTGAACATTATATTGCATGCGAATCATTGTGAACATGAACTGATTTGTTATACGTGCGTACAGTAGGACGTGATTAATTACTAGTGAGCGCATAACTTAGCATACCGAGCAAACCAAGGTGAGTTCACACAGCCAAGGCATGGGTTCCCAGGGTGGGAATGGGTTGGATGATTAATTGTGCATACTTTGATACTGTAACGAACGATTAAACTGTTGATGCTTACGAACTACTCAACTGCCTTCGCACCCACCCTGGTCGGTAAAGACTATGGTCGCGAACGAACTGATAAATTGCCTTCGCACACACCCTGGTCGGTAAAGACTATGGTCGCGAACTAACAGGAAAACGTGGAACACCACCACAGGAAAACGTGGAACTCCACCACAGGAAAACGTGGAACACCACCACAGGAAAACGTGGAACACCACCACAGGAAAACGTGGAACACCACCACAGGAAAACGTGGAACACCACCACAGGAAAACGTGGAACTCCACCACAGGAAAACGTGGAACACCACCACAGGAAAACGTGGAACCCACCACAGTAAAATATACAAACGGCCCAGTAGAGCCACCTATTACAAATGAACTTACTATTACGCATTCTCTTTATGTGAACTCGCTCAACTAGTTTGTTGATCATTCTGTTGCATGCCTTGCAGATCGCTAGGTACTTGGAGCTTGCACTGGAGATGCGGGTCGTTGTGGACAAGGATCGTGGCTCTTCCGCTTTACTATTGTGATACTTAAAACTATTGATACTGGTTTATTTACTATGCTTCCGCAACACTTTTGAAACGATTTAATGTTTGAACACCTTTTGTATTGAATGGATGGTTTTCATTTACTTTATTTAATATTAAATGCATGTTCAATATGATTGGTGGCTTGATCCTGGTCAGTCACGCTCCCAAGCGGTGATACTCCGCAGGTGGATTTTGGGGGTGTGACAAACTTGACCCTTGCAGCTGGTCAAACAAGTCGTCGATGCGTGGTAACGGATAGCGGTTCTTAATGGTCACCTTGTTGAGTTCTCGATAGTCGATACACATACGGAATGACCCGTCTTTCTTCTTTACGAACAAAACTGGGGCTCCCCAAGGCGAAGAACTGGGTCGAATAAAGCCCCTGTCCAACAACTCCTGCAGTTGATTAGACAGTTCCTGTAACTCTCCTGGTGCTAACCGGTAAGGAGCTCGAGCAATTGGAGCCGCTCCCGGTGCAAGATCAATCTGAAATTCTACTTGACGGTGAGGAGGTAACCCTGGTAGCTCCTCTGGGAATACATCCGCGAATTCTCGCACCACTGGTAGATCCTCGATCTTACTTTCTTCAGACTGAGCGTTGGTAACTAGCGCTAACAGTGCAGGATACCCCTTTTGTAGATACTGTTGCGCACGCATGGCCGTGATAATCCCAGCCATCGTCCCACTACGATGCCATTGAACTAACAGTGACTCTCCATCAGGGAGAGGAATACGCACAATCTTCTCCTTACATAGAATTTCTGCTTGGTGCTTAGACAACCAATCCATGCCTACCACTATGTCAAAACTACCGAGCGTAACGGGAAGGAGGTCAATATCAAACACCTGACCCACGAGATCTAGTTTGCATCCAAAAAGGACATTTGAGGCTTCTATCGTCTTACCATCTGCTAATTCCACTATTTGTCTAACCTCTAAAGGTGTTGGGGTTATCCCTAATCGTTGACTAAACTCTAGGGACACATAACTCCAATCGGCACCCGAATCAAATAATACAGAAGCAATACGATCATTAACAGGAAACGTACCAGTTACAACGTTGCCGTCATTCCTGGCATCCCCTGCTCCAAGCTGAAACACTCTGCCCCGAGCACCATTACCCCCGTTGTTGCCGTTGTTGTTGTTGTTGTTGTTCCCAGCATTGTTGTTATTCGGGCGGTTGTTGTCGTTGGCGTTCTGGTTTAACTGAGGGCAATCCCGCTTAAAGTGACCCTCGTCACCACACTGAAAACACCCCTTCCTGAAACCCTGGTTCTGCTGGGGTGGTTGTCCCTGTTGCCTCTGATTCTGCTGATTCTGTTGCTGCTGGTGTTTGGGTTGTGAGGTTCTACAATCCCTGGCCTCATGGCCTGGCTTACCACACTTGTTACACGTCCGACCACACGGCCCCCAATGATGATAGCCACATTTGTTACACCGTGGCTTCCTCCCTGCATATGAACCCTGGCTGTGGCCACTCCCCTGGCCTTGATTGACAGAAGACGACTGGCTGACGTTGCGGTTGCTGTTGTCTGGTCTTTTCTGAGTCTGACCAGCACTGGATACTTTCTCGTAGTCGCTCCACTTTCGTTTGTTATCATTAGCAGGTGTAGTAGCAGTGGGTGTCGCAGCAGCAGTGGCTGAAATGCGCGGAGGTAACGAATCGCTTTCCACCTCTTGATCCACAATCTTGTGAGTCAGACGAACGATCTGGGTCAAATCATTGAGATGGGCTGCAGTGACCAAGCTCTTCACACGCGGAGGCAACCCTTTGATGAATAACTCAATCCTCCGAGACATAGGCCGGGACAAGTTCGGGCACATGTCGGCCAGTTCATACGATCGCTTCACATACGCTTCGACTTCAGATCCAACCATCTTCAAGTCGTAGTGTTCGTTTTCCAACTTCTGGACCTCGTCCCGAGGACAGTACTCCTCCCTGATCAGTTCCTTAAAGTCTTCCCAAGTTGTGGCATTCGCTGCCTCGATGCCCAACAACTGTACTTGGGCGTTCCACCATGTTAGGGCACCATCAGCCAAGGTACCCGCAGCATATTTCACCCTGTCCCCAGCGGGACAGTTACAGATAGCAAACACAGACTCTGCTTTTTCGAACCATCTTAGGAGTCCCACAGCCCCTTCAGTTCCGGTGAAGGTCTGTGGCTTGCAGTCCATAAACATTTTGAATGTACACACAGGCTGGTTGGGTTGAGGTTGCGCTTGTTGACCTAAATAACGGGAGGAAACACATTATAGGAATGAAAAGACGTGTACGTGGTATAAGAGTAAAGAGTACTTGGTACATTCCGTACCAGCTTGATAGGCTGCTAAAGCCTCAGCCACGCGGGTATTGATTAGGTTATTCAACTCAGCCTGAGTCATGTTGATGTTGCCACGTCCGTGTCCTCGTCCACTCATGTTTCTATAGTTGGGAATAAACCGATTTAGAAATCGAAACGAGATGGAAGTCAGGTGTCATACAGATATCTATATACTACCAAGTTTGCACATAGTCAGGCAGAACCCTTCTCACGCTCGATAAGCCTCACTGGGACTTGCATGGACCCCGCGTTATTATTAAGTGTGCACCCATAATAATAAGGCGATTTGCATGTTCATCTCAGAGCCTCTTAGCTTGTGCTCGAAGTTTCCCCCGTTCAAATAACACAACAGACGGTAATGCAGGTCTATGATCTACATGAGTCGAAGAGTAGTGTCACACTATCAAGTCACTATGGTGTTATACGTTTCAGTTCATATACGTTGTGAGTGTGTGACTGCTAAGCAAGTAATGTATAAAGTGAGAGAGTAACGAACCTTGCAATCTGGTGCTGAGTGTCATGATCGATTGTCGAAGTTGTTCGGTTATAGTCTGGTTTTACAAAACGTTTTAAAACCTAGTTCACTATAACCAGTGGCTCTGATACCAAACTGTAACACCCTCAAAATCCCACTAGCGGAAATCCCGCGAGGCGTGTTACGCATCAGAGTTCGAGCCACCAATCACATTGAACCAATAGTAAATACTTAAATAAAATATGATATCAAATCCCAAAGTATTGTGTAGCGGAAGCATTTAATAAATCGTTTAGCAAGTGTTTCATAATACTTAAAACCAAAGTTTCTAATGTAAATAAATCCAAGAGCCTCGATCCATGACCACTCCAGCACTCCCAGATAGCAAGTCCATGTTCCAAGTGTTAATGACCTACAAGCATGCAAACAAGTGTGTCAGACTACGCTGGTGAGTTCAAGGTGTTATTACGCGTTGTGTTACCAGATATATGTTAATACGATTCGAAGATATGTTACGATGTTGCTCAAGTTAGATTACCCTAGGGACTACGCCCTTACGTAACCGAGGAGTGTGCCTCTAAGCAACCCACTATGTTGTTCGGTTAGTTACCCTAGGGGAACCGCCCTTACGTAACCGAGGAGTGTGCCTCTAAACAACCATAGTGAAACCCGGATAATTAGTACCTAATAGCGCTATCAACTAATTACCCTCATTGCCCTCCAGGCAATAACCAAAACCGATTAAGTTGTTTACCCAATGTTTCCCTTCCAATGTTTACCAGTTGTCCCAAACCACCGGGACGCATGCTTGAAAAAAATGCAATGAACTCACCTGGGATTGCTCGGTATGATTCACACAGTTCAATTAAGTTACAAAGTGATCAACCCCGTCCTACCAAAGTTATTATGCTAGTCAGATTCGTATACAAGTTGTACAAGTATTCGACATCATAATCCACGTATAGGCATCGACGTAAACAGTTACGTAAACAAGCAAAGTCCAAGTGTTCAGCCCAATCAGTTGGGTTCGTATTGTGCAGGCCCAATATCAGCATGTACGGTTATATGGTCTCGAGTCGCAACAAAGAAAGGTCTCGAGTCGCAACCAGCGATCTCGAGTCGCAACGAGGGGTTTCGAGTCGCAACAGAGATTACGAGTCGCAACAGTGGTTTCGGTTTGTCATGGTCTGGTTACGAGTCGCAACCGGACTCGCAACTTCGGTTGCGACTTGTGCTGCTTGTGCTAGTGTTGAGGTTTCGAGTCGCAAGGGCTGGTCTCGATTCGCAATCGGTGTCGCAACGGTGCATGTAACAACTTTCCATGATTACACAGCAACAATCATTCCGTAAATCCAGCTAACAGCTTATCAGTTTCACAAATCGGATCAAACACCTTGTTTAACAATTTTACATATTCAAATCATCATCAACAAGAACAGTAATTTCAATATCAACATACTATGCAATTCGGATCATTTGATTAACAATTATACGGCTCTAAATCAATGACATGTAACCCGAAACATGGCAACCTATGTTTAACATAAACACGTCCGATTTAACAAGAATATTATCATTAACATCAACATCATCAAATACCCTCCGAATCAATTATATGGCAGTCGATTATCAATTCACAAGAACATCACACAATGCATACAAGTGGGCCGATTATTAGCACATAATCCATTTAACAACATACACAGTCAATCATGAAACAATCGTTAAGCACACTAACCGGTTGATGATGGTAAGAGGGTGATCCGAACAAGAATGCTCCTTGGTGCCGTCAGGTTTCAAGCAACGAGAGAGAGAGAGAGAGAGAGGTCTAGGGTTTCTTGTGTGAGAATGATCTTGCCAAAGTGTGCAAAGGTTACTAACACCCTAGTTGTTAAACACTCAAAGAGGGATGGGCCGAACCCCCACTTGGGTTGCCCCTTGGTTCCGATTACAAAGTTTACGGCCCAAATGGCCTTGTGTGATTGATCCATGTCGTGTGGGTTTAGTTCAAGCAACATACGTATAAGCATATAATTCGTAACATACAATATCCACACATTTCACGTAACATGCATTCATTCAATTAAAGTAGCTCACGTAAGCACGTAGCGTTACAGAAAGTAGGTTCAAATTACGAGTTGTCACAGTTTCAATTTGAGAAATGACAGAGCCAAACTCGTTTAATCGAAAAGTCAAACTATATGAACAACGGTTTGACTTTTAACTTATAATCTATGCTAGAACGGATTATAGAATGATATAAAGGCTTACAAAGGTCCTAATGAAGCTTAGATAGGACTTGGAAGTGGCCTTGACGATCAGATTGCTCCAGAAGTTTCCTTGTGAAGTTCTTGCAGTTTGCTTTGTTCTTGTTACTATCACATGTGCCTCAAAATGTGAAGTTTGATCAGATTATAAGGTGAATTCAGAGGTTGTAAGAAGACAACAGGTGTCCCAACATGCAAGGGCTTCTATTGGTGCATTTAGGAGGTGCTAGCAGCTGTATCCCACTCCAAATTCGGACCCAATTAGCAATTTTCGCGAATTACTGCATCTGATAGGGGCACGCGGCCCGCATTAGGCAGCCCAGGCGGGCCGCCTGAGGTCTGCTGCTGTCAAACTTCTTTCGAACTTGGCAGCTTTGGTCCCCGTCTTCGCACGCGATGCTTCGGCTAGTTATTTTGACTCGTAAACCCCCAAACTTGGTTTTTAAGAACCTTGGGACATTTACCAACATGGTAATGTCCTCGGATAACTTTGTGCTCAACCGAAAAGCCATGAAATTCGACGTTGCCGCTTTTAACCCCTCAAGTACGGTTTTGGCCATAACTTTCTCATACGGTAACGAAACTTCATGAAATTTTTACCACACATTCTAATGAGTATATTTTAGCATTACAAAGCTTCGGGTCTGCCAAAAGTTCACTCAGAGGTATAAATTCAACATGTTGACACTTTTAGCCCCTATAGTTTGTAATTCCTCACTTTTGTGCAATTTCCGCTTCGTATGATCCATGATCCATCCGTTTAAGGTTATAAACATTATGTAGGGTTATTATGGAGTCTATTTAGCCATTGTTGACACTTTGGACCCTTACGTTCCATAGTTTTCACCGTTTGTCGATTTTAGTCCCTCTAAAGTTTGTTTTCACATACCGGAACTTTATGACACGTGTCAATACTTTATTGGACGTAATTTTTCGAGGTGTTACATCCTCACCCCCTTAAAAGAAATCTCGACCTCGAGATTTACTGAAACAGATGAGGATATTTCTCTTTCATCGTGGATTCCACTTCCCACGTGTATTCGGGACCTCTACGGGCATCCCATTTGACCTTGACAATAGGTACATGCTTCCTTCGAAGCTTCTTCACCTGTCGATCCTCAATCGACAAAGGTTTTTCTACAAACTTCAAACTCTCATCTATATGTATATCTGTATGCGGTATAACCAGTGATTCGTCAGCGAAACACTTCTTCAAATTACAGATGTGGAACACATTATGAATAGCGCTAAGTTCTTCAGGCAAGTTTAACTTATAAGCAACTGCCCCGACACGTTCGATAATCACGAAAGGTCCTATGTATCTTGGGCTCAGCTTGCCTTTCTTACCAAATCGCATCACCCCTTTCCAGGGCGATACCTTAAGCAATACCTTATCACCTACATCGAAGTGAAAATCTTTGCGCTTTGGATCCGCATAACTTTTCTGCCTATCCCTGGCAGCTTTCAAATGATCGCGAATCTGCACGATCTTGTCCGTCGTCTCAAAAACGATATATGGCCCTGACAGTTGGACATCTCCAACTTCTGCCCAACAGATGGGCGATCTACACTTTCTACCATATAAGGCCTCAAAAGGCGCAGCTTTTATGCTGGAATGGTAGCTATTGTTGTAGGAGAATTCAATCAGTGGTAGGTTCTTATCCCAACTACCACCCAAGTCGATCGCACATGCACGAAGCATGTCTTCCAAAGTTTGAATAGTACGCTCACTCTGACCATCGGTCTGAGGATGATAAGCCGTACTAAAATTCAAACGAGTGCCCAACGATTGTTGGAAACTCTTCCAAAAATGCGACGTATATCTAGTATCTCTATCGGAGATAATAGATACAGGTATACTGTAATACCTCGAAAAATTTCGTCCAATAATGTCTTGACACGTGTCATAAGGTTCCGTTATGTGAAAACATACTTTAGAGGGACTAAAAGTGACAAACAGTGAAAACTATGGAACGTAAGGGTCCAAAGTGTCAACAATGGATAAATAGACTCTATGATAACCCTACATAATGTTTATAACCTTAAACGGATGGTTCATGGATCATACGACGCGGAAATTGCACAAAAGTGAAGTATTGCAAACTATAGGGGCCAAAAGTGTCAACATGTTTAATTTATACATCTGAGTGAACTTTTGGCAGACCCGAAGCTTTGTATAGCTAAAATATACTCACTAGAATATGTGGTAAAAATTTCATGAAGTTTCGTCAACGTATGAGAAAGTTATGGCCAAAACCGTACTTAAGGGACTAAAAGCGTCAACGTCGAATTTCATGGCTTTTCGGTTGAGCGCAAAGTTATCCGAGGACATTACCATGTTGGTAAAAGTCCTAAGGTTCTTAAAAACCAAGTTTGAGGGTTTACGGGTCGAGAAAAGTGGCCGAAACATCGCGTACAAGCTCAGGGGCCAAAGCTGTCAAAGTTGAAACTTGTTTTGGCTGAACCAGGGTCAGGCGACCCGCCTGGTAAAGCCCAAGCGGGCCGCGTGGGGCTGCCAGCGAACAGAAATTCGTTTTGGGTCGATTTGGGTCCGATTTTAAGTGCCTAACAGCTGGTTTCTGCCTCCAATTACTCCAATCAAATGCCATGCATGGCTACTACAACAGTACCCTCGAATTTGTGGCTTTAAATCAGAATTTGATCAATGTTCTTGGCACTTGAAGTTGTAAACAATAAACTCTCTATCAAGAACTTTCAAGGCAAGCTTTCTGGAGACAATCTGATCAACAAGGCCGACTTCTAGTGTTCATTAAACACCTATAGGACCTTTGTAAGCTTTCAATTCGTTCTATAATCCGTTTTTGCTTTGATTATTAGTAAAAGTCAAACTGGGTGTTCATAAGCTTTGACTTTCTGATTAAACGAATTTCTTTCAGTCATTTCTCGAATTGAAACCTGTTATAGATTGGTATTTATGTGGGAAACAAACCCTCTAAAGGGCACTATCTGAATCCCACTATATGCATGCTAATTGTCGAGTCAAACATGTTTCTAAAAAGTCAACAGAATTGATTTTCGCAAAAATAAGCTTGAATGTTAATATATTAGACATGCAATCTGATTGATCATTATAAATAACTTGTAACACATATAAGAATGTGTTTTAATCATCATCAACTCGACAATCTATAGTATAGACACGAATCGGAACCGAAAGTCTTGTAAAACGATTATTTCGTAGACTATCGATTCGGATTCGTACATGCATGTTCGAGATCTGTATTGGAAAGTATTTTTGACTATTTTTATTTTAGTTAAACTTTCTGGAATTTTCTTTGATTGAGTCTATGCTTAGCCGATTCGAATGCATGTTTCCGATTTATGCATAAAGTTGACTATTTTGCCCTTTTTGATTTAAAACGGGATTTTTGGAAAAGTGAAAGGATAGAAATCTTTATTTCTAATATATGAACTCGCACCGAAAATTTCGGATCAGTTGGTGGTCCAGATTGTGAGTTATGGCCATTAGCGTAAAACTATATTATAAATTTACATAAACGGTCCTTTTCGCGTAGAACCCGTTTCTGGCCACGTTTTGGTATAAAACTTTTTACCAACAGAAGTAATATAATATTCTGGGAATTTTGATGATTTTTAATTAATTTTTGGTTGAACGGATCCTAGATCGCCTAGTTGTTTCGGGTTATGTCGGTTTTGACCGTTTAAGCCATAAAATGAGTTTTACACATCCTTTTGACCCGAAACCTTTTTCTACTGATTTTATATGATGAATAAATTATTATAAGTATTCTGGAAATATAAAAATCTCAGATTTAATTTGAAAACCCGAAAACGCCCTTAAATCGCATATTTAGCGTTTTAAGCGCATAGTAAGCGTTGTACTTGTTTTAAACCTATAAGACCTATACCTACTGATGTGTTTAGCATATTTTCATATAAAAACAGTAAGTATAAGTATATGAACTCAGACTTCCAGTTTTGGCATTTTTAGCCCTTGCGAAATTACTAAAATACCCCTACGGTGCATAGTTTGGTTTTTAAATGATAAATTTGGTATATGGGTCATACCCTACTGATATAATATGTTATATTAAGTATATTTACTGTATGAACCAGACCCGAAACTCAGATTTCTAATTTTACCCTTTTATTACCTTTTAAATGACCAAAATGCCCTTCTAAGGCATAAATTGGGTTTAAAATTATTCCGGGCAATATAGAACATAACTTACTGATATAATATCATATTTTAAGCATATTATCTCAGGGAACTTGCATTTGAATCATTGGTCTACCCGTACCGCCCTTTTCGCGTTCGGTTCGGTTTACGTAACTAGTTTGCGTAAATTGACCGAAACGGGTCAAACGATATCATTTTTATTTCAAAATCCAGAATGTATTTAGTATACCCATATTATACAAGTATTCAAACTTGTCGGGTCTAAATCACATTCTATCCGGTCTTTCGCTTAATCGTGCGTAAACCGTATCATTCCTAAAACTAACCGGTCAAAGCTTAAGCTTAAATAAAAGGCCGTTAGGAATCTAATAGGTTAATTATAAACCTTTGTTCCAGATTAGGAAGCCCGGTAAAAGCTGCCAACACTTATCAATTGTGACTTATACTTGCTCAGGTAAATACATTTTGACTTATTTTCCCTATACGGGCTTGGGGTACGGTATTTAAAATACCGCTTGATCGGGCGCACAAGTCCTGCGCCTTATAGGTGTACAGTCTTGAATAGCTTGTGCGACTTCGTTTAAACAGTTTTGTCTTACTTAAAGGCTTTGGGGGGTTATTGACCGTGTCCCGGATATCCTTGGCATTATCTTACGAGATGGCCACGACCAGAGCACGGGGTGTAGGCGTACACCCGACGTGTATAACGCTTTAATGTGGTGTGTCATTTAATCTCTAGCCCGGACAGCAGATCCCGGGCCACCAGAGATATAAGTGCATGTAATTCGTTCACAAGTTTATATTATATAATTATCCCAAGTTAATAAAAATATTTATGCCTTGTGCATTTAAATCAATTTTCAATCATTTTCAAAATGAGTCAGTCGATTTGTATTTACCAGTGTAAACTGACGTATTTTTCCCAAAAGGTTAAGTGCAGGTACTATACGGAAATAGGCTGGTTGTTTCCTAAGAGCGTCCACTATAGTCTCGCAAGCTCGGACGACAATTATCTGTTGAACTATTTATTTCTATTTTTATTTGATCCGCCTGTGGATCCGTTTCAACTACTGTGATATTTATTATTGCAAATTATTTAAAAGTTGAAATGTATCTTTTCTGCTTCCGCTGTGCATTATTATATTGTGTTGATTGTCTATGACGATGCCAACTACGTCACTGTACCCCACACCGGGCCCACCGGTGACACGTGGAAATCGGGGTGTGACAGGTTGGTATCAGAGCCAACGCTGAGTGAATTAAACACTATCCTAATGTGTTTAATCTCAGTTACACAATTGCACATTCCTCGATTTTCGAGTCTAGACAAAGAACTTAGGAAATGTTCAACATTTCGTTTATTTTATTTTAATCTCATTATTTGCTTTGTCTTATATATTCGTTGTGCAACTTGTTTGACTTTTGACAGGATCACTATGCCGCCAAGAATGAGAGGTCGAGGAGGATTTGCTACGTCTCACGACCATGAGGCAGGGCCCTCACATAGGCGAGCACCATCCGCCACGCACAACACAGCCGCCAACGACCTTTGGAGGTCTTTCGCCGAGCCTGCTAGACACTCGGTGTCCGCCAGCACTTCACCGTCATTACCCCACTCGTTTGGGCCCCACTCGGAGAATGGGCCCCATGGTTCGCATGGATCCTACATACCTTTGCAGCAGTCACCGCACCAGTATCCAGCACCAGTCTACCAGGGTTTGTATAACCCTGATGCTTTTGGGGATGAGCCAGTGGGTCATAACCCACTTGGACAGGAGGACCACTTTTCTGGTGGTCACGAGATGGACGTCGACGAGGATACGGACCCCTCGCTACCGCCATCAGGTACGCCTAACCATCCGATTGAGATATCGGATGGGTCGCCATTTAGGGGATCACCCTACAATGGTGGGGACAGCTTTCAGGAGAGATTTAAGCAGCATGATTGGTATTACACCCCCAGCCACAACTCTCCGATGCTCAAGTCTCACCAGGTTTCACCGGTGCACTCGCAGCACCACTCGCAGCAGCATCAGCTCCAGCAGCAGCCGCCTCTACCACAGGACCTATCTGAGGCCCTATGGCGTGACGTGATCACTCCGTCACCACCGCCGCCACCAGTTTTACCTCCTCCGCCTCAGAGGCCAAGGAGGAATGCGCGCATGTCTACGCGCGGAGGGATTCGCATAGGCACCCCTCCACATGTTGGTAGCAGCCGCTACACGTCTCTTCCCGGGGAGTCCGAGACAGGGGAGTCTCAGCATCCCGTATCGGAGGTTACTTCTGTACCGATCCCGCCTCTGCCGCCGCAGAACTATGGAGAGCCGATTCCGGCTTATGCTAGTGCCGCTCAGTTCAACCCGTTCGAGCATGTTTTCCCTCAGGGTTATGATTACACAGGAGACCCTTATTGGCAAGATGTGAACTACAGCTCACTCCCACCCAGTGGTCCGTTGGGAGACACTTGGACTGCTGGGCAGTCTACTTTTGGTTACCCTCCGGGTTACCAGCAGCCACCGCAGTCGCAGCCGTACCAGCCGCCGCAGCCGCAGCAGTACCAGCCACCGCCACCGGCGCCTATGATGTCGCCGCCGCAGGTTCAGGAAATCCTGCATGGGATTGATAGCATGCGACGTGAGTTTCAACACGAGATGCGAGCTGATCGCCGTCGCACCAGTGGCATGTTCAAGAAGGTATTTGACCTACTCAAGGGTAAGGGCAAGAGGGATCATTGAATCCTTCGATTTTGTCTCATGTACTCATGTCCCTGCGTGGACATCTATCCTTGTACTCTACCCCTGTGTGGGTATATCTATCTTATTCTACCCCTGCGTGGGTATGCAGTTCTGTTGACCCCTGCGTGGGTTTGCTTTATGTTATTTTAATTTTGTTATTGTTGTTACTTGTTTAGCCCCTGCGCGGGCATGTTATTCATGTTATTCATGTTATCCATGTTATTTCAAAGTCCCGTTTAGGGCAAATATGTACTGGTACTTTATTTGAAAGTTGAAATGGTTAATTTGAATTTATCATTTTATTTATATGCATGAATATAATATTAAAATAATGGAAAATATCAATTTTTATTTGATTTGCCATTTTATAAGAATCTTAGTAACGTATAACCTAGCTTGAATGCCTTATTAACAGGCCTGGCCATGATGGTAAAACCTGGTTGAAAGGATTCAACTCCCTGTTAACATCTGAGAACATGTTAACATTCTGGCTAAGCGTGATCTGTAGAATCACACAAGCCACCCTTTTTAATGAATTATCTACAGATTTTATCTGTATACAAGTCTATTAATGACTTGATACCTACGGGTTATGACTATGTCATATAGTGGCAGTTGTGGTTTATAACTCCCTGCCAAGAAATGAATTATCTACAGATTATATCTGTACACAAGTCTATTAATGGCTTGATACCTACGGGTTATAACTATGTTATATAATGACAGTTGTGGTTTATGACTCTCTGTCTAGTAAAGGGTTATTTGTTTAATTATACAATTTATAATCCTATAAAAATCTAAATTTATAATTTAGTAATTGTCCGTTGTGACTAGGCCTATGGTGCCGATATATATATTTTCATTCCTTGATTGCTAATAAGAGCCTGAATGAAATTTATTAAATTAACTGCTAAGGTTTTTGATACCATGGTTAATAAATCGTCTAGGACGATAATACTGTTAGGTTCTAAATTAGACCTTGTCCTTTATTGTAGCTTAAAGCTACGATGGCCAAATCGGAGGAAACCAACAGTCATACTGGGGAACACTCAGATAATGCAAAGATTCACGTTACCGGTGCAGAGTTGCAAGCACTGATAGATAACGCTGTCGCCAAGGCTATGGATCGGCAGTTCAAGGAATCTAGTGGTACTCAGAGTAGAACCCGCACAGTGACGCATGTCAAGTCTAAGACTCATTCAGGGGCTCATAGTAAGCCACCCTCTAAAAAGAGTGAGCCAAAGAAAGTTGAGGATGATAATCACTCCTCCAACCACAGCAGCGTCCCAAAGCAGGAGATTAAGCTGAAACATGACACGTACAGCAGGTCCTGTACGTACAAGTATTTTGTATCTTGCAAGCCCAGAGATTTCACTGGGGAAAAGGGAGCCGTCGACTGCATGACGTGGATTGACGAGATGGACACTGTAGTTGATATCAGCGGGTGTGCTGATAGGGACGTCGTGAAGTACGTGTCCCAGTCATTTAAGGGAGATGCGTTAGCATGGTGGAAGTCACTCCTACAAGCTGCCGGTAAGGCCACACTGTACGGTTTGTCATGGGAACAGTTTGTGGCCCTGATTAAAGAGAACTTCTGTCCGCAGCACGAGGTCGAGCGAATCGAATCGGATTTTGTATCCTTAGTTATGAAGAACCTCGATTGTCAAGCGTATCTTACTACGTTCAACACGTTGTCTCGTTTAGTGCCTTACTTGGTGACCCCGGAGCCGCGCAGGATTGCTCGATTTATTGGGGGTCTGGCACCGGAGATAAAGGCTAGTGTCAAAGCTTCAAGACCTACTACATTTAGATCCGTAGCTGATCTATCCCTCTCCCTCACTCAAGACGTGGTTAGATTGAGAGCCATGAAAAGCTCTGAGGAGAACAAACGGAAACGTGAGGATGACACCTCACGAAGATCTGAAAAGCGACATAGAGGGAACAACGACCACAGAAAAGGGTCGGGGTCTAGGAAGAGTGATCATCAGTCGGGTGAGAAACCCAGATGCAAGATTTGTAGGAGACACCACTTTGGGAGGTGTCGGTTAGAAACAAAATCCCAGTCTTCGGAGAAACGATGTGGAATCTGCAAGTCCACAGATCATAAAGCTGTGGATTGCAAGAAGATGACGGATGCAACTTGTTTCGGTTGCAACGAGAAAGGGCATATCTGGCCAAATTGCCCAAAGAATGCGAGGAAGGCAGATGAAGGAAAGAAGACTAATGCGAGAGTCTTCAGAATGGACGCCAAGGAGGCAGTTCTTGACGACAATGTCATTACAGGTACGTTTCTTGTAAATGATGTTTTTGCTAGAGTCTTGTTTGATTCAGGAGCTGATAAGTCGTTTGTAGATGATAAGTTTTGTAAACTGTTGAACCTTCCTGTTAAAACCTTAAGTGTGAAATATGAGGTGGAATTAGCCGATGGAACCATAGAAACCGCCTCGACTGTTCTAGATGGATGTGTTATATCCATTAGGAATCATTCATTCCCGTTATCCTTGCTTCCCTTTAAGCTAGCTGGATTCGATATAGTGATAGGCATGGATTGGTTATCGAGTAACCAAGCCCAGATCCTGTGCAATAGAAAGCAAGTAATAGTGAAGACTCCGTCTGGTGAGTCACTTACTATTCAAGGAGATACCCATCATGGATTGCCGGAGCAAGTGTCCATGCTCAAGGCATCCAGATGCATGCAGAAAGGATGTGTCATTTATATGGCACAAGTTACCATTGATGAGCCGAAGCCGAAGGTTGAAGATATTCCTGTTATTTCGGAATATCCTGAGGTTTTCCCTGAAGAGCTACCTGGTTTGCCACCAGATAGGCAAGTAGAGTTTCGGATAGATATCATACCAGGCGCTGCACCTGTAGCAAGAGCACCATACAGATTGGCACCAACGGAGATGAAGGAGTTGAGGACGCAGTTAGATGAGCTTTTAGCCAAAGGTTTTATTAGACCTAGCTCATCTCCTTGGGGAGCGCCAATCTTGTTCGTTAAGAAGAAGGATGGATCGATGCGTCTGTGCATCGATTACCGTGAGCTTAATAAGGTCACTATTAAGAATAGATATCCGTTACCCAGGATCGACGATCTGTTCGATCAGTTGCAAGGAGCAAGCTATTTCTCCAAGATTGACCTCAGGTCAGGTTATCATCAGTTGAAGGTCAAGGAGGAAGACGTACATAAGACAGCGTTTAGGACTCGTTATGGACATTACGAGTTCCTAGTGATGCCGTTTGGGCTCACAAACGCACCAGCCGCGTTCATGGATCTCATGAATCGCGTCTGCAAACCTTATTTAGATAAGTTCGTTATCGTCTTTATTGACGACATCCTTATCTATTCGAAGAGCCAAGCTGACCATGAGAAACACCTTCGTTGTATTCTCAAACTTCTGTATCAAGAGAAGCTTTATGCCAAATTCTCGAAGTGTGAATTTTGGCTTCGAGAAGTCCAATTCCTTGGACATGTTGTAAGCGAGCGTGGTATCCAAGTAGATCCCGCTAAAGTAGAAGCAGTCATGAACTGGCAGGAGCCGAAGACTCCTACCGAGATTCGCAGTTTCCTCGGATTGGCAGGATATTATAGGCGATTTATCGAGAACTTTTCAAGGATTGCTGCGCCCCTAACTTCGTTGACCCGTAAGAAGATTAAGTTTGATTGGGGCCCTAAGCAGCAGGAATCCTTTAACATTCTGAAGCAGAAGCTGAGCAATGCGCCAGTATTGACGTTGCCCGATGGTATAGATGAATTTGTGGTGTATTGTGATGCATCACATACTGGCATGGGTTGTGTACTCATGCAGAAAGGCAAAGTCATTGCCTACGCTTCTCGACAGCTCAAAGTGCACGAGAAGAACTACACCACCCACGATTTGGAATTGGGTGCGGTTGTATTTGCATTGAAGCTATGGAGACACTACTTGTATGGAACCAAGTGTATAATTTATTCGGATCACAAGAGTCTTCAGCATTTGTTCAATCAGAAGGAGTTGAACATGCGTCAAAGGCGATGGATGGAAACTCTCAATGACTATGATTGCGAGATAAGATACCATCCAGGCAAGGCAAATGTGGTTGCCGACGCCTTAAGCAGAAAAGAAAGGGTTAAACCGATCAGAATCAATGCCAAGCGCATTGAAATAAGGAATAATTTGAATGAAAGGGTGTTAGCTGCACAAAAGGAAGCTGTGCTGGAAGCTAACTATCCTGCAGAAAAGTTGGGAGTAACTGAGGAGCAGTTATCCCACGACAAAGATGGAATGCTACGACTAAACGGACGAATATGGGTTCCAGTTTATGGAGGACTTCGGGATGTTATCCTCCAGGAAGCCCACAGCTCAAAATATTCCGTTCATCCTGGAGCTGATAAGATGTACCAGGATTTGAAAGCAAACTACTGGTGGATTGGTTTGAAAAAGTCAGTAGCGGAACATGTAGCCAAATGTTTGACTTGTGCGCAAGTCAAGGCTGAGCATCAAAAGCCGTCAGGTTTGCTTCAGCAACCTGAAATTCCCAAGTGGAAATGGGAAATGGTGACAATGGATTTCATCACCAAGTTACCAAAGACGAAAAAGGGAAATGATACCATATGGGTCATAGTAGACAGACTGACTAAGTCAGCTCATTTTCTACCCATCAAAGAGACGTATAGCTCAGATATGTTAGCTCAATTATACGTCGATAAGATAGTAGCACTACATGGTATACCTATATCTATTATCTCTGATAGAGATACTAGATATACGTCACATTTTTGGAAGAGTTTCCAACAGTCGTTGGGCACTCGTTTGAATTTTAGTACAGCTTACCATCCTCAGACTGATGGTCAGAGCGAGCGTACTATTCAAACTTTAGAAGACATGCTTCGAGCATGTGCCATCGACTTGGGTGGTAGTTGGGATAAGAACCTACCACTGATTGAATTCTCCTACAACAATAGCTACCATTCCAGCATAAAGGCTGCGCCTTTTGAGGCCCTATACGGTAGAAAGTGTAGATCGCCCATTTGTTGGGCAGAAGTTGGAGATGTCCAGTTGTCTGGACCAGATATCGTCTTTGAGACGACAGACAAGATCGTTCAGATCCGTGATCGTTTGAAAGCTGCCAGGGATAGGCAGAAAAGTTATGCGGATCCTAAGCGCAAGGATTTTCACTTTGATGTAGGTGAAAAAGTGTTGCTTAAGGTATCACCTTGGAAAGGTGTAATGCGATTTGGAAAGAAAGGCAAGCTGAGCCCGAGATACATAGGACCTTTCGAGATAATCGAACGTGTCGGGGCAGTCGCTTACAAGTTAAACTTGCCTGAAGAGCTTAGTGTTATTCATAATGTGTTCCATATCTGTAATTTGAAGAAGTGTCTCGCTGACGATTCACTGGTTATACCGCATACAGACATACACATAGACGAAAGTCTAAAGTTTGTTGAAAAACCTTTGTCGATTGAGGATCGACAGGTAAAGAAGCTTCAAAGGAAGCACGTGCCTATTGTCAAGGTCAAATGGGATGCCCGTAGAGGTCCCGAATACACGTGGGAAGTGGAATCCACGATGAAAGAAAAATATCCCCATTTGTTTGAATAAATCTCGGGGTCGAGATTTCTTTTAAGGGGGTGAGGATGTAACACCTCGAAAAATTTCGTCCAATAATGTCTTGACACGTGTCATAAGGTTCCGTTATGTGAAAACATACTTTAGAGGGACTAAAAGTGACAAACAGTGAAAACTATGGAACGTAAGGGTCCAAAGTGTCAACAATGGATAAATAGACTCTATGATAACCCTACATAATGTTTATAACCTTAAACGGATGGTTCATGGATCATACGACGCGGAAATTGCACAAAAGTGAAGTATTGCAAACTATAGGGGCCAAAAGTGTCAACATGTTTAATTTATACCTCTGAGTGAACTTTTGGCAGACCCGAAGCTTTGTATAGCTAAAATATACTCACTAGAATATGTGGTAAAAATTTCATGAAGTTTCGTCAACGTATGAGAAAGTTATGGCTAAAACCGTACTTAAGGGACTAAAAGCGTCAACGTCGAATTTCATGGCTTTTCGGTTGAGCGCAAAGTTATCCGAGGACATTACCATGTTGGTAAAAGTCCTAAGGTTCTTAAAAACCAAGTTTGAGGGTTTACGGGTCGAGAAAAGTGGCCGAAACATCGCGTACAAGCTCAGGGGCCAAAGCTGTCAAAGTTGAAACTTGTTTTGGCTGAACCAGGGTCAGGCGACCCGCCTGGTAAAGCCCAAGCGGGCCGCGTGGGGCTGCCAGCGAACAGAAATTCGTTTTGGGTCGATTTGGGTCCGATTTTAAGTGCCTAACAGCTGGTTTCTGCCTCCAATTACTCCAATCAAATGCCATGCATGGCTACTACAACAGTACCCTCGAATTTGTGGCTTTAAATCAGAATTTGATCAATGTTCTTGGCACTTGAAGTTGTAAACAATAAACTCTCTATCAAGAACTTTCAAGGCAAGCTTTCTGGAGACAATCTGATCAACAAGGCCGACTTCTATGTTCATTAAACACCTATAGGACCTTTGTAAGCTTTCAATTCGTTCTATAATCCGTTTTTGCTTTGATTATTAGTAAAAGTCAAACTGGGTGTTCATAAGCTTTGACTTTCTGATTAAACGAATTTCTTTCAGTCATTTCTCGAATTGAAACCTGTTATAGATTGGTATTTATGTGGGAAACAAACCCTCTAAAGGGCACTATCTGAATCCCACTATATGCATGCTAATTGTCGAGTCAAACATGTTTCTAAAAAGTCAACAGAATTGATTTTCGCAAAAATAAGCTTGAATGTTAATATATTAGACATGCAATCTGATTGATCATTATAAATAACTTGTAACACATATAAGAATGTGTTTTAATCATCATCAACTCGACAATCTATAGTATAGACACGAATCGGAACCGAAAGTCTTGTAAAACGATTATTTCGTAGACTATCGATTCGGATTCGTACATGCATGTTCGAGATCTGTATTGGAAAGTATTTTTGACTATTTTTATTTTAGTTAAACTTTCTGGAATTTTCTTTGATTGAGTCTATGCTTAGCCGATTCGAATGCATGTTTCCGATTTATGCATAAAGTTGACTATTTTGCCCTTTTTGATTTAAAACGGGATTTTTGGAAAAGTGAAAGGATAGAAATCTTTATTTCTAATATATGAACTCGCACCGAAAATTTCGGATCAGTTGGTGGTCCAGATTGTGAGTTATGGCCATTAGCGTAAAACTATATTATAAATTTACATAAACGGTCCTTTTCGCGTAGAACCCGTTTCTGGCCACGTTTTGGTATAAAACTTTTTACCAACAGAAGTAATATAATATTCTGGGAATTTTGATGATTTTTAATTAATTTTTGGCTGAACGGATCCTAGATCGCCTAGTTGTTTCGGGTTATGTCGGTTTTGACCGTTTAAGCCATAAAATGAGTTTTACACATCCTTTTGACCCGAAACCTTTTTCTACTGATTTTATATGATGAATAAATTATTATAAGTATTCTGGAAATATAAAAATCTCAGATTTAATTTGAAAACCCGAAAACGCCCTTAAATCGCATATTTAGCGTTTTAAGCGCATAGTAAGCGTTGTACTTGTTTTAAACCTATAAGACCTATACCTACTGATGTGTTTAGCATATTTTCATATAAAAACAGTAAGTATAAGTATATGAACTCAGACTTCCAGTTTTGGCATTTTTAGCCCTTGCGAAATTACTAAAATACCCCTACGGTGCATAGTTTGGTTTTTAAATGATAAATTTGGTATATGGGTCATACCCTACTGATATAATATGTTATATTAAGTATATTTACTGTATGAACCAGACCCGAAACTCAGATTTCTAATTTTACCCTTTTATTACCTTTTAAATGACCAAAATGCCCTTCTAAGGCATAAATTGGGTTTAAAATTATTCCGGGCAATATAGAACATAACTTACTGATATAATATCATATTTTAAGCATATTATCTCAGGGAACTTGCATTTGAATCATTGGTCTACCCGTACAGCCCTTTTCGCGTTCGGTTCGGTTTACGTAACTAGTTTGCGTAAATTGACCGAAACGGGTCAAACGATATCATTTTTATTTCAAAATCCAGAATGTATTTAGTATACCCATATTATACAAGTATTCAAACTTGTCGGGTCTAAATCACATTCTATCCGGTCTTTCGCTTAATCGTGCGTAAACCGTATCATTCCTAAAACTAACCGGTCAAAGCTTAAGCTTAAATAAAAGGCCGTTAGGAATCTAATAGGTTAATTATAAACCTTTGTTCCAGATTAGGAAGCCCGGTAAAAGCTACCAACACTTATCAATTGTGACTTATACTTGCTCAGGTAAATACATTTTGACTTATTTTCCCTATACGGGCTTGGGGTACGGTATTTAAAATACCGCTTGATCGGGCGCACAAGTCCTGCGCCTTATAGGTGTACAGTCTTGAATAGCTTGTGCGACTTCGTTTAAACAATTTTGTCTTACTTAAAGGCTTTGGGGGGTTATTGACCGTGTCCCGGATATCCTTGGCATTATCTTACGAGATGGCCACGACCAGAGCACGGGGTGTAGGCGTACACCCGACGTGTATAACGCTTTAATGTGGTGTGTCATTTAATCTCTAGCCCGGACAGCAGATCCCGGGCCACCAGAGATATAAGTGCATGTAATTCGTTCACAAGTTTATATTATATAATTATCCCAAGTTAATAAAAATATTTATGCCTTGTGCATTTAAATCAATTTTCAATCATTTTCAAAATGAGTCAGTCGATTTGTATTTACCAGTGTAAACTGACGTATTTTTCCCAAAAGGTTAAGTGCAGGTACTATACGGAAATAGGCTGGTTGTTTCCTAAGAGCGTCCACTATAGTCTCGCAAGCTCGGACGACAATTATCTGTTGAACTATTTATTTCTATTTTTATTTGATCCGCCTGTGGATCCGTTTCAACTACAGTGATATTTATTATTGCAAATTATTTAAAAGTTGAAATGTATCTTTTCTGCTTCCGCTGTGCATTATTATATTGTGTTGATTGTCTATGACGATGCCAACTACGTCACTGTACCCCACACCGGGCCCACCGGTGACACGTGGAAATCGGGGTGTGACATATACCATGCAATGCTACAATCTTATCGACGTATAATTGAGCTAACATATCGGAGCTATACGTCTCCTTGATGGGTAGAAAATGAGCTGACTTCGTCAGTCTATCTACTATGACCCATATGGTATCATTTCCCTTTTTCGTCTTCGGCAACTTGGTGATGAAATCCATTGTCACCATTTCCCATTTCCACTTGGGAATTTCAGGTTGCTGAAGCAAACCTGACGGCTTCTGATGCTCAGCCTTGACTTGCGCACAAGTCAAACATTTAGCTACGTGCTCAGCTACTGACTTTTTCAAACCAATCCACCAGTAGTTTGCTTTCAGATCCTGGTACATCTTATCAGCTCCAGGATGAACGGAATATTTAGAGCTGTGGGCTTCCTGGAGGATAACATCCCGAAGTCCTCCATAAACTGGAACCCATATTCGTCCGTTTAGTCGTAGCATTCCATCTTTGTCGTAGGATAACTGCTCCTCAGTTACTCCTAACTTCTCGTCAGGGTAGTTAGCTTCCAGCACAGCTTCCTTCTGTGCAGCTAACACCCTTTCATTCAAATTATTCCTTATTTCAATGCGCTTGGCATTGATTCTGATCGGTTTTACTCTTTCCTTTCTGCTCAAGGCGTCGGCAACCACATTTGCCTTGCCTGGATGGTATCTTATCTCACAGTCATAATCATTTAGAGTTTCCATCCATCGCCTTTGTCGCATGTTCAATTCCTTCTGATTGAACAAGTGTTGAAGACTCTTGTGATCCGAATAAATTATACACTTGGTTCCGTACAAGTAATGTCTCCATAGCTTCAAAGCAAACACAACAGCACCCAATTCCAAATCGTGGGTGGTGTAGTTCTTCTCGTGCACCTTTAATTGTCGAGAAGCGTAGGCAATGACCTTGCCTCTCTGCATGAGTACACAACCCATACCAGTATGTGACGCATCGCAGTACACTACGAATTCTTCTATACCATCAGGCAATGTCAGCACTGGTGCATTGCTCAACTTCTTCTTCAGGATGTCGAAGGATTCCTGCTGCTTAGGGCCCCAATCAAACTTAATCTTCTTACGAGTCAACGAAGTTAGGGGCGCAGCAATCCTTGAAAAGTTCTCGATAAATCGCCTATAGTATCCTGCCAATCCGAGGAAACTGCGAATCTCTGTAGGAGTCTTCGGCTTCTGCCAATTCATGACTGCTTCTACTTTTGCGGGATCTACTTGGATACCACGCTCACTTACCATATGTCCAAGAAACTGGACTTCTCGAAGCCAAAATTCACACTTCGAAAATTTGGCATAAAGTTTCTCACGGTGTAGGAGTTTGAGAATACAACGAAGGTGTTTCTCATGGTCAGCTTGGTTCTTCGAGTAGATAAGGATGTCGTCAATAAAGACGATGACGAATTGATCTAGATAAGGCTTGCAGACACGATTCATGAGATCCATGAATGCGGCTGGTGCGTTAGTGAGCCCAAATGGCATCACTAGGAACTCGTAATGTCCATAACGAGTCCTAAACGCTGTCTTGTGTACATCTTCATCCTTGACCTTCAACTGGTGATAGCCTGACCTCAAGTCGATCTTTGAAAACTAGCTTGCTCCTTGCAACTGATCGAATAGGTCGTCGATCCTGGGTAACGGATATCTATTCTTAAACTGACTTTATTAAGCTCACGGTAATCGATGCACAGGCGCATCGATCCATCCTTCTTTTTAACGAACAAGATTGGCGCTCCCCAAGGAGACGAGATAGGTCTAATAAAACCTTTAGCTAACAGATCATCCAACTGCGTCCTCAACTCCTTCATCTCCGTTGGTGCCAACCTATATGGTGCTCTTGCTACTGGCGCTGCACCTGGGATGATGTCTATTTGAAACTCCACTTGCCTATCCGGTGACAAACCGGGGAGTTCTTCAGGAAATACTTCAGGGTATTCTGAGATAACAGGAATATCTTCGATCTTCGGCTTTGGCTCATCAATAGTAACTTGTGCCATATAAATGACACAACCCTTCTGCAGGCATCTGGATGCCTTGAGCATGGACACTTGCTCAGGCAATCCATGCTGGGTGTCTCCTTGGATAGTAAGTGACTCACCAGACGGAGTCTTAACTACCACTTGCTTTCTATTGCACACAATCTGGGCTTGGTTGTGCGATAACCAATCCATGCCTATTACTATATCGAATCCGGCTAGCTTAAAGGGAAGCAAGGATAATAGGAAGGAATGGTTCCTAATGGATATAACACATCCATCTAGAACAGTCGAGGCGGTTTCTATGGTTCCATCGGCTAATTCCACCTCATACTTCACACTTAAGGTTTTAACAGGTAGGTTTAACAATTTACAGAACTTATCATCCACAAATGACTTATCTGCTCCTGAATCAAATAGGACTCTAGCAAAAACATCGTTTACAAGAAAAGTACCTGTAATGACGTTGTCATCTAGAACTGCTTCCTTGGCGTCCATTCTGAAGACTCTCGCATTTGTCTTCTTTCCATCCTCAGCTTTCTTAGTACTCTTTGGGCAATTAGACTTGATGTGCCCCTTTTCGTTGCAACCGTAACATGTTGCATCTTTCAGACCCTTGCACTTCAGAGTTGTATGATCTGCAGATTTGCAGATTCCACAGGGCCTCACGGGAGACTGCGATTTCGATTCCAAACGACATTTCCCAAAATGATGTCTCTTGCAGGTCTTGCATATGGGCTTATCCCCTGATGGTTGCCAATCTCTCCGAGATCCCGACCCTTTCCTGCGGTCGTTGTTCCCTCGGTGTCGTTTCTCAGATCTTCGTGAGGTGTCATCCTCATGTTTCCTCTTGTTTTCCTTCGAGCTCTTAAGGGCTCTCAATCTGACTACATCTTGAGTGAGGGAGAGGGATAGATCAGCTACTGATCTGAACGTCGTAGGCCTGGATGCCTTAACGCTCGCCTTGATCTCTGGTGTCAGACCCCCAATAAAACGAGCGATCCTTCGTGGCTCCGGGGTCACCAAATACGGCACTAATCGAGATAAGGTGTTGAAGGTAGTGAGATACGCCTGACAGTCGAGGTTTTTCATTACCAGGGATACGAAATCCGATTCGATCCTTTCGACTTCGTGTTGCGGACAGAAATTTTCCTTGATCAGGGCTACAAACTGATCCCATGTCATGCAGTACAATGTGGCCTTACCGGCAGCTTGTAGGAGTGACTTCCACCATGTTAGAGCATCTCCTTTAAACGACTGGGACACGTACTTCACCACGTCCCTATCAGCGCACCCGCTGATATCAACTACCGTATCCATCTCATCTAACCACGTCATGCAGTCAACTGCTCCTTTCTCCCCAGTAAAATCCCTGGGTTTGCATGAAACGAAATACTTGTACGTGCAGGACTTGCTGTGCGTATCATGCTTCAGCTTGAGTTCTTGTTTCGGTACGCTGCTGTGGTTGGAGGAGTGATTATCCTCCTCATCCTTTTTCAGCTCATTTTTCTTAGAAGGCGGCTTACTATGAGCCTCCGAATGAGTCTTGGGCTTGACGTGCGATACGGTTCGGGTCCTACTCCGAATCCCGCTAGATTCTCTGAATTGCCTATCCATAGCTTTGGCAACAGCGTTTTCTACCAGTGCTTGCAGTTCAGCACCAGTTACGTGAATTTTCACGTTATCTGGGTGTTCCTCAGAACGACTGTTGGTTTCCTCCGATTTTGCCATGTAGCTTTAAGCTACATAAAAGTAAGGACAAGGTCTATTTAGAAACCTAACAGCATTATCGTTCTTGACGATTTATTAACCATGGTATTAATAACCATAATAGTTAATTTATTTAATTTTCATTCAGCGCTTTTACTAGCAATTATATCATATAATGAAATATATATATTGGCACAATAGGCCTAGTCACTTCGGACAACTTCTAAATTTTAAATTTAGATTTTTATAGGATTAAAATTTGTATAATTAAACAAATAATCCTTTGCTTGGCAAGGAGTTATAAACCACAACTGCCTTTTTGTTTTATATGACATAGTCATAACCCGTAGGCATCAAGTCACAATCAGACTTGTATACAGATATAATCTGTAGATAATTTATTAAAAAAGGGTGACATGGGTGATTTTACAGATCACGCTCGCCAAGAATGTTAACATGTTTACAGATGTTAACAGAGAATTGAATCTTTTTAACCAGGTTTTACCATATTGGCCAGGCCTTTTAATAAGACATTCAAGCTAGGTTTTACCTTTTTAAGATTCTTATTAAAATGGTAAATTAAAATAATAATTGATATTTTTCATTTATTTGAATATTATGTCCATGCATATAGATAAAATGAAAACTTAAATTAACCATTTTTAAATAAAAGTAGACTAGTACAACTTTGCCCTAAACGGGACTTTTACTCAAATAACATGCCCACGCAGGGGCTAATCCAAATAACAAACAGACAAACAAAACAAACAAACAAAACATACCCACGCAGGGGTTAAACAGAAACAACATACCCACGCAGGGGTAGAACGAGAGAAATATACCCACGCAGGGGTAGAGTACAGGAATAAATGTCCTCGCAGGGACATGAGTACATCAGCTAACAAACAAAGGATCTAATAATCCTTCTTACCCTTACCCTTGATCAAGTCAACCATCTTCTTAAACATTCCGCGGTTGTGGCGGCGATCTTCCCGCATTTCTTGTCGCAACTCACGTCGCACGTCGTTTATCCCTTGCAGGATTTCTTGGACTTGCGGTGGCGACATCATTGGTGCCGGCGGCGGTGGCTGATACTGCTGTGGCTGAGAAGGCTGTGGCTGCTGGTACCCTTGCGGTAAGTACCAAAAGCTGATTGTCCCGTAGCCCAGGGACCTCCAAAAGCACTCTCCTGGTTGAGAGGGTTGTAGCCTGAAGCTAACCAGTAGGGATCTCCCGTATAATCATAACCCTGAGGGAGAATCTGCTCGAACGAGTTGAACTGTGCTGCGCTAGCATACGCAGGGATGGGCTCTCCAAAGTTCTGCGGTGGCAGTGGCGCAATAGGCGCAGAAGAAACCTCTGAGACGGGATGCGGAGACTCTCCCATCTCTGACTCCTCGTGGAGCGGCGAGTAGCGGCTGCTACCTGAATGTCGAGGGGTGCCAATGCGAATCCCTCCTCGCGTAGACATACGCGCGTTCCTCCTTGGCCTCTGAGGCGGAGGAGGCAAAACCGGTGGTGGTGGTGGCGACGGAGTGACCACGTCGCGCCAGAAGGCCTCAGATGGGTCCTGCTGCTGAGGCTGCTGCTGCTGGGAGTGATGCTGCGAGTGCACGGGAGAACCGTGGTAAGACTGGTGCATGGGGGAGTTATGGTAGCTGGGGGTATAGACCCAGTCGTGCTGCTTAAACCTCTCCTCGTAGCTGTCAACACCATTGAAAGGTGATCCCCTGTATGGTGACCCATCCGATATCTCAATGGGATGGTTGGGAGTGCCGGACGGTGGCATGGAGGGATCGGTGTCCTCGTCGACCTCCATCTCGTTGCCACCAGAGAAGTGGTCTTCAGGTCCTAGTGGGTTATGACCCACTGGTTCATCCAAGTAGGCATCAGGGTTGTACAGGCCCTGATAAACGGGTGCTGGGTAGTTGTGAGGTGACTGGTGAAGAGGTATGAAAGATCCATGGGAGTCGTGGGGCCCATTTTCAGAATGTGGCCCAAAGGAGTGAGGTAGGGATGGTGGGGTACTCAGTGATACCGAGTGCCTGGCTGGTTCAGCAAATGATCTCCAAAGATCGTGGGCAGCAGTGTTGTGAGATGCTGATGGGGTCCGCCTATGCGAAGGCCCTGCCTCGTGGTCATGTGAGGTGGCGAATCCTCCTCGTCCCCTTCCTCGAACTCGTGGCGGCATGTTGAACCTGTCAAAAATCAAACAAGTTGCACAACAAAAATATATATGAGACAAAGTTAGAAAATGAAAATAAAAATAAACGAAATTTTGAACATTTCCTAAGTTCTTTGTCTAGACTCGAAAATCGAGGAATGTGCAATTGTGTAACTGAGATTAAACACAAAAGACTAGTGTTTAATTCACTCAGCGTTGGCTCTGATACCAACCTGTCACAGCCCGATCTCCACGTGTCACCGGTTGGCCCGGTGTGGGGTATGGTGACGTAGTTGGCATCGTCATAGACAAACAACACAATATAATAATGCACAGCGGAAGCAGAAATAGATACATTTCAACTTTAAAAAAAATGCAATAATAAGTATCACAAGTAGTTGAAACGGATCCACAGGCGGATCAAATAAAATAAGATAAATTGTTCAACAGTTTATTGTCGTCCGAGCTTGCGAGACTATTGTGGACGCTCTTTAGGAAACAGCCAGCCTAGTACGTATAGTACCTGCACTTAACCTTTTGGGAAAATACGTCAGTTTACACTGGTAAATACAAATTAACTAACTCATTTTGAAAATGATTGAAAATTGATTTAAATGCACATGGCATAAATATTTTTATAACTTGGGATAATTATGCAAGATAAACTTGTAATGGATTTATATGTTACTCCGCGTTTAGTAGCCCCGGATCTTCTGTCCGGGTTAAAGATTAATAGACACACCACAATATAGAGTTATACACGACGGATGTACGCCTACACCCCGTGCTCTGGTCGTGGCCATCTCGTAAGATAATGCCAAGGATATCCGGGACATGGTCATTAAACCCCCAAAGGCTTCAAGTAATAAAACACATTCAAAACAGGGTCATCTCAATGGATTTAACCACTATACGAATGATTCGATGCCGGACCAAGCGGTATTTTATATACCTTACCCCAAGCCCGTATAGGGAAAATAAGTCAAAATGTACTTACCTGAGTAAGTATGAATCACAATTGGTAAGTGTAGATAGCTTTTACTGGGCCTCCTATTCTGGAACAAAGGTTTATAATAACCTATTAGATTCTTAACGGGTCTTTATTTAAGCTTTAGCTTAGACCGGTTAGTTTTAAGGACGATACGGTACAAGCGCACGATTAAGCGAAAGACCGGATAGAATGTGATTTAGACCCGACAAGTTTGAATACTTGTATAATATGGGTATACTAAATACATTCTGGATTTTGAGACAAAAATGATAACGTTTGACCCGTTTCGGTCAATTTATGCAAACTAGTTACATAAACCGAACCGAACGCAAAAAGGGCGTTACGGGTAGCCAAATGAGTCATATGCAAGTTCCCTGAGATAATATGCTTTAAATATGATATAATATCAGCAAGTTATGTCCTATTATGCCCCGAATGTATTTAAACTCAATTTACGCCTCATAAGGGCATTTTGGTCATTTAAAAGATTATAAAAGAGTCAATTTGGAAATCTGAGTTACGGGTCTGAATTATACAGTAAATATACTTAATTTGACATATTATAACAGTAGGGTATGACCCGTATACAAAACTTATCATTTAAAATCAAACTATGCACCGTAGGGGTATTTTTGTAATTTCACAAGGGCTAAAAATGTCAAAACTGGAAATCTGAGTTCAAAAACTTATCCTTACTGTTATTATATGAAAATATGCTAAACACATCAGTAGGTATGAATCTTATATGTTTAATATGAGTATAACGCTTACTATGCGCTAAAAACGCTTAAAATGCGATTTAGAGCCGTTTCCGGGTTTTTAAAAGAAAGCTGAGATTTTTATATTTCCAGTATACTCAAAATAATTTATTTAACAAATAAAATCAGTAGAAAAAGGTTTGGGGTCAAAAGGATGTATAAAACTCATTTTATGGCTTAAACGGTCAAAACCGGCATTAACCGAATCGACTTAGCGACGTATGATTCGATCAGCCAAAAATTAAATAAAAATCTTCAAAAATCCCAGAATATTATATAACATCAGTGGGTAAAAAGTTTTATATCGAAAAGTGGCCTTAAATAGGTTATACGCTAAATGCGCCGTTTATTTAACATAAAGATATAGTTTTACGATATCGGCCATAACTAAAAATCTGGACCACCAACTGATCTCAAATTTTCGGTGCAAGTTTATAAATTAATAATAAAGATTTCTACTTTTTCACTTTTCCAAAAATCACGTTTTATATCAAAAAGGGGAAAATAGTCAACTTTTAAGCATAATCGGAAACATGCATATGAATCGGCTAAGCATAGACTCAAGTTGTAAAAATTCCAGAGAGTTAAACTAAAATAAAAATGGTCTAAAATAAGCTCTAATACAGATCTCATACATGCATGCACGGATCCGAATCGAGAGTCAACGAAAAAGTCGTTTTACAAGACTTTCGGTTCCGATTCGTGTTTATACTAAAGATTGTCGAGTTAATTATGATAAAACACATTCTTATATTCATTATAAGTTATTTTTGATGATCAAACTGATTGCATGTCATCTACATTACCATTTACGCTATATTTCGCAAAAACACTTCCTGTTGACTTTTTACGAACAACTTTGACTCGACAAATAGCATGCTTAGAGTGGGAATCAGAGAATACCCTTTTGAGGGTTTGTTTCCCACATAAATACCAACTTATAAGTGGTTTCAATTTGAGAAATGACAGAGCCAAACTCGTTTAATCGAAAAGTCAAACTATATGAACAACGGTTTGACTTTTAACTAATAATCTATGCTAGAACGGATTATAGAATGATATAAAGGCTTACAAAGGTCCTAATGAAGCTTAGATAGGACTTGGAAGTGGCCTTGACGATCAGATTGCTCCAGAAGTTGCCTTGTGAAGTTCTTGAAGTTTGCTTTGTTCTTGTTACTATCACATGTGCCTCAAAATGTGAAGTTTGATCAGATTATAAGGTGAATTCAGAGGTTGTAAGAAGACAACAGGTGTCCCAACATGCAAGGGCTTTTATTGGTGCATTTAGGAGGTGCTAGCAGCTGTATCCCACTCCAAATTCGGACCCAATTAGCAATTTTCGCGAATTACTGCATCTGATAGGGGCACGCGGCCCGCATTAGGCAGCCCAGGCGGGCCGCCTGAGGTCTGCTGCTGTCAAACTTCTTTCGAACTTGGCAGCTTTGGTCCCTGTCTTCGCACGCGATGCTTCGGCTAGTTATTTTGACTCGTAAACCCCCAAACTTGGTTTTTAAGAACCTTGGGACATTTACCAACATGGTAATGTCCTCGGATAACTTTGCGCTCAACCGAAAAGCCATGAAATTCGACGTTGACGCTTTTAACCCCTCAAGTACGGTTTTGGCCATAACTTTCTCATACGGTAACGAAACTTCATGAAATTTTTACCACACATTCTAATGAGTATATTTTAGCATTACAAAGCTTCGGGTCTGCCAAAAGTTCACTCAGAGGTATAAATTCAACATGTTGACTGTAACATCCGTCAAAATGGATTCCTGAAATCCGACCCGTTTTGAAATTTTTCGAGTTTTATTTACTTATTATTATTGTTATTATTATTATTATTATTATTATTATTATTATTATTATTATTATTATTATTATTATTATATACAATAACAATTTCATTCAAGAATGTCATACAATACACTTTGTGCATAGACATACTTATATATATAAAATCTAAATGTGTATAAAAAATCCCGAAACAAATACGAGCCTGAAAATTATTATTCTTCCTTGCATGTGTATTTTATAAAAAAAAACAATTAACAAGCCATATGATTAATGATAATACATGCACTATAAGAGTTGGAAGTGATAGTATTTTATAATTTCTTGTACACATTCTTCCAAATCATAATTCTTTATATTTACAAATTTCTAACATATGAAATAAAGTCAGTCACCTAAAACAGAAATGACAAAACCCATTTAAATCTCTTTTCAATTTGCCGCCCAAAATAAACATGTCGACCAGTACATCAACCAGCGCCTTAATGATTTAGAAATTCATTTGTATTCCCAAAATAAATAATAGGCTTTTGGTTTCAAACACTCAACCTTGCACACCACCTCAAACCCATCTCACACTCTCTCTGTTCTATTATAACACCCTCGCCGGAACCGGAGATCTCCGGCCGACTACTGTCACCGGCTCCTTTTCCTTCAAACACCCCCCACCTCTCGACACCCTTACACTCGCAACACGTTTCGACATTATAATACCTCACCTCATTCTGTTTCGGGCACCTCTCAACCGCACTCTATCTTGCATTCCCGCTCCCGAACACACCTTCTGAATAAGCGAACAAGAAACAATACATCGGAGGTATACGGATGCCGCCGGAGATCGCAAAGACATCGGAGAACAACCGGAATGCGGCACGCCTCGGTATACACTCTATAACCTTTGTTCTTTTATTGTTCCCTATAGTTTCTTTCCGTCTGTTCGAAACGACCGTTTCTATAGTAATAGCTAACATAAATCGGGTTCGGTTTTAATGGTTCTTGTTTGGTTCTTTTGAGGATGACCAGCCAACTTATCTTTTAATATAACTAAACTCAAAAAGAAATAATACTTGCTACTTTGCTTAATGGGTGTTGATGGTGTTCAACAAGATTAAAAGAAAACATAAACAGTGTTCGGTTGGTTTATTTATTTTTTTTTTCTTTTTTTTTTTTGTATTGAAGAAGATAATAGCCAACCTAGATCCTATTTCATAATGGAGAAATACATTACAAGTAATGTTATTTTATAAAAAAAAGGGTGTAATATTTTTAAAATATAATGTATTACTTATAAAAAAAGGGGAAAAAGTGATAAAGGTTGTGTACTAGTGATGGATTGGTCTTCTATGTGGTTTCATCTAACTGGTAATTACAAAATGAAACATGGTATGTTTATTAAGTTATTCCTTTGAACTACACTTATATATTAACCAATTCCATTAAAAAAAAATCTTCTTTTTTATATATATTAATGGGTTATATGTAGATAAAATACTTAATTAATTTGTAAGCTTTAAATATTAGGATTATTTATTAAACCTATGCATTATTAACTAGATCCTCATATGGTATTTAACATCTAGGATAATCGCCCTTGTTCATTTTCTTGGATTTTTCCCAATCTTACTCGTACGCTACTTACAAGAAATCGCAACGCAACCAAGGTGAGTATACTCGTATTCCCCCTTTTTACTTTTAACACTTTTGGGGCGTAACATGTTTACCTATTGAAACTTACACATGAACTTTTGTCTAAACACATGAACATTCCTATAACATGCTTGTATATGTGATGGCTTGATACTTTAAATTTGGGTGATTCTTATGTGTTGAACTTATCATTAACTTCGTACGAGCCAAACCTTGACATATGTAGCGCTATAGGATTAACGACCCGCCTCTACTGAAACTTTGGTTATGTCATGAGCAAGTTGCGTTTTCTTGGTTTGATATGTTAGACACATGCCATATTTAATGTTTATCTTGAATCGCATGCTTGCTATGAGGAATTGTTCACACTTTTATCTTATGCTATGTATGTACCAAACTTGTATACTCGCCTTTGCTTTTGCATTGAACTTTATTTTAAACATGTTACAGGTTGAGGATGATGATGCTATGAAAAGAAGTAGCGTTGATGCCTAGATACACATATAGACGTTTAGGTTTAATATGTTGTATCAATTTTGATTATGTTGTTATGTATTTCCTTTAAACTTGTTGTTATTTGTATTTCTTGTATTGTTGACAATTTACTTATGAAATGAAACCGGTTTATTAAATATTGTCACAAATAGCGTTATGAAGTCTCTTGCAATCTTCACACTTCGTCTCATCCCGATGTTTCCGCCATTGGTTGGGGTGTGACAGATTGGTATCAGAGCCATAACTATAGGGAATTAGGAAAAGTAGGAATGCTTTTACCTAGTCTATAGTTTTAGAGCCTTATTCGTATGTTTTGCTTGGACTACTACATGATACTTTATTTGTTTCTTATTTATGCTTTTTAAACATGTATGCACTCGTGGGTAATATTCGACCTGTTATACTTATGCATTAATGCTTGTCTTTTTATGTGTTAATACTTGTTTCGTTGTTCGATCCTTTACGTATTATTCTTGACCTATTTCTCTATGTGTTAATACTTGTTTTATCGTTTCATTCTTTATTCTTTATGTACCATTGTTGATATGTTTTCTTATATGTTTATACTTGTTTGTGTATTCTTTTGACATACACTTCTCCTCATGCATTTTACTTGACTATTCTAAATCCGTAAACCCTCACATTATACAAATGAGACGAATTCACCAAAATAGGCGTGACACCCACAATTTGGTGAACGACTCTCAATCTATATATTCTTCTTTTTACACGAGATATCGCCATTAAGCTAGGAGTGAAATCCACATCTTAATGGTAAATCTCAAATTTTAAATTCTAGTGGACCCTTGTCAACATGTCGAAACTAAATTTCGACCCGACAAGTACCAACCACACTTAGGATACGAAACCATCAAGTTAGGGGTGAAACCCGCACCTTGGCGACTAGTTCCACTCCTTGATATATTTTTTTTTAATCCCGCCAAGTCTCGAAATTTCGATTGAGTTGGGACATGTAGTAACCGGAAGGGTAAATACCGTTAACCGACTTGTCGGCGAGAGTATTTTACCTATTAGGCCAAAGCATGCTCCTCAAATTCAAAAGATTTTTCGACCACTTTGGTTAGTCAAAGTTCCGTTTTGAAACACTCCAAACTTTGGTTAAACATGCGTTTCTATTATTCATTTTATACGATACGATCTTTCAAATTTGAATCTACTTTCGATATTCTCTTTTTACACACACAACATATTGAATCTCTTCCATACATTTATACATATGCATGATTTCATATAATTTAAATTCATAATCCTTGTAACGACAAGTGGAGACATATCATCGAGATAGGAGTGATTTCCTTACCTTGACGATTAACTCCACTCCCCTTTTCTTAAAAACGACCTCACCAACGAGTTAGGGGTGATTCCCTTACCTAGGTGATCATTTCCAAAACGTCTCTTCAAAATATCTTATTATGCAAACTCGATCATATTTTATACCTAAATTGTTTATCATTAACCAAATCCCTACTCATGCGATTTTGAAAATTTATTATTTTATCAAACTTATTCTTTATTTCGTTATACATTTCACATAGATCATATACACGAGATACTTAATCACGTCTTAAACGTTTTACTACATGAATTTCCAAACCTTACGAAATGCTACCTATCTATTTAATCGGTCTAGTGAATCTCTTGCCCATGAACTTCACATCCGATTTATTAACTAAAACACGTTCATATTATATCATCATACTAGAAACTTCCACTCTTAATCGAAATCAAACTAACCCTTCTCAAATTACTAATAAGATGTTATATGATCGTTTTACCAAATACTCTTTTCAGCATCAACAAATCATTTGTTAAAACTTTTAACAATCACTAAGTCCTTTTGCTAAATTCTTTTCTAAGGATCCTCGTTTTCACAAGAACCTCCTAAATTCATAATTTCTTGTTTGATGAAACGAACTTACTTTTTATCGAAAACCTTTTTCCTACACCAATTTACAAAACACGTGGGCAAGAAGACTTCATGGGAACCGACCATCCTCGAATTACATAAAATCTTTTAAACAAAAGTAGCATTCCATTCATTACCAAATATATTATGCATAACCAATGAGTACTTTGTATCCTCTTACATATGCAAGCTAGATTCTACCTTTCAAACCAAGCTCAATCTAATTTTGACTCGATAAACTCAACGTTTCGTTTAAACAACTATACATGCATATCATCATACGCGTTTTAGTCGTTGCGTCGCGAAAATTTCAGTTATAGCATTCGTATTTACATGCTCAACCTTTTGAACACTTTTACATGCTTAACTTGTTTACGTTTCAATTAATACTATATACGAAATCATTAGTATTCATACTTTCACTCACGCTCATATTCATAACAATACATTTTGTGCTCATACTTATAATCGTATTTATACTTATACTCATGTGTTTTATGCTTATACTTATATTTATACGTTTCATGCTTATACGTATACTCATACTACTCGTACGTTTTATGTTGATACCCATACTTACGTGCATATTCATATTAAACTTATACTTATGCTCGGGTTTTCATTCATACACATGATTCATACATTCGTACCTATACGCGAGCGTAATCCGAGGGATTCGCTTGCGTGGGTCCTTTACATACTTGAGCATGGACTTGCTTATATACTATATTCTTATACGTACACATTCTTATTTTTAAATTATGTATACCCTGATTCATATTCAACTAGTACAAGCTATGCGGATCATACGATGATCAAAATAATCGTGGGTGCACACGCGATTATAGTGATAGGCGTATGAGAACCATAGTGTGTACTACTGTGTATGGTAAGACACAGAACGTAACATGACACCAAATACGAAACGGGCGTGAGGTGGTCAAAACATGGTGGATACGCCGCTGGTACTTCCTATATATAAGTGTTTTCACCATGATACCAAATTTCGTAAAACGTGCCATGAGAAATTCAGTGTTTTGTAGACCTTCTGGACCTAACACAAACTTTAAGCAACTCACAAACACATTATGTCCGACTATCCATGACGAGACTTCATCCTTAACATGCTACTTTCACCTATCTAATGCCCATATCATTCGTATACTTGCGTTCATTTAGTGTCAATTGTTCGCCCCATGCTCCTATTTCCTTCCTTTTATACGAACCTCGTTCACAATCAAGCTCGTTTAAGCATTCAAATCCTAACTTATCTTATTACCCTTAGAACTTTCTAATTTTTAGCCATTTCAAATCGTTTTACCTATACCTGTTTACCCCTGCTTATGCCTCAAACCCATTTCGGCTCGACAAATCATTTTACAAACCTATCTTTATCTTCCCAAAATCTCGTACTTTTCAAAACGTTTCAAAATCTCAAGTCTCGAACTGTTATCAAAACTCTTTAAATCTACCTCTTAAATAAATTTCGGGACGAAATTTCCTAAAGGAGGGGAGACTGTAACATCCGTCAAAATGGATTCCTGAAATCCGACCCGTTTTGAAATTTTTCGAGTTTTATTTACTTATTATTATTGTTATTATTATTATTATTATTTTTATATACAATAACCATTTCATTCAAGAATGTCATACAATACACTTTGTGCATAGACATACTTATATATATAAAATCTAAATGTGTATAAAAAATCCCGAAACAAATACGAGCCTGAAAATTATTATTCTTCCTTGCATGTGTATTTTATAAAAAAAAAAAAAACAATTAACAAGCCATATGATTAATGATAATACATGCACTATAAGAGTTGGAAGTGATAGTATTTTATAATTTCTTGTACACATTCTTCCAAATCATAATTCTTTATATTTACAAATTTCTAACATATGAAATAAAGTCAGTCACCTAAAACAGAAATGACAAAACCCATTTAAATCTCTTTTCAATTTGCCGCCCAAAATAAACATGTCGACCAGTACATCAACCAGCGCCTTAATGATTTAGAAATTCATTTGTATTCCCAAAATAAATAATAGGCTTTTGGTTTCAAACACTCAACCTTGCACACCACCTCAAACCCATCTCACACTCTCTCTGTTCTATTATAACACCCTCGCCGGAACCGGAGATCTCCGGCCGACTACTGTCACCGGCTCCTTTTCCTTCAAACACCCCCACCTCTCGACACCCTTACACTCGCAACACGTTTCGACATTATAATACCTCACCTCATTCTGTTTCGGGCACCTCTCAACCGCACTCTATCTTGCATTCCCGCTCCCGAACACACCTTCTGAATAAGCGAACAAGAAACAATACATCGGAGGTATACGGATGCCGCCGGAGATCGCAAAGACATCGGAGAACAACCGGAATGCGGCACGCCTCGGTATACACTCTATAACCTTTGTTCTTTTATTGTTCCCTATAGTTTCTTTCCGTCTGTTCGAAACGACCGTTTCTATAGTAATAGCTAACATAAATCGGGTTCGGTTTTAATGGTTCTTGTTTGGTTCTTTTGAGGATGACCAGCCAACTTATCTTTTAATATAACTAAACTCAAAAAGAAATAATACTTGCTACTTTGCTTAATGGGTGTTGATGGTGTTCAACAAGATTAAAAGAAAACATAAACAGTGTTCGGTTGGTTTATTTATTTTTTTTTTCTTTTTTTTTTTGTATTGAAGAAGATAATAGCCAACCTAGATCCTATTTCATAATGGAGAAATACATTACAAGTAATGTTATTTTATAAAAAAAAGGGTGTAATATTTTTAAAATATAATGTATTACTTATAAAAAAAGGGGAAAAAGTGATAAAGGTTGTGTACTAGTGATGGATTGGTCTTCTATGTGGTTTCATCTAACTGGTAATTACAAAATGAAACATGGTATGTTTATTAAGTTATTCCTTTGAACTACACTTATATATTAACCAATTCCATTAAAAAAAAATCTTCTTTTTTATATATATTAATGGGTTATATGTAGATAAAATACTTAATTAATTTGTAAGCTTTAAATATTAGGATTATTTATTAAACCTATGCATTATTAACTAGATCCTCATATGGTATTTAACATCTAGGATAATCGCCCTTGTTCATTTTCTTGGATTTTTCCCAATCTTACTCGTACGCTACTTACAAGAAATCGCAACGCAACCAAGGTGAGTATACTCGTATTCCCCCTTTTTACTTTTAACACTTTTGGGGCGTAACATGTTTACCTATTGAAACTTACACATGAACTTTTGTCTAAACACATGAACATTCCTATAACATGCTTGTATATGTGATGGCTTGATACTTTAAATTTGGGTGATTCTTATGTGTTGAACTTATCATTAACTTCGTACGAGCCAAACCTTGACATATGTAGCGCTATAGGATTAACGACCCGCCTCTACTGAAACTTTGGTTATGTCATGAGCAAGTTGCGTTTTCTTGGTTTGATATGTTAGACACATGCCATATTTAATGTTTATCTTGAATCGCATGCTTGCTATGAGGAATTGTTCACACTTTTATCTTATGCTATGTATGTACCAAACTTGTATACTCGCCTTTGCTTTTGCATTGAACTTTATTTTAAACATGTTACAGGTTGAGGATGATGATGCTATGAAAAGAAGTAGCGTTGATGCCTAGATACACATATAGACGTTTAGGTTTAATATGTTGTATCAATTTTGATTATGTTGTTATGTATTTCCTTTGAACTTGTTGTTATTTGTATTTCTTGTATTGTTGACAATTTACTTATGAAATGAAACCGGTTTATTAAATATTGTCACAAATAGCGTTATGAAGTCTCTTGCAATCTTCACACTTCGTCTCATCCCGATGTTTCCGCCATTGGTTGGGGTGTGACATTGACACTTTTAGCCCCTATAGTTTGTAATTCCTCACTTTTGTGCAATTTCCGCTTCGTATGATCCATGATCCATCCGTTTAAGGTTATAAACATTATGTAGGGTTATTATGGAGTCTATTTAGCCATTGTTGACACTTTGGACCCTTACGTTCCATAGTTTTCACCGTTTGTCGATTTTAGTCCCTCTAAAGTTTGTTTTCACATACCAGAACTTTATGACACGTGTCAATACATTATTGAACGTAATTTTTCGAGGTGTTACACGGGGTCCAAGGGGCAGAGCCCCTGGCTGGGGTCAGCTCGGAAAAAAAAATTCGACTAAATTGCTGTACTAAAAACGCATCAGAAAAATTAATTTTCCAGAAATTGGCTCATTTTGAAGACAATAATTCGTAGACAATTCAGACAGTTCACAGTGACAGACAATTTTATGTGTCCATAGCGTTTTAGAAATAAGAGAGTTTTATGTGGTTTCTGGCTATTGCGTTTTAGAAAAAAAAAACACATTTTTAAGTGTTTTTAGTCATTGTGTTTTAGGTAAAACACATTTTTTAGGTGTTTTCAGTCCATTGCGTTTTAGAATGAGACATTTTTAAGTGTTTTCTGGCCATTGCGTTTTACATAGGACTGTAAACGAACCGAACGAACACGAACAAGGCCATGTTCGTGTTCGTTCATTAAGGAAATGTAACACCCCGAAAACGGGTTTGGTAATCAAACTCCGTTAATACTAAAAGACGGGTAAAGTACCGTCAGTGGTAAAATTTAACCGGTAAATATTAGGATTTAAATAATTAATCCTAATATTAAACAAAAAGTCAATAAAAGCTTTTAGGAAATAAAAGCTTAGAAGGCCCGAGTTAACGGGACCTAAATTAATCTTAGTCATAAATATTCCCGAACCCGCTAAGCTAACTAGGAATGCTTGACCCGGTTAATAAAAGGGAATATGGATTGTAAATAAGTAGGTTATAATCAACTTAATAACTAACGAAACATGGAGGACCAAAGTTGGATAATTGGAAATAAGGTTTATTTACTAAAAACAAAAATAAAAACACACCACACCTAGTGTGTGCGTGTGTGAGGTCGACCAGGAGAAAGCTCAGGGAGCTCAAACCCTAACTTCCACAACTTGATCAAATTGAAGCCCAAATCAAGAGCCAAATCACTGCATGAACACAAATTCGTGATCACCTAATCATGGGGAATACAAGGTATGTTGAAATATATGATTTGGTGATACCTTGAGATTATGATGAACAATCATAATCGAAATTCTGGAATGAATCTTGAATCTATAAGTGTTATTGTGATTATATCTTGGTGTAGAAACAAACCCTAGTAGAAAATTTGATGAATTGTTGTCAAAACTAGGGAATTGGTAATTACCCTATATTGTGATAAGTGGGTTTTATGTTAATATGATGAACACTCATGTTAGAATGTAAGATTGATGAATATTGAGATGATGATATAAGTTCTTGATGTAGTTCATGAACACTAGACTTAGAGGTTTGAATGTGTTGATGTAAATCTTGGTGAAGATGACTAGTTAGGAACTAGTTAGTAAATATGTAAAAGTCATGCACATGAGGTGTTTGTTAAAATGCCTAAATGAGAACTAAGTATTGATAATGTGCCTAATTGAGTCTTGTGAACTTGATAGTGCAATCATATGTGTTAATTGGTGATTTGACTTTTAAATAGTCAAACCGACCATTAATAAGATCAAATGGTGATTGTGATAGAAAATATGTAAGATGGAATAGTCATAATTAATGATGAGTAATATAACCGTCTTACGAATTATGATGATAGTTTGACGCTTGACAAGCTAGGTGGAAGCTTGGAGTGAAAGCGGGTCAAACAAGTCAAGCATGGAAGAAAAGCGTAGCTCGGATGCAAGGTAAGTGAAACTTACATAATTGTGTAGATTACTTGTTCATTCTATACGTTATAGATGCAATAATGCTAGTATTGAAAATATGGATTTCCGGCGTGATTGATACGAGTCGGAACATATAAAGATGATAAAAACCATGGTTTATGGCAAAAGGGGATTCGGTAATGAAATCCGGGACGGGATGGATGTATGAATTAGAAGTCAAAAACCATGTTTTTGATTTAATAGACAACGTTGGGCATATAGGCCGACCGGGTCAAATGGTGGTGATAACACTATTTGACAATATCGACTAATGCGATTGTCAAGTCTTGTGTTAACAGGAGCGATTAGCGATTCAGTTAATTTCGCCCACACTATGTGTGATGATAAAAGCAAGGTATAAATTGGGTCTATATGTTGACCCTAGCCAGGTACGTATGCATACCATTATAGTTAACATACAAACTTGGTCAAATATGTAGTGAAAGCCCCTCGTAGTAAATGAGGGGCTAATGTCGACTAAAATGCCCTTGAAGGGTAAATTGAGCAAACAACTTATAAAGGTTGTTTAGGAACTTATCTTACGATCTTGTAACCTTTAGACGCGCATGAAAGTTGTAGACATAAACTTTCAAGAGTTAAATGCTTAAATTGTGTGTTGCCGCAAAAATAACACATCCGTAGGATTAAACTCGGAATAAATAGTCCATTTCGTTAAATCCACCACATTCATAGTTGTGGTGGAAGACTAGCTAATAACAAATTGGTGGAACTATGAGGTACATGAGAAATGAGCACCGTTCGTGCTAAAATGGTCGTAAATACCCTTAACGGGTCAAAATAAGATTTTAAACGAAAACGGGTAAATAATTGTGTAGAAACCCGTGTTCAGTACTTAATATGATTGACAATATTAGAATTTAAGGGTTCATGATGAATGGAGGTCAAACAAACATGCTTGTTTGATAATCACATAGTCGGGTCAAAATTGTTGAAAAGATAATAAGCCGAAGGCTTAAAAGTCTCAATTTTATTTAATCCGGATGTCAGATCTTAACTCCATATAATGGAGAATTAAATTACAAACATGTAGGAAGAAACGGTAGGTCAAACGGATAAGCGGTTTGAAAGATACGAAAGATTTCGTGTCAAATTACGGCAAAATGGAAAGGTGGGATGCAGGTGCCACCGTAAATTACGGTGCCACCGTAATTTACGGTGGACCTGAAATGGTTTACGGTGAAACACTCCTGATTTACGGTGGAAACAAATCAAAACAAGGACTACCGTAAATTACGGTGTCCACCGTAATTTACGGTGGACCTTGTGCAAAAATGTATTTTGATCAGTTTTGTTTTCCGGACTCGTTTAGATGCGTTTTAAATACCGTATGACTAAAGCATTTCATGTTTATGAAATGTAGGTGCTTTTTGGGATGCCGGTAGACGATCAAGCTCAGGAAGAACCGAACACGATAAAGATGCACGCTTCCGCACATTGCAACGTTGTAGATTTTAATCAACGAATTCGATCACGTTTTGTAGAATAACGGATGATTTGTAAAAGTTTTTTTATAAACCCGTATTTATATAGCATGTGTAGTCTTAACTACACATCTAATCATTGTTAATTACATACGAAATCGTTAATTAGTAACCTGGGTGTTACAAGTTGGTAATCAGAGCTCATGGTTAAATAGTAAGGTGTGTTCGGTTCGAGGCTTGATCGCAAATCCGGTAAGTGTATGTATGTTAATCGTTTAGCGTATTAAAGTGTTGTAAACAACACATAGGGCTATCGTGTGATACACGTTACCTCAATTGAAATGATTGATATAGTTGATGAAAATACGCGCGTTGACGTGTATAGTAGAAAAAGCCTTGTACTATAATACAAGAGATTATTGAAGTTGATATTACTAACTTTTGTGAATATCTTGATTGATGGACACTTGCATTTAAAGATGACAAGAGTTGAACAAATTAAGGATATGATAGAGGAACGGTCCGAAGTATGACGATAGGAGCATGCTCACTAAGGACTAAATCGCGTAACGACCACGAACAAGGTTAATGGCAAGAAACGCCCGTCGGGGCAAGCATTACCAGGTGCGTGCTTTTAAATATAATCGCACAAATAGCAATATGCAACAAACGAGTAGAAATTGAAAGTTGCATATGTAGATTAAAAACTTGGGAAGACCCGAATAGAAAATGTATTCGGGATATTGCTTCCAAGAGAAACAAATAGAGGCATTACTTACATAGGACGTGATGTGAAAACTATAAAAAGGTCATGTATGTCATATGTTAATCGCTTACTCTGGCCAAGTAAGTAGTGGCTTATGATACCATGAGCTTCTTATGGCGGACACGTTTACATCCAATGTAGTAAGGGCAGGGTGAATGGGACTAATTGAAAAGACCCAAATGAATCAGATAAGCAAAATATGTGATAATAATGTAAACGCACAACCAAGTGATGGGAGCGTATTACATTAGGATAATGAGCCCAGGTGAAGGGACAAACAAGCACGTAAAATGATTTAGACAAGTATTGGGAGGGAGTGTACTTACACTCGAACCCAGAAAACATCAAGCATGTAAAATGATTTAGACAAGTATTGGGAGGGAGTGTACTTACACTCGAACCCAGAAAACATCAAGCATGTAAAATGATTTAGACAAGTATTGGGAGGGAGTGTACTTACACTCGAACCCAGAAAACATCAAGCATGTAAAATGATTTAGACAAGTATTGGGAGGGAGTGTACTTACACTCGAACCCAGAAAACATCAAGCATGTAAAATGATTTAGACAAGTATTGGGAGGGAGTGCACTTACACTCGAACCCAGAAAACATCAAGTATGTAAAATGATTTAGACAAATATTGGGAAAGAGTGATACTTACACTCGAACCCGGAGAATGTAAATATGTAAGATGAGTTAGATATGCATTGGGAGGGGGTGTACTTACACTCGAACCCGGAAAATGCAAATATGTTCCTTGACGGGTCATTTTTGTAAAACGTCGAACTTAAAGATAAAGTCAGAATATAAAAGCCAAAGCGAGGTCTTAATGCATATCGGGAGGGTTGCAATAATAACAATTTCGGTAAAACACCCGGTGGATGGGTAAGAATTAAACACATGCGTAAACCAAGAGACGTGAACGCGGGTTGAAAGATCAAAGTAACGTGGATTACGAGTTATGACTATAAAATCTCGTATATAGAAATTGTAAGTAAATATGTTCAGCTATTCGAAGTCGAATGGATCGAATAAAGAATAAAGTTGATTATTTATAAGTGATGGATTTCACATTAATAGGTCAAACATGTTGAATACAATATAACGCCGAATGGCACAAATGAGCACTAGCCAGATAAAGGTAGTGTTAAATGCAAGAGAATAATGAGCCCGGCAATGGGACATAATCAAACACGAATGTATGTAAACTGGATAATGGTGAGCATAAGATAAACCGACGCATAAATGACATGAGAAATCATAAAGTCGGAAAATGTGCCCGAAAAGAAATGAATGTAGCCTTAGACTACGGTCAAGGTCAAAGATAATATCAAAACGATAATAAATGATGTTAAGCAAAAACATGGTGCCTTAACGCCGTATGCGTATATAAATGTATACACATTTGAAGGAAAACTCGAATAAAAGATGATCTACGGGATCATCATAACCTACGAGGTATTAATTAGAGCAAAAGGTCTACGGGGCCAAAACGACCCACGGGTCATGATTGGAAAGAAGTTCTAAGGACTTCGCCTTAAAGAGGTGAATGTCTAATAAAATATATATAATAAATATAAAATAAAATAGCCCATAAGGCTAAGTGAAAAACCTACGGGTTAGAAGGAATAAAGCGAGGAAATCAGTTAAGAATCCCCGCATAAAACTAATACTGTAAGGGATTAAATTACGGACTGTCAGTATCCCAGTATGGATGATTGACAAAAGTTAAAGAGAAGATCCTAAAACTAAAACTTCGGTTTTAGTTAGAAATAATGTTTTTACAAACATAAATTCTGATAGGAATTTAAATAGTAAGCATGAAAGATACAAGTCTTGACACTGATAGGCGCAAGATGATATACTCGAAAAGTGATATTTTCGAAAATGAAAGGTTGATATAAGTTAAACATGATGTAACACAATCACGGTCAAGAAATGTAATGTGAAGTAGAATCACATTATAACCAAGCAAGCGGTAAAAAGGAAATGGACAAATAAGTCTAGTTAGTGAAACCGGTTAAGGTCAGCAATTCAAGTTAAGAAAATTTGGTTCGCTTGTAAACGGTAAATTCGGTATAACTAAACCGAATAAATAAATTTGAAAATAAAAGGAATTGTTGCTAGAGTGAAAGATTTCACTAGAGACCTTTAAACGGGTCAAAGTAATGGAATCATAAAGAATTCAATAATATATAAAAGCGATGGAAATCGCTAAGTTAACTAAACTAGTAGAAATAACGGAATTACGTTATTTCGAAGTTACACTATGTCGTATGAGATATGAAGACAATTAGTAACTAAAAGATGTTACCGTACTTTTCGGGTAATACTAACGATTGGTTAAGAAGTGTAGGTAATGTTTAAAGGACCTCTCGGCTCAAATACATTGAGTTTAAACTGAATGAATTATGTAAGAACAGGTTTCGAGGACGAAACCTCTCTAAGGGGGGTAGACTTGTAACACCCCGAAAACGGGTTTGGTAATCAAACTCCGTTAATACTAAAAGACGGGTAAAGTACCGTCAGTGGTAAAATTTAACCGGTAAATATTAGGATTTAAATAGTTAATCCTAATATTAAACAAAAAGCCAATAAAAGCTTTTAGGAAATAAAAGCTTAGAAGGCCCGAGTTAACGGGACCTAAATTAAACTTAGTCATAAATATTCCCGAACCCGCTAAGCTAACTAGGAATGCTTGACCCGGTTAATAAAAGGGAATATGGATTGTAAATAAGTAGGTTATAATCAACTTAATAACTAACGAAACATGAAGGACCAAAGTTGGATAATTGGAAATAAGGTTTATTTACTAAAAACAAAAATAAAAACACACCACACCTAGTGTGTGCGTGTGTGAGGTCGACCAGGAGAAAGCTCAGGGAGCTCAAACCCTAACTTCCACAACTTGATCAAATTGAAGCCCAAATCAAGAGCCAAATCACTGCATGAACACAAATTCGTGATCACCTAATCATGGGGAATACAAGGTATGTTGAAATATATGATTTGGTGATACCTTGAGATTATGATGAACAATCATAATCGAAATTCTGGAATGAATCTTGAATCTATGAGTGTTATTGTGATTATATCTTGGTGTAGAAACAAACCCTAGTAGAAAATTTGATGAATTGTTGTCAAAACTAGGGAATTGGTAATTACCCTATATTGTGATAAGTGGGTTTTATGTTAATATGATGAACACTCATGTTAGAATGTAAGATTGATGAATATTGAGATGATGATATAAGTTCTTGATGTAGTTCATGAACACTAGACTTAGAGGTTTGAATGTGTTGATGTAAATCTTGGTGAAGATGACTAGTTAGGAACTAGTTAGTAAATATGTAAAAGTCATGCACATGAGGTGTTTGTTAAAATTCCTAAATGAGAACTAAGTATTGATAATGTGCCTAATTGAGTCTTGTGAACTTGATAGTGCAATCATATGTGTTAATTGGTGATTTGACTTTTAAATAGTCAAACCGACCATTAATAAGATCAAATGGTGATTGTGATAGAAAATATGTAAGATGGAATAGTCATAATTAATGATGACTAATATAACCGTCTTACGAATTATGATGATAGTTTGACGCTTGACAAGCTAGGTGGAAGCTTGGAGTGAAAGCGGGTCAAACAAGTCAAGCATGGAAGAAAAGCGTAGCTCGGATGCAAGGTAAGTGAAACTTACATAATTGTGTAGATTACTTGTTCATTCTATACATTATAGATGCAATAATGCTAGTATTGAAAATATGGATTTCCGGCGTGATTGATACGAGTCGGAACATATAAAGATGATAAAAACCATGGTTTATGGCAAAAGGGGATTCGGTAATGAAATCCGGGACGGGATGGATGTATGAATTAGAAGTCAAAAACCATGTTTTTGATTTAATAGGCAACGTTGGGCATATAGGCCGACCGGGTCAAATGGTGGTGATAACACTATTTGACAATATCGACTAATGCGATTGTCAAGTCTTGTGTTAACAGGAGCGATTAGCGATTCAGTTAATTTCGCCCACACTATGTGTGATGATAAAAGCAAGGTATAAATTGGGTCTATATGTTGACCCTAGCCAGGTACGTATGCATACCATTATAGTTAACATACAAACTTGGTCAAATATATAGTGAAAGCCCCTCGTAGTAAATGAGGGGCTAATGTCGACTAAAATGCCCTTGAAGGGTAAATTGAGCAAACAACTTATAAAGGTTGTTTAGGAACTTATCTTACGATCTTGTAACCTTTAGACGCGCATGAAAGTTGTAGACATAAACTTTCAAGAGTTAAATGCTTAAATTGTGTGTTGCCGCAAAAATAACACATCCGTAGGATTAAACTCGGAATAAATAGTCCATTTCGTTAAATCCACCACATTCATAGTTGTGGTGGAAGACTAGCTAATAACAAATTGGTGGAACTATGAGGTACATGAGAAATGAGCACCGTTCGTGCTAAAATGGTCGTAAATACCCTTAACGGGTCAAAATAAGATTTTAAACGAAAACGGGTAAATAATTGTGTAGAAACCCGTGTTCAGTACTTAATATGATTGACAATATTAGAATTTAAGGGTTCATGATGAATGGAGGTCAAACAAACATGCTTGTTTGATAATCACATAGTCGGGTCGAAAATTGTTGAAAAGATAATAAGCCGAAGGCTTAAAAGTCTCAATTTTATTTAATCCGGATGTCAAATCTTAACTCCATATAATGGAGAATTAAATTACAAACATGTAGGAAGAAACGGTAGGTCAAACGGATAAGCGGTTTGAAAGATACGAAAGATTTCGTGTCAAATTACGGCAAAATGGAAAGGTGGGATGCAGGTGCCACCGTAAATTACGGTGCCACCGTAATTTACGGTGGACCTGAAATGGTTTACGGTGAAACACTCCTGATTTACGGTGGAAACAAATCAAAACAAGGACTACCGTAAATTACGGTGTCCACCGTAATTTACGGTAGACCTTGTGCAAAAATGTATTTTGATCAGTTTTGTTTTCCGGACTCGTTTAGATGCGTTTTAAATACCGTATGACTAAAGCATTTCATGTTTATGAAATGTAGGTGCTTTTTGGGATGCCGGTAGACGATCAAGCTCAGCGAAGAACCGAACACGATAAAGATACACGCTTCCGCACATTGCAACGTTGTAGATTTTAATCAACGAATTCGATCACGTTTTGTAGAATAACGGATGATTTGTAAAAGTTTTTTTATAAACCCGTATTTATATAGCATGTGTAGTCTTAACTACACATCTAATCATTGTTAATTACATACGAAATCGTTAATTAGTAACCTGGGTGTTACAGGAAATTAACATGTTCGCGAACTGTTCACGAACGCATACCGAACATAAGTTTATGTTCATGTTCGTTCGTTAAGGAAATTCAGTTGTTCACGAACAGTTCGTGAACACTGGTCTCGAACACAAGCGAACGCATGCGAATAAAAAAGAACGCAAAAGAACATTTAACTTGAAAATAAAAAATAAAATAAAAATATTGTTAGCCTTAAACATTGGATATAAGTAGTTAAATACAACATCAAATGATAAATCAAAACACAAGAAGTCTAGTACACCACCAAACGATGAATCAACTTTAACTAACTTAGACATAATTATCTCCAAAAATGTCTTAGCATGCCCAAATTTTAGCTAACTTAGAAAAAAATAGGGTTTCAAGTTTTCAATATGTTTAGTCGTTTAGATAAAAGGTTTATTATTTTTTTCAATATAATCAAACGAACACGGACGAACGTAACCGAACATATTACCGAACGTTCACGAACGCAGTCGAACGAACAAGACCTATGTTGGTGTTCGTTCGCTAAGTTAACCGAACAAATTTTTTTGTCCGTGTTCGTTCGTTAAGCTAATCGAACGAACATAAACGAACTTCCCGATGAACGGTTCACGAACTGTTCGCTGAACGTTCGGTTCATTTACAGCCCTAGTTTTACATATAAGACATTTCTTTGTGTTTTTTGTGCATTGCGTTTTAGGTAAAACACTTTTTTATGTGTTTTCAGTCCATTGCGTTTTAAAAAACAGACATTTTAAGTGTTCTGGCCATTGCGTCTTACAAATAAGACATTTCTTTGTGTTTTTGGTGCATTGCGTTTTAGGTAAAACACATTTTTATGTGTTTTCTGGCCATTGCGTTTTACAAATAAGACATTTCTGTGTGTTTTCTGGCCATTGCGTTTTACAAATAAGTCATTTGTTTGTGTTTTTGGTGCATTGCGTTTTAGAAAAATGTCATTTTTTAGGTTTTTTTTTTCATTGCGTTTTACGTAACTGGTGGTTTTTCTATTGTGTTTTAAGCAACTGGGTTTTAATTTTTTTTTTAAATATAGCAATAGTATACTCGTTTTAAAGATAAAAAAACGCTCGTTTTTTGGTGCAATTTTTATAAAAAAAAATAATGTCGTATGAAAGAGTTATTAACGTTTAAAAAATGGGGGGAATTGGAGGAGAGAGAAACTATTGGCTTGGATTGACTAGAATGCCTTTGAACAAACTCACGCGCCTCTTTTCTTCCTTTCAATTTCCCTGATTTAATCTTAGCCCTTGATTAACTTAATGGATAGTCAAGATCACTCCCTAGCCTTCCTAGCCAAATAAATTTTCTATTGTATCTCCACCCTAACTAACTATTATAATTATTATATTATTATAATTGGTAAAAGAAAGATCCGTCGTCTTCTTCACAGCAAACCCTAATTTCAAAAGATCTGCCGCAGTCACAACAACTACTACCCATCTTCTTCGATTCGATTATCAACGACAACATTGATGAAGGAGAACAGCGGAGCAACGGTGAAGATGACCGGAGACTTGTGAAGGTGACGGTGAACAGTAAGGAAGATGACCGGACAGGTTGACGATGATGTAAGATGGTAGACTGTGATCGTAGTCAAAGAACTAAAGGTGTCCGGAGAAGATGACCGGAGACTTGCAGGTCGTCGTAGACTATGGAGATGGTTTATCGTTGATCGGAGAAGACAGGATTGTAACGAACGGAGGTTGTAGTGACCGGAGGTGATTATGTGATGAAAGGGGTGTTGAAGACAATAAATAGGGGTTGTTGAAGACAATGACAGATGACGATGATTGCAGGTTACGAAAATGGTGAACGATGGTTTAGTTGATGGTAGACGGAGATGATGGATGGTGGTTAATGGTGATCGACGCGGTGATGACACAAGATAACTCGAAATCTAGTGAAGTCAGCTCGAAATCTTGTGAAGTCAAGTCGAAACCTCAGACTCAAAACTCGAAACCTCGAAATCCTTTTGTCGAAATCGAGATGTAACTCGCAACCGGAACTCGAAATCGGAACTCGAAATCTCGAACTCGAAACAACGGAACTGGAACTCGAAACCTGTATGACTGACTCGAGACCGTTTGTCGCAACCTCAGAGACTGTGACTCGAAAAGTATCTCGAACACAAGCAACTCGAAATCTCAACTCGACATCAGAAGATGACTCGAGAACTTGTATTTGATGACTCGTAACCTTAACTCGAAACCCTGAAGGTGGTTGCGAGTCGGAACGGTGGAGGTGGTTGCGAGTCGGAACGGTGGTTGTGGTTGCAGGTTATACGGAGATTTGATCGAAGGACTCGAAAACCCACCACTCGAAACAGCAAGTGGAACTCGAAACCGTGGACCTAGAAAACCTGTAATGAAGAAGGTGGGAGCTCGAAATGAAGATGAAATGGTGGTTGCGAGTCAGAAGGTTGCGACTCGGAATCTGTTGTAGAAAACTTTTGATAGGAATCGAAAAAATCGTATTTGAACATTGAACTGCCAAAAAAAAACGTGAACAAGATTTTATTTTTAGAGAATTTCCAAAGTTCTCGGGATTTGATGTTTGAATTTTTAAATATATCTAATCTTTAAAAATAAAAGATTTGATTTAATGTTTTAACATAATCACCAAAGCAAAATATAAATTTTTTTTGAGAATTTTAAATGAACAATGATTTCAACATCAAGAACACCAAGGTGCTGTTTGTTTTTTCTTCTTGAAAACCTCTTCTGCTGCAGGCCACATCTGTAGGCATCTGCAGGAGAAGAGGTGGACCAAATGTCTTCAGTCTGTAAGGAGAAGAGGGTTTGTTTTTTCTTTTATATAAAACCTCTTCTTCTTCTAGGTTTTAACACACACCACACAGACAATCTGCACCTCCACTCTCTCTCTACTCTCTCTCTACTCTCTCTCTACAATCTGCACCACCGCCATCATCACCACCGCCACCACTTCACCACCGCCATCATCACAACCACCGTCACCACCTCCACCGCCATCATCACAACCACCGAGCCTGCAACGAATCGAACAAAACGACCGCACCACCTCCGCCTTCACACCTGGCCGGAGTCGCTGAACATGAGGTCGACCGGACTCGCTGAACTTTGATCGATTTGGGGTGTTCGTTTCCGATCGATTTAGGGTTTTCGATTTTAGGGTTTTCGTTTTGGGGGTTTTGATGTGGGGGTTTTGTTTGTGATGTTGATGATGATGTCGGAGGTGGTGGCGGAGTGGAGGTGGAGCAGAGGTGATGGCGGAGTGGAGGCTGGAGCAGCGGAGGTGGTGATGATGATGATGATGGCGGAGCAGTGGTGGTGGTGGCGGAGCAGCGGAGGTGGTGGCGGAGTGGAGGTGGTGGTGGCGGAGCAGGGGTGGTGATGATGATGATGATGGTGGCGGAGCAGTGGTGGTGGCGGAGCAGGGGCGGAGCATGGGTGGAGGTGGGGGTGGTGCCAAGAAGAGGTAAAGCTCTTCTTGGAGAAGCTTTGGTTTTATCACTTCCTCATGAAGAGGCTGGGGAGAGACAGGAAGCACTTCTCAAAAAAAAAAAAAAAAAAACAAACACTCTTTTGAGGCTAAACATCTTCCCGCGTCTGCACGGTGCAGACAGAAGAGGCAGGAAGCTCTTTTTGAAAAAAAAACAAACACCACCCAAGAAAAATCTCTGATGAATTAAGTCCAAAAATGCTCAGATTTCTAGTCGTAAACCACCAAGCACAAAACCTACAACTTATTTTCTTCAAAATTTTCCGAAAAACAATAAGAACCAAAAACTCGAATAGAATCAAAACAGCCAAAAACACCACCTTTTCTTTGAAAATCTTGAATCTTGATATCACACCGAGCCTATAAACATGTTCTAATGGCTCTGATACCAACTGTAAGTCCCGAAAACCAGATCTTTCAATGATATAAAACAACCTATTGATTGTGCGGAATCCAATCAATAGGTGGTTCAAGAAAAACTCGAAATACGAAGAACACAGCGAATCAATTTTAACACTTGCACACGATTCTATTACTTGAATAAACAAAACCGTCTAGTACAAGTGTTCTTCACAATCAAAACGCCTCTCTTTCTCTCTAACTCTATAATTTGTGTAACAATGAGGCTAACCGTCACACCCCAACCGATGGCAGAAACATCGGGGCGCGGCACTAAGCGTTCAGATTGGTCAAGAGATTCCACAACACTAAATAGTTTCGATATAATTTAATTTAAAATTTCATAAATTGTCTAAAACATCAACCACATCATAAAGTATCAAAATGACAAACAATCCAAATAAAGTTCAAATTGTTTAATTAACTAGAATGGGTTTCTAAGCAACATCCTAGCATGTTTCTTGGTTTCCTTGGCGAGTATACAAGTTTGAGTACATAATAGCATAATAGTTTAAAACATTCCGAAAAACTCATATCCATCATGTAAACACATAAAAAGCTTCACCATGCTAGTTTACGCAGTCCAAGTGATAGCTCAAGTTTCCAATGCGTTAAATGCCTTTCCTAAAGACTAACGGGAGGTTAAATGTCTCCTCCTAAATACCCCAAAGACTAACGGGGAGGTGCATTACCCCTATAGCGCTACCATTGTTAAGGCGGAACTACACACAAGGATTAAACGTTCACATAGCATAAAAGTCTCAAGAATCACAAGTTTCAAGTTTCATGTTCACAGCGGATAGAGTATATTTCCAAATAAGTTTCAAGTGTCAAGTGTCATGTTTATAGAATACATTTTGCATCCCAAAAGTGTTTAAAACAAAAAGGGATCGAGTATACTCACAGTGGGTGCTTAGTATCAACAACGACTAATTAGATCGAATGGAGCGAAGGAGTTAGCCTGATTATAGTATAACAGTATGAGTGTTGAACAGAATGTCACACCGTGCGAAAATCGAGTAAAAGTGCCTGGCTGGTTTCTGATCGGATGGTCATCCGGTCGGATGACCATTCGAACTAGATGGACCCCCCATTCGATCAGATGGTCATCCGGTCAGATGATCGTTCAATCGAATGACTATTCGAGTGAAAATTGGGTAGTTTTTTTAAGTTCTGATTCAAATAGTTTAAGTGTTGAGGGTTACAGAGAACAGTCACTTGGTCGGATGATCATTCGATCGGATGGTCGTCCGATCGGATGATCATTCGACTATGTGATCTGGCCAATTTGAAAACTTTTATAGAAACGTTTACGTTGGAGCTTAACGAAGACGCCATGACAACGTATCATGACAATGGGAACTCACCAAGGTTCAGCTCGTCTGATCGGATGGGAATCACCCCATTCGATCAGGGTACTGTTCTTGATGGAGTTTCATGTTTGACCCGTAGATCGGTCATCTTCTCCGGTGGAAATCCGTTTTTAAGCCGACTCCAGACTAAGGAACAAGTCTAAGGCCTGTTTGATTCCAGATTTCACCGGGTTTGAGTAAATAAGTTAAGAAAATTGAAAAGCATGAATTTTGTCTGAGAAGATGTTTAAATTTTCCAAATTTTCGTGTTAAAACGTATAGAAATCCTTAAGATTTGCACCATTCTCGGTAAGATGACATCATTCAACCCGTGGCATAAGCAACCTGTGATACGTCACCTTCCAAGGTCCAAATCGGGCGATTTCAGGGTGAGAAAGTATGATTTAGATGAAGAATATTAAAAGAAAGTGTGTAATGATGAAAGTTGTACAAGAATCATGGGGAAAACTTACAAAAATCGTGTGAAATCGAAAGAAAAGTGCCTTAGAACGAGTTGGAAGCTTCTGGATCGGACAAGGCTGTCACATCAGTGAACAGTGATGTGACAGCGGGTATTTACAGTGTGAGAGTGACAGGTAAGGCGGTGTAGGTGTGCTCTGGGTCGGACGGCTATTCAGTCGAATGGCCATCCAATCGGATGGTCATCCAATCGGACGGTCATCCGATCGGATGTCCATTCGGACAACCAAAACCCGTTTGCTAGTTTTCCGACCTTGGTTCGTTTTGTGAACTAGATTAAGCATTGCGTTGCATATTATTGTGGGTAACCATTACAATGGTATTGTAATACAATTAACGCAAAAGTTTCCATGTTTCAAGTTTGCGTTCAAGCCAGGTTCACGTCTAATAAGTCTCATGTATCAAAGCATCAAGTATCGAAGCATCAAGTATCAAGTCTCTCGTTCAATAAAAAAATCCAAGTTTCTCGTTCCATCAGAGTATCAAGTATCAGAGTCTCTTGTTTAATAAGTATCAAACATAACAAGTGTCAAGTTTCAGGATTCAAGTTTCAAAGTATCAAAAGAGTCTAGATTCAAAGTATTACAAGATTCAAATAAGAGTCAAGTATCATGAGTCAAGTTTCACAAAGTATCACATCGAGCAAAGTTTCTCATAGTTTAACATAGTTTAAGATTCAAATAGGCAACACTAAATAGTACAGGGACTAGACTTGCCAAAAGATAAAAGATTCAAAACGCTGGGCGTTACACTAACCCTTAAACAAGTTAAAAACTTGTTTATATACCTACTCAAGCCCACTTCCCTACATGGGCTCCCCTTGGACCTGCTTGGCCCACATGGCCTAAAACTTGGCCCAAGTGACCTATAAAGGTCCAAAACCTAATATAAACTAACCCGGTAAGGCCCAGTTCGTAACCATAGACTGTTGTGTTAATTTGATGTGTTAGTCTCACACTTTAGCGCCTAAAAGAATGCTATCCGCTGATGATGCTCAACCACTGATGAAGACTGAGTAGTGCTTTCCATTAAGGTTGATCAGGCCTTTGACTTTTAGTAGTTCTTTGACTTCAACAGTTGATTGGTCTTCAACAGACTTTGTATATCAGCAGACTTTTGTGTGTAACAGACTTTTGTGACCAACAGACTTTAGAAATTATCAGATGTTGTATGCCACTGCTATTGGAAGGAAAAGATGTTCAAGGCACTGTTATTCTGGATCATCTATTGCAGATGAGTTTTGGCTTTGTATCATCTGTTCTTCAATGAAGGATCACATGGCCCAACAGCAATCAAATGCACTAAAATTGATTTAACTCTCAAGCAACGGTTGGAATTCTCATGCTCATGTCTTAGGCGTTCTTACTCAAACCCATGTCTTAGTAGTCTCAGTTCCTAATGACTCAACGTTAAAGCCTAGGTGTCCCTGCAGAAACCTAATTCGCTAAAACCTATGGCTCTGATACCAATCTGTCACACCTCAAAATCAGAGTTGGGCGTAACAACTGGTATCTTCATATATCTTTTTATTTTTTCTTTTTTTTAACAAACAAACATACTAAACAAGATGATAACACTAATAGACCGAGTCAAATACAGGTTAATTTTTAGAGAAGCTAGGCACGGGTTACAAATGATCGGCTTCAAGCTCAAATGGGATACTAAGTCCAAACACCCACCCCTCTCGCTACCTAGCTCATATATATAAGTTATGAGGTCCAACCCCCCAAATCCCACACTCACACTTACCATGACGAGGCTACCTAATTGCCCTTATCATCTTCACATGCATATCAAGCTAAAGCCTTAAACCGCATTCAAGCACAAGTTCTAACATACCCCCACCCATTGCCACTCTCATCAAGAAAGATATATTCTAATAATTCTAAGAAGTGGCTCAAACTCTCACCAAGAAAAAGGGAATATGGGTTGTCGGTGTGTCATGCGGTTTAGTACTTTAAGTGATCAAATTTTTGGACCATTTTTCGCTTGATTTCAAAAATTTTACAATTTTTTTTTCAAAACATCAAAAATTTCCTGTCACGGCCCCCGACCCGGTTTGACCCGTTTCCGGAGCCGCGGGACAGAAACCCCGTGATATTTGTTTAATTGAGTTTTGCAGCGGAAAATTTTGAACATCAGGATCGTTGTAAAGCTAAATTTTTCCCGATTATTTTTATTTCACAATTCGGGATAAAACCCCGATAATTTACAATACATAAGCTTAGTGATAAATTCTTATTTTAAAACATCTTTATTCATTTTATATTGAGCCACTATTTTAAGCTTGAAATGCTCCTCAGCACTTTTCCTGATTTACAGCAGATCACCTGAAATATGTTTGAAAAAGATTTTGTCAGCGGGGAAATACTGAGTGAATCATTCATTTTACTGAAAATGACACATTTGTTATAATTCACAGTATTAAGAGTTTTTACATATGTTTATTATTAACCAACATTTCAAGAATAGGTATTTGTCACAGACCAGCTCTGTGACTGTGGTCATATCACCATTGGCTGGCCCAATGGGTGACGTATATCACTTTCTTTTAGGCTCGCCCACCTAATGTGATTAAAACAATAATAATACTGTGCACAATACCCCACATACCGGCTGTTATTTGGTGATTTACATAAACTTAATCACTGTAATTATAACTTTGAAAAATTGGTTTGGAGTATTGTAAAACAATTGATAAAAAGAGAATGACTCACATTGCAGATTTAGTACTGACAGAATATGATTTTATCCCTGTTAACCTAATTTCACAATAATGCACACAAAACAGAGTTAGTGATCAATACAGCAGTTACGATAATTTCCCGAGATCAAATACTCGCAATGAATGACCAAGTGCAATACTTCAACTCATTTATCAAAATGACAAACGACAAAGTATAGTACTTCAACTCATTATCGAATTATCGACAACGACAAAGTACAATGCTTCAACTCATTTATCGGATTACCGACAAACGACAAAGCATAGCCCAATGTGGGCGGCACTTAGACATTCTTTGGGTATATTGATCCCGGAAACTGAATCGTAATAGCGATCGAGTAATTACCCTGTTCTGCGGCAGCGATTCGATATTAGTGTGTGTGTGTTGGACTGTTTCTGTGATAATTCGCTCTACGTAACTCGGATTTACGTCGTTCCAAAGACAGAATTCAAGTCCCAACTCCCTCTATTTATACCCGAAATTTGACACCGTCGCGTAGCGCGAGGGGTACCCCCTATAGGTGTCGCGCTACGCGAGTGGTAACCTATGTTCATAGGGTAGCTACGTGTGTAACTAGGCTTGCTGTGTTGACAGTTTCGTTAATTTCGAATTTTACACAGAGTTATGAGGATAATCGTTACTAGGGTTTATCCCCCCCTGAGTTTTAGGGGCCCTGATCCTGATTCTGATTGTTCTAGAAATTTTAGGGTTTGCGTAGAATCACTTGGGTGTCTCAATTAGGGTTTTCTTAATAGCTAATTACCATTCTAATTATTAATTTTAATGAGAGTTGTTACATCCTCCCCACCTTAGGAAAAATCTCGTCCTCGAGATTCACTGGAATAGATGAGGATACTTGCGCTTCATTTCTGACTCTAATTCCCAAGTGTATTCCGGTCCTCTCTTTGAATTCCATTTGACTTTGACCAATACCAGTCGTTTGTGTTTGAGAAACTTGACTTTTCTATCTTCGATCTGTAGTGGTTTCTCTATAAACTTTAATTTTTCGTTCACCTCTATATCTTGAAGAGGTACTACCAGGGATTCGTCTGATAAACATTTCTTGAGATTGGATATATGAAATACATCATGTATTCCAGCTAGTTCTTCTGGTAGTTGTAAGTGATAAGCAACTGGTCCGATTCGTTGAATCACTGGAAATGGTCCAACATATCGGGGACTCAGTTTCCCTTTCTTACCGAATCTTACAACACCTTTCCAAGGAGATACTTTTAGTAGTACTTTGTCTCCTATTTGGAATTCAAGTGGTTTGCGACGATTGTCGGCATAGCTCTTCTGGCGATCTCTGGCTGTTTTCAATCTTCCCTTGATTTGGGTTATCTTGTCTGTGGTTTCTTGCACGATTTCTGGACCTGATAATTGACTTTCTCCTATTTCTGCCCAACATACGGGTGTTCTGCACTTGCGTCCATATAGTGCCTCGAATGGAGCGGCTTCAATACTTGAATGATAACTATTGTTATAGGAGAATTCAGTTAATGGTAAATGGTTATCCCAATTACCCCCAAAGTCAATTACACATGCTCGGAGCATGTCTTCCAGAGTTTGGATTGTCCTTTCACTTTGTCCGTCTGTCTGTGGATGATATGCGGTACTTAGATTAAGTCGGGTTCCCATTGATTGTTGGAAACTTGTCCAAAATCTGGAGGTAAAACGACTATCTCTACCCGATACAATGGAGAGCGGGACTCCATGTAAGGATACTATCTTATCCACATACAGCTTGGCTAATCTTTCCATGCTAAAGATTTCTTTTATTGGTAGAAAATGAGCGGATTTGGTTAATCGGTCCACGATTACCCAAATAGCATCATTACCTTTTCTGGTTTTGGGCAACTTAGTAACAAAGTCCATTGTTATGAGTTCCCATTTCCATACTGGCATTTCTAATTGTTGCAGTAAGCCTGAGGGTTTCTGGTGTTCTGCTTTAACTTGTGAACAAGTTAAACACTTAAATACATATTCAGCTATGTCCTTTTTCATTCCTATCCACCAGAAATTTTTTCCTTAAATCTTGGTACATATTATTGTTTCCTGGGTGTACAGTATACCTAGATTTATGAGCTTCTTCTAAGATTTTCGATCTTAAATTTCCTTGTTTAGGTACCCAAATTCTGCTTTGGTGAAATTTCCAAATTCCATCATTTCCTTGTTCTAATTCTTTTAGGTAACCTTTCATTCCTTCGGCATCGTCCTTGATTGCCGTTTTCTGGATTTCTTTCACTTGTTCCCGTAAATCTACTTGTAGATTTATTCTAAGAGCACGAACTCGCCTTTGTTTTTCATGATACTTACGACTTAAGGCATCTGCTACTACGTTGGCTTTTCCTTCGTGATATTGAATATCACAGTCGTAATCACTCAGGACTTCCATCCATCTTCTTTGCCTCATGTTTAACTCTTTTTGTCCGAATATATACCTTAAACTTTTGTGGTCTGTATAAACAGTAAACTTACTTCCATACAGATAATGTCTCCAGATCTTAAGGGCAAAAACTATGGCTCCTAGTTCTAAATCATGAGTCGTATAGTTTTCTTCGTGCTTTTTCAATTGTCTAGAGGCATACGCAATTACCTTCTTGCGTTGCATCAACACACATCCGTATCCTAATTTTGAAGCATCACAGTATACTTCAAAATCTTTCGTTCCTTCTGGTAAGGCTAAGATTGGCGCATTGGTTAATTTCTGCTTTAAGATTCTAAAGGCTTCTTCTTGCTTTGGCCCCCATTCAAACTTAGTGGCTTTACAGGTTAGCTTAGTTAATGGTACAGCTATCTTGGAGAAATCCTTAATAAACCGTCTATAATAACCGGCTAAACCTATAAAACTTCTAATTTCCATTGCAGTTTGTGGAACTTTCCAGTTGGTAATTGCTTCGATCTTAGCAGGATCTACGTGAATACCTTCATGATTCACCATATGGCCTAAGAATTGCACTTCTTGTAACCAAAATTCACATTTTGAGAATTTAGCGTACAATTTTTCTTTTCTTAACAAAGTTAAGCGTGCATGCAAATGCTGACAATGCTCGTCTTGACTTTTGGAATAAATAAGTATATCGTCAATGAATACGATCACAAATTTATCCAAATATGGTTTACAGATTCTGTTCATCATGTCCATGAATGCAGCTGGGGCATTGGTTAATCCGAAGGGCATGACTGTAAACTCATAATGACCATACCTAGTTCTGAAAGCAGTTTTAGGTATGTCTTCTTCTTGAACTTTCAACTGATGATATCCGGATCTTAAATCTATCTTAGAGAAATACCTAGCTCCTTGTAATTGATCGAAAAGATCATCAATCCTAGGTAATGGGTATCGATTCTTAATTGTAACTTTATTTAATTCTCTATAATCAATACACATTCTCATTGATCCATCTTTCTTTTTCACAAACAACACTGGTGCACCCCAAGGGGATGAACTAGGTTGTATAAATCCTTTGCTTAGTAATTCATCTAATTGCTTTTTCAATTCTAGCATTTCGGTAGGAGCTAATCGATATGGTGCCTTGGCTATTGGTGTAGTTCCTGGGATTAGATGAATCCTAAATTCTACTTCTCTGTCTGGTGGTAACCCAGGTAAATCTTCTGGAAATACATCTGGGTATTCTAAGACTACAGGAATTTCCTTGAGTTCTTTGCCTTTAGTACAAATGATTACTGAAATCATATATACTATTCCTTGGTTCCGTTCATAATTAGCAATTTTCATTACTGATATGAACTTCAATGGTTTCCGAGGTTTATCTCCTGAAATCTTAATTACCTTTCCAGTAGGTGCTTGAATTTCTATAGAATTTCTATCACATATGATTTGAGCATGGTTGGCTATTAACCAATCCATTCCTAACACAACATCAAACTCAGCTAATTTCATAGGCAATAGGTTTGCAACAAACTTATGACCTGAAAGTTCTATTTCTACTTTTTGCAAAACCTGATTAATTTCTATGGAATTCCCATCTGCAGTTTCGACTGTAAAGATCTGCCTAACTGTAGTTAATGGTAACTTAAGAGCTTGACAAAATGAAGTATTTATAAAACTTTGGTTCGCACCAGAGTCAAATAATACTTTTGCATAGACGTTGTGGACTAAAAACGTACCGGCGATCACATCCGGAATGAGTTCTGCTTCTTGAGTAGTCAGCTGAAATGCTCTAACATTCTTCTTAGTAGTTCCTTCAGCTGCCTTGGGTTTGTTGTCTGCTGGGTTGATTAACTTAGGACACTCTGGTTTGATATGTCCAGCTTCTCCACAATTGTAACAAATTATGGATTTCTTTCTGCAGTTTTCTTCCCGATGTCCGGTTGTTTTGCAAAAATTGCAAATTCTATTACATTTTCCAAAATGTCTCTTTTTGCAAAATTTGCATAATGGCACATTTGAAGATTGCCCTGTTCCTCTTTTCTTGAAATTACTACTATTACATACCCTAAATCCTTGGGTAATTTTCTGAGCCAATTCTTTCTTCCTATCTTCATCTCTTGTGCGTATCAGTTCGTCAGTTAGGGTGTTAGCTAATTCTACTGCATCGTCAATAGTACGAGGTCTCGCAGCCTTGACGATATTGCAAATTTCGCTAATTAATCCCCAAATATATCGAGAAATGAGTACTGGTTCTGGCGAGGCCAGGTTAGGTACCACTCTCGCATATTCGAAGAATGTCGAAGTATAACCACGACAATCTACCCCGGTCATTCGATGATTGAGGAATTTATTTGCCATCTGTTCTTTTTCATACTCAGGACAGAATTTTCTTTCGACAAGATTTTTAAATTCGTCCCAAGTCATAGCATAAGCTACCCGTCTGCCTTTTGCCTGTAGCACTGTGTTCCACCATTCTAGTGCTCCTTCCTTGAACAGGTTTGAGGCATACATGACTTGATCTTCGTCAGCACATTTACTTATTGCAATTACTGCTTCGGTTTTCTCTAACCATCGCAGTGTTGCAGTTGCTCCTTCGTTGCCTGCAAATTCAGCGGGTTTACAAGCAAGAAATTCTTTGAAAGTGCAACCAGGTGTTGCAGCCTTTCGTTTCTTAGGGCGCTGCGTGTGCTGAGATTCATTGTCATGATTTATATGATCATTGCCCCCGTTTATACTATTACTGAAATTATCTTCGATAGTATGTTTGCTAGGTATGATATGTTGCGGATCGTTTGGATTTTTCATAGCAGCAACGAACATTGGAATTGCGTTGGCTATTCCTTGGGCAACCATATTTTCAATATCTTGTTTGGTCATATATTGATCTTCTGGGTGTTGCTCCGATTGATTAACTTCATTTACTGGTTCGTTATCGTTATTTGCCATCTGATGATAAGTTATTATGAATAATTAGCAATTAACAATTTATACAAATCATTAAACAAGTTATAACACATAAATCCAAAATTATCGATTTCTCGATTGCATTTCATATCAGTATAGTATGCATCAATACACACCGATATTTTACAACGTTTTATTCGTTATGTTACAACTGGTTTCCCTATTTACTTTTACTATTATACAAAGATAACTTTCCCATCCTCCTAGTTGTTATTCTAGAAACGTAATTCCCTCTCGTCATATTTCCAGGCAATCTGTCCCCCTATTTCCCTAATTCTATTCCCTGCATCCATCAACTCTTCACCGAAATGGCGAAGTTCAGCCAAATTCTCATTGCTCATTGGTGGATTGGGTAGGGGTTCTGGGTCGAACTGTGGAAGAAATGAGTAAGCGTTATTGACAATATTTTGAAATTGCCAATCGTTGGTCCACCATTCTTCCATTTCTATAGGTTGGTTATGGACTATTGGTTCAGTAATGGTTGGTGCAAAATTCATAGGAATTGGGTTTTCGATAGGATAAGTAAAAATACCCGGACTGGCAGGTTGCATAGTCTCACATTTTTCTAGTAAAATATCTATCTGATCCTGAAAAGTAACTCTTTTGGTTTGATTAGAACTTTCTCCAACTTCTACCTGGGTTGGGTTAGAACCTTGCCCTATTTCTATTTCTATTTCCTGAGAATACTGATCGAACTGCTCCTCCATTTGCCTAACCTCATTATTAGCTTCAGTTTCTTGTTCTTGCGGATTAGGGTTTTCCTGGATTACAATCGCTTTTCCTTTGTCTAAAGGTTTACTAGTTTTAGGGGTTTTTGTAACTGACTTTTTCTTACGTATACGGCTTCCCCATACATAATTTTTCTTTGGCCTCCTTTTTGGTTTGGTCACTGGTGGAGTAGGGAGTTTTACAGGTTGGTCTACATCAGCAATATATCCCGTGAATTCATGAGAAACTTCTATGTTCACTGGGTACAGATTGAGGTTCTGAAAAGCTTTAGATATCTCGTTCATGTTGTGTAGCATATATGCAAAATGCACAAAATATCAAGTTAAAACTTTGGAACAAAGTTTAACAAATAACATGGAAGTTTTATTGCACACTATTTGTACAAAATACAGGAAAACACACTCAAATTTATTTCACTTTTATTTATTTACTTATTGGGAAGTACTGCTTGCAAATTTTAGGGCATCTTTAAAGATTTGCATGTTCTGCCACAGTGGCTAGCATATATAAATTTGCCCATTTTTCATCGAGTTTATCTTCCCAAGGGGATTTCTTAAGTAACTCCAAGGTTTCCTTTTTAATTTTCTTTTCTCTGATTTGCTCCTTACTTTTCTTAATAATCATATTCCTTTTTCTAGGAGAAAGCGGATTTTCATAATTCGCTTTTTGCACAAATATTCCTTCCTCAGGAATCGTAGGGAGCCTTGAAATTTTAGTTTTAGACGAACTTCCTTTCTCGTAAATTGATCTATCTAATTTAAGATAGATATCTTGCAACTTTTGTTTACCCATACTGTAACTAACAAATAATCAGTTAAAAGCACATAATCACATAATCACATAATAGTAATCAGGAAAAATTAAGTATCTGTTAAATACTTAATTAGCTTAACTCAGTGGCTCTGATACCACCTTGTTTCTGTCACGGCCCCCGACCCGGTTTGACCCGTTTCCGGAGCCGCGGGACAGAAACCCCGTGATATTTGTTTAATTGAGTTTTGCAGCGGAAAATTTTGAACATCAGGATCGTTGTAAAGCTAAATTTTTCCCGATTATTTTTATTTCACAATTCGGGATAAAACCCCGATAATTTACAATACATAAGCTTAGTGATAAATTCTTATTTTAAAACATCTTTATTCATTTTATATTGAGCCACTATTTTAAGCTTGAAATGCTCCTCAGCACTTTTCCTGATTTACAGCAGATCACCTGAAATATGTTTGAAAAAGATTTTGTCAGCGGGGAAATACTGAGTGAATCATTCATTTTACTGAAAATGACACATTTGTTATAATTCACAGTATTAAGAGTTTTTACATATGTTTATTATTAACCAACATTTCAAGAATAGGTATTTGTCACAGACCAGCTCTGTGACTGTGGTCATATCACCATTGGCTGGCCCAATGGGTGACGTATATCACTTTCTTTTAGGCTCGCCCACCTAATGTGATTAAAACAATAATAATACTGTGCACAATATCCACATACCGGCTGTAATTTGGTGATTTACATAAACTTAATCACTGTAATTATAACTTTGAAAAATTGGTTTGGAGTATTGTAAAACAATTGATAAAAAGAGAATGACTCACATTGCAGATTTAGTACTGACAGAATATGATTTTATCCCTGTTAACCTAATTTCACAATAATGCACACAAAACAGAGTTAGTGATCAATACAGCAGTTACGATAATTTCCCGAGATCAAATACTCGCAATGAATGACCAAGTGCAATACTTCAACTCATTTATCAAAATGACAAACGACAAAGTATAGTACTTCAACTCATTATCGAATTATCGACAACGACAAAGTACAATGCTTCAACTCATTTATCGGATTACCGACAAACGACAAAGCATAGCCCAATGTGGGCGGCACTTAGACATTCTTTGGGTATATTGATCCCGGAAACTGAATCGTAATAGCGATCGAGTAATTACCCTGTTCTGCGGCAGCGATTCGATATTAGTGTGTGTGTGTTGGACTGTTTCTGTGATAATTCGCTCTACGTAACTCGGATTTACGTCGTTCCAAAGACAGAATTCAAGTCCCAACCCCCTCTATTTATACCCGAAATTTGACACCGTCGCGTAGCGCGAGGGGTACCCCCTATAGGTGTCGCGCTACGCGAGTGGTAACCTATGTTCATAGGGTAGCTACGTGTGTAACTAGGCTTGCTGTGTTGACAGTTTCGTTAATTTCGAATTTTACACAGAGTTATGAGGATAATCGTTACTAGGGTTTATCCCCCCCTGAGTTTTAGGGGCCCTGATCCTGATTCTGATTGTTCTGGAAATTTTAGGGTTTGCGTAGAATCACTTGGGTGTCTCAATTAGGGTTTTCTTAATAGCTAATTACCATTCTAATTATTAATTTTAATGAGAGTTGTTACATTTCCCCCATCCCCACACTTGGGATACATTGTCCCCAATGTATGGCTTTGAAGAGAAAAATCGCTCTAAACACACCAACAACAATTTTTCTTCTCCACTCAAACCACAAATTTCTTTTTTTTATAACAACATAAAAGCACATAAAGTAACTACCAACATTTCAAAGCTAAAGAACATAACAAGACTAAGGAAAGAGTACATTGACCTGGTGAAGTTTGACACAACATATGTTGTAGATGATCCGACTTCCTATCACCACCTTCACACAAATATCCGCATATCTTCCCCACACTTGAGTGTTGCCATGACCCTGAAACATAGAAAAATAAAAGAACAACAAGATCAATATAAAACACGGGTTGCCTCCCGAGCAGCGCTAAGTTTTCGGGTCTTCAGCCAGACCGTGCCACCCCCGTTTATGGTGGCTCAAAGAAATAATTCCTGCCACCTCCATCACTACATCGTGCCATTGGGTGAAATGCATCCATGACATGTCCATTCGGTGGGAAATCAAGTACACTCCTGCTTGAACCCTCATACTTTTCTTCACGACCTGATGGTTTATTCGTTTTCATTCTTTGACAGATACTTTTCATATGATCACTAGACTCACCACCCTTCCCCTCAGTGGACTTATAACTAATCACTCTAGTTTGAACATCAAAGGACAACTTACGGTTATTTTCGGTCATGGTAATGATCCCGTATTTACAATCGATTTAAGTATTTGCCGTATAGAGAAACGGTTGACCCAAAGTTACCCTTTGTTGTGCTGTCATTTTGGTAGAAGCATAGTCTAGGACCAGAAAATCCACCGGGTATTCGAATTCTCCCAACCGAATCATAACATTCTTAACCATTCCCCGTGGACGCCTCCAACTTTCATTCGCCAAGATCACCATGGTTTCTATATCTTGAAGCGGACCAAAGTCAAACATATCGTATAGATCGCCTGGTAGCACACTCATACTCGCCCCGTAGTCCAACAATGCTTGGGGAATTTTTAATTATCCCACTCGAATAGGCATGAGTGGTGCTCCATGTTCTTTGTCCGTTTCAACCTCGGCGTCCCTTCCTATACCTGCACTCACTTGACAAGAAGAAGTTAGAAATGTTTCATTAAATTCACTATTAGGAACGGTACTTACCACATTGATATTAACACTTTTAATGTTTTTGGGATTTGTCACCGTGTCACTTTGTAGTTGACATTTTCCTTTCTTCAAGATTGCCACTTCACTTGCAAGTTGACCCATTTGAGTGGTCAAAGATTGGATAGCTTTATCACGGATTTCATCTTTGTGCATGCGAACATCGTCCATTTGATTTCTTCGTTGCATCTCTAGTTGCATTGCCTTGAGCATCTCCATAACTTCATTTCCACCCAAAGAACTTTGACCCGAAGACCCACTTTGATCATTACCCGATTGTTGGAATTGCCTTTGAAAATCTTGATTATTGAATTGTTGGCAAGGAACAAAATTTCCTTGATTTCCTTGAAGGTTCGGGTTGGCTTGATTCGATGGATTTCTGTATCTACAATTCGGATGGTTTCGTAATCCGGGGTGGTATGTGTTCGAGTTCATATTGTAATTTCTACCACTAACCCATTGGCCTGGAACCACATTCACTTCTTCATATTGCCCTTCACCTCCTTGGCAATTTTCAGCCGCATGCCCCAATTCATTGCAAATGGCACAAACATCATAAATTCGGTTTGTAGTTTGTACATTTACATCTTCCGCCGCATGCACTTGAGTTCGGGTAATGGCCGGTCTTGCTCTCCTTGACGATTGAGCCTTCCTCTTCGATGTAACCGCCATTTGTTCCAAGAACGCCCAATCATCTTGCTCGTAATTGGTACCAAATGTACCATTCGTGATAGACATCAAATCACGAGTATCCTCGGAACATAAACCCTCATGGAACGCGTTCAACAACTCCCATAATTCAATACCATGATGTGGACAATTTTTAAGCATCAAAGTGAACCGGTCAAACGCTTCATGGAACATCTCACCTTGTTGTTGTTGGAAGCTTCTCAAGCTTCTTCTCGCATCATTCGTCTTTTGGGCCGTGATAAATTCTTCTAAAACGATTTGTTGCATTTCTGCCCATGTATAAATTGATGCTGACGGTAAGGTGTAGAACCATTTTTTCGCCTTGTCTGCTAATGAAAACTGAAAAAGTACCAACTTTACTTCATCCGACGAGAACCCTTACCCACCGATAGTATTGCATATCGAATCATATGCTTCCAAAGGAAAATAGGGCTCCTCCATTGCTGGACCCTTATACTTCGGTAAACTCTATAGAGAGTTCGTTCTAACTTCAAAAGTCCTTCCTTGATTGTTTTGAGGAATGACTATCGGTGACGGATTGTTGGTAATCACCAGCCTAAAGTGTGCTTCTATACCTCTAACGGCCTCTCGGTTATGTCTTCGTGGCACGCCCAATCGAACTCTTGGGCATGGTGGACCTTGTGGTCTTGGAAGTTGTGGTCTTTGAGGCGCGAATTGTTGAGGCGGTGGTTGAAACATTTGCCCCACATGTTGTTCTTGCTGAATTTGTCTTTGAATTGGTGGACCTTGTGGTAGCAATTGTTGAGGAACAATTTGTTGTATTACTTGTTGTAGAGGTCTACCAAAACCTTGCATCCCTTGACTTTGACCTTGACCTTGACCTTGCATATACGTATACTCCCCTTGATCTCCCTCACCTCCATAAAAATAACCTTCTTCTTCATATCCCCCAAACTCTTCCTCATATCCATCATCATACCCATCTCTTCTCGCTCCCAAGGTTTGTAGAAGTTGTGGTGTTTTATATTGTACCCCCAGTTGTAAAGGTGGTTGAAATAAAGGGGTAGCATGAACTATGGATGAAGTTGAATGAAATGAATGTGGTGGTGGTATTTGCTGTGATGAAGAGGATTGTCTAGATGATGGAAGAAAGATGAAAAGGCTGGAACGACTGATGATGTAGGAGCATAGCTAAAAGTGTATTCGGTTTGGGTATTTGTGGGTAAGGTGGTGTTGGTTGGTTTAATTTCAGGTGTTGATGTAGGAATGGTAGAATTTGGTGGAGGTATGGATAGTGTTGGTTGACCCGTAGTGGGTGGTGGTTGTAGTGGATCCATTGTTCTGATCGGTAAATGGTCATCCCAATTTCCCCCAAAGTCTAAAGCGCATGCTCTCAACATATCAACAAGGGTTTGGATGGTTCTTTCTATTTGACAGTTAGTCTGAGGGTGATAGGCGGTGCTTATGTGTAGCTTCGTGCCCATATTTTCATGAAACTTCTGCCAGTAACGAGAGGTGAATCTCGTATCCCGATCTGAGATGATTGACACGGGCACCCCGTGTCGTGATATTATCTCATTCATATAAACTTCCGCCATTCTTTTCGAAGAGTAGGCCTCTCGAATAGATAAAAAGTGGGCACTTTTTGTGAGTCGGTCCACGATTATACATATTGTATCGTGCCCCTTTTTCGTTCTAGGAAGCTTGGTCACCAAATCCATTGTTATTTCCTCCCATTTCCATACCGGAATTTCCAAAGGTTGTAATTCTTCGTACGGTTTTTGATGTTCTTCCTTCACTTGGGAGCACGCCAAACATTTCGCGACATTCTTAACAATATCGTGTTTCATACTCGACCACCAGTAGTTTTCCTTCAAGTCCCGGTACATTTTTGTTGCCCCGGGGTGAATTGAATATCGTGATTTATGAGCTTCTTCGAGTAGCACAGTTTTAACTTCACAAAACCGTGGTATCCAAATTCGATCAAATCCCGTTTTGAGCCCGATCGAGTTTTCTTCCAACTTGTCGGCTACTCCTTTTGTTCTTTCTTTCTTTGGATCTCCTGCCTCTATTGATTTTATTTGAGCATCTCGTATCATTTCATGGAGGCGAGGTGTAACTATCATCTTCATAGATTTTACTTGAATCGGAGGTGGATACTCCTTTCGGCTCAACGCATCCGCTACGACATTTGCTTTTCCCGGGTGATAGAGAATATCGCAGTCGTAGTCTTTAATAAGTTCCAACCATCTCTGTTGCCTCATATTCAAGTCTTTCTGTTCGAAGAAATATTTGAGGCTTTTATGATCCGAGTAAATCGTACACTTCGACCCGTACAGATAATGCCTCCAGATTTTTAAGGCGAAAACTACCGCTGCCAACTCTAAGTCGTGGGTTGGGTAGTTTCCTTCATGCGGTTTAAGTTATCTTGATGCCTACACGATAACTTTCTGTCTTTGCATTAAAACACACCCTAAACCTTGTTGTGAAACATCTGAATAGACAACCAAATCTTCCGTTCCATCTGGCAGTGTCAACGCCAAAGAACTCGACAACTTTTCTTTTAACACTTGATAGGCATCTTCTTGTTCTTTACCCCACACAAACTTTTCTTTCTTTCTTGTCAACTTCGTCATGGGTAACGCTATCTTTGAAAAATCTTGTATAAACCTCCTATAATAGCCGGCAAGGCCTAGAAAACTCCTTACTTCGGTTGGGTTTTTCGGGGAAACCCATTTTATTACAGCCTCAATTTTTGATGGATCTACCAAAACACCTTCCGAGTTTATTACATGGCCGAGGAACTGCACCTCTCTGAGCTAAAAAGGCACACTTTGAGAATTTTGCATAGAGTTTCTCCTTATGGAGTATTTCAAGTACCTCCCGTAGGTGTCTCGCATGTTCGGCCTCACTTCGGGAATAGACCAAAATGTCATCTATGAACACGATCACAGATTTGTCTAACATGGGTCGGCATACTCGGTTCATAAGATCCATAAACGCGACTGGCGCGTTCGTCAACCCAAAGGACATAACTAAAAATTCGTAATGTCCATATCGGGTTCTAAATTCGGACTTTGAAATATCTTCCTCTCGCACCCTGACTTGATGATAACCCGAACGTAAGTCTATCTTAGAGAACCAACTCGCCCCTTGTAACCGATCAAATAGATCGTCAATTCTGGGTAATGGGTAGCGGTTCTTCACTGTTAGTTTATTCAGCTCTATGTAGTCGATGCATATACGCATCGACCCATCCTTCTTCCTTACAAATAGGACGGGTGCTCCCTAAGGTGACACACTCGGACGTATAAAGCCCTTGTTAAGTAGATCTTGTAATTGTGTCATTAACTCTCGCATCTCGGTGGGGGCCAACCTGTACGGAGCTTTAGCTACCTGTTTTGCACCTGGATTCAGCTCGATACGGAACTCTATTTCACGTTCAGGTGGAAGCCCCAGTAATTCCTCCAGAATACGTCCGGAAATTCGTTCATAACCGAGACATCTTCAAACTTCGAGAGTCTTCATTGAGCATCTACTACATAGGCTAAGTATGCTCTACTCCCATTACGTACATACTTAGCGGCTTGAACAATAGTACAAAGTTTTGCTTCTATATTTCTCTCCCCTTGAATTTTTAGTTGCTTTCCATTCGGAGATTGGACAAGTATGGTCTTACTTTCACAATTAATCTCTGCATGGTGTCGGGTCATCCAATCCATACCCACTATCACCTTAAATTCCCCCAAAACCATCGGTACGAGGTCAATATCAAACTCTTCATCTTCTATATTAAGCTTACAATTTCTACATACTTCGTGCAATAAGTGTTCTTACTATCGGCTATTTCTACCTCTAAGGGTATTGGCATTCTTTCAATCTTAAATGAGGGGTGATGTACTACTTAACTTGAAATGAATGACATAGTAGCTCCGGTATCAAACAAAA